>NC_136498.1:124792042-124874542 GCF_053919585.1 Euprymna scolopes | reverse complement strand
TCTATTTCAATCTTATTATATATATGTTGTGTGTGTATATATACATATACCCTGGATAGCCCTGACAAAGCATCAATATTCAGTTATCGACAAGATATGAATTACACTACAAACTCGTGTAGTGAGTTCAATCTCGGCTACGGCCGCACTGGATGGTGTATATATATATATATATATATATATATATATATATATATAATGTGTGTGTGTGTGTGTGGTTAGAAACAACTCCGCACCGGCTATAAAAACGTTGAAACAAACCAATGTAGTGTATAAATTCAAATGCTCTATGGGAAAATGTAACTCCAAAAATAATACATACATTGGACATACAACGACAACGTTGTCTCGGCGTATAACCATGCATCTAAATAATACTAGTGATATATATAAACATTTGATAAAAGAACATGACTGTCCGCTCTCCAATCTTAGAAAGGTCCTCGTTGACAACATAAAAATTATACAACATGAGAATAATATTAAAAAATTAAAAATACTTGAAGCATCATATATTAGAACTCTTCAACCCACTAAAAATGATATTGCATTCGAGAAAAGCAGTAACGTTCTAAACTTTATTGCGTTGTTCGTATTGGACTGACTTTCTTAACGGTGTCCACGAACCTGCTGATTTTAATACTCGAATTTCTAATTGACCTTTATTTTTAATCGACTTTTCATCGACTCTATTTATTTTAACTGATCGCCGTTTACTGTTCACTTTTAATTCTCATTTTTGCTCCTTCGCACGTTTACTTCAACACCTGATGATGATTCGTAGACGAATCAAAAGCGCTCATGAGAGCAACAATTATGGAACTTTTATTAATATTTTTGATTTTGGTACAAAAAAAAATCATACGGAAAATCGAAAAATTAAAAAAAAAAGCATAAATCAAAGCGTCTCCGTTGCATTTAATAATATTTGCTTGAATAAAAAAATGCTGCCTAAATATACCAAAATGTATATGTGTATATATATGCATATGCATATATATATATATATATATACACACATGCATATACATATATATATATATGTGTGTGTGTGTGTGTGTGTGTGTGGAGAAATAAAAAGGAACAGAGTTATGCGTTCATCAACGTTTTGTCTTTATTTCGAGACTTCCTGGAAATAAAGACGAAACATTAATGAACACAAAATTCGGTTTGTCCCTTTCTCTATTATGTCGGAATACTGTTTCCATTATTCTCATCATATATATATATATATATATATATATATATATATATATATATATATATATATGTGTGTGTGTATATGTATGTGTATGCATGTATACATATATATGTATAAGTGTATATATGTATATATATATATGCGTGTGTGTGTGTGTGGAGAAATAAAAAGGAATAGAGTTATGCGTTCATCAACGTTTTGTCTTTATTTCGAGACGAAACATTAATGAACAAATAATTTGGTTTGCCCCTTTTTATTTCTCTATTATGTCGGGATACTATTTCCATTATTCTCATCATATATATATATACATATATATGTGTATATATATGTGTGTATATATATGTATATATATGTATATATATATATATATACATATATATATATTGTGTGTGTGTGTGTGTAAATGTGTAGTTCTTGTTGGTTTGTTTGTCCACGAAATCCTACTATGTGTTTTAATACTGCCAGGCACCTTTCCTGTCTGAGTACACAATATGGCGTCTCCCTTTGGATATGCTTACAATGGCTGTCAGTCTCACACGTGGGAAACATTAAATTTCAAACATGACACACAGGTGGTAATAATAATCCCTCTTACGAAAACATATGAAATCTGGTATAAATTTATTTTTGATAACTCGCAGCTCGTTGTGAATTTCTGGAAATGCACAGCTTCAGACAATGGATACTCGTATGCAGCGTTGCCCAATTTACGGTGAAATAAACATTACATCCATTTAGTCTTGCGATTGACAGCAGAACAGTATCGATAATCACGTGACTATTGTGTAACAAAAATAAGCGAAACAAAATAAGCAGTACTTCACTTGAGACTTCTAATTTCTCACTTCTTCGTATTATTTGGATACATCGGACTACTGTTCTCATCTCGAGTGTGATTTTCACCACTTTTCGGTAACCTTTTTCAGGTGGATCTTGTTGAACTCGGGAATGTTAACTATAAAGTTATTTTTTTGTTCACATCTTAATCAAACGTAGGTGGGTGAAATTTCGAGATGAAACTTTCATTTACTTCATGCTCTTTGCCGTCCGCCATGACTGGCTAGAGGTTCTAAGTAATTTGTACTTTTCGGTCGCCCACACTGAGGATTGAACCTTCAACGTTCAGGGTATATCACTTTCACAATTGATTTTTTCCAAGTACTCTAACCACTGCGCCACGGGTCCTTGCGGACAATTCTAGTTCGAATTTTAGGAGCCTTAAACCTACTTTTGATTTCTAGTTGTAAATATCACTATATATATATATATATATATATATATATATATATATATATATAAATGTAAATTTGGTTCGTTACAAATGAATAAAACCATATTTCTACGTTACCAATTTATTTGAAATTTTCAGACAACCCATCTTTAGAGTCGAGGTATGTTTTTATGTTATTAAAATAAATTTACCTCGCAAATTATTAAAATATTAAGTAAAATAAATATATTTTCGTTAGCCGTTACTGCGAATCTGTTCTGTTGATAAAACTGAACTTCCGGTTCGATTCATTTCACAGCCACGAATTGGCAAAAAAATTCATTTTTTGTTAACTCGATAAGTAAAAAAAAAAAAAAAAAACATAATTCATTTGTTTATCTTCCAAATTTTTTAATTTACACATTTTTTCTTTATTATATAAGGCCAAAAAAAAAGTTTGTCGCTTGCTTTTTGAGTTTTTTTTTTGTTTTTCGATATAAGATTGGTTTGTAAGGCACCGCCAAAAATGGCCGAAAAATCAAGTTGTTTTTTAAAACGAAATTACATTTATTAAAATCCATTATTTCTGAGTAACTTTTTTTCCAGAAAGATAAAACCCTGACTTTTATCATATAGAAAACAGAATAATGTAAAACTCTTTCTACTATTTTTAATTAAATTTTATATGTTAAATTTTCCCAAAAAGTTAACAACTGACATTTTTTGTCTTGCACAAAAACGTACATAAATATTAAAAAACAAAAAAGGTTTTTGAAATAATTAATTTATTTATTTATTGTCTAACTAAGATTTAGGATGATTTTCTATGAGAATATGCAAAAATATTATAATATAAGTACCTGGATTTCAAATAATTCCACTTATTCATATAGGCAACCAGTTACTTCGCGTCGATCTAGAGTCTAGATCGATAATGTTTACGTTTGTATTTACAAACTATGGAAGACCAAACAGGCCAAAAAAAACTTATTTTTCAGTGACGAAAATTTCAATGTATTATTAACGCTGAGACTGGCCAGTACCAGAAGGGTGACGATTTGTATGAGTTTGGTTTTTAATGTGTATGTTGTGGGGGCCAGGCTCCCCAAAATGGGGGGGGACAATTTAAAGCAGAATAAAAAAAAATTATTTCAGCGCGTTTGGTCCACCGTAGTCGGAAGGCGGCAAACGTTTTCAAACGGGATCGAAAAAATGATGCTATTTTTAACACAAAGGGCACAATATTTATCGATTTTCTTTTGTACCGATTCTTCAAAGCATGTCCTGTTTAATAATGGTCATGCATTATTCGACTCGCTAAAAAAAATTGTTGATTTATTTATCAAAGATTTTAAAATGGCTTTTTTCGGATAAATATTTTTTAAAAAAAATTTTTTGTTTTGCTTAACTTAAATTAATTATTTTACTTAACATATTCACCGAATTTCACACTTCAAAACTCAAAAGGGGGATAATTAAACACAATCGAAGTTCTGATATTCAGACGTCAAAATAAGATATGCAAACAATTTTTTTTAATCTATAATTCTGTCCCTTACAACAACACAATATGTTTTGTTCAGTTGCAGATGATTATTTCAAGCATGTTTGTACCCCCTGGGGGTTGTAAGCAAAAAAAATATATATAAAAATATCGGTATGAAAAATAAATACACTGTTATAAAGTTCATTCTTCTTCTAATAATCGCTGAAAATTTCGTATTGATCGGATAATTACCTGATTTTTGGTAGATTTTTAAAAAGACGGTCCGTCAAAGAGTACTTATCTGCCTTCCCCCCCCCCAGTTTTGGCGGTGCCTAAATGCAAAGAGTGGTCCGCGCTATTTTTTAAATCGTATTTCCAGGTTTAATTAAAGTTTTATTATGTTTTTTTTATTCAATTGTAAGGTTAAAATACAGATTAGGTACAAAACACCCTCCCGTCCCCATGTTAAGAATGGCTTTTTGAATAATAACGTTATTATTTCAACACGGATCATTCTCTGCATGAGTACTGTACTTTCACCTAACAATTTAATAAACAAAACATGGTACCTGTGCAGAGAAAGTACCATAATAATAGAATAATAGAATAATAACGCTATTTAGAAAGCCATTCTTAACATGGGGAGGACGTTTTGTTACTATTCTATACTTTCACCTAACAATTTAATAAACAAAAGATGGTACTTATGCAGAGAAGGTATCGTGCTGAAATAACACTATTAAGAAAGCCATTCTTAACATGGGAAAGGGAGAGTGTTCTGTAACTATTTTATATTTTCACCTAACAATTTAATAAACAAAAGATAGTACTTATGCAGAGAAGGTACCGTGCTGAAATAATACCGTTATTTAGAAAGCTATTCTTTACATGGGGAGGGAGTTTTGCATCTATTCTAAAATATGAATGCTTTTTCTTTATTAAAGAAATTGGGTACTCGTGCACCTATTGATCCGTGCTGAAATAATAACGCTATTATTTAAAAAGCCATTCTTAGCATGGGGAGAAGAGGGTGTTTTGTAACTATTCTGGACTTTCACCTAACAATTTAATAAACAAAAATTAAACTTAAGCAGACAAAGAACAGTACAGAAGTATTAACATTATGTAGAATACAATTGAATAAAAAAAAAACTTTAATTAAACTTGGAAATACTATTTAAAAAATAGTACGGATCGGTAAGTACATTAGCACCATAAATTTGTCTAATTCTTAATTTCTTATGTTATTGAAAAAAAAAAATGGTAAATATGAGGAATTACTCCACCCTAGAAAATTCCTTTAAAATTACCACTCTTATAGGTTTTCGGTGTCGCTGAAAACGAAAATAACCTTTATAATTAAGGCAAACGAGGAGTTTCCAAGATATGAAGAAATGTTAGTTTAAAAAAGTGAAGGATAACTTTTCCATAATAATTTAACGTAAAATGATCACCCACTTTGTGGCCACGATTTTTGGGGTGGGGTTTCTTTCTACCCTTGGAAAATCCTTTAAAATTACCTGCTTAAATTGGTTGGAGGGGCGGGGGGTCGGCCGCCAAAACACCCCTCCCCACACACAGAAAAATGCCACTCTCTCAGGTGGCCAGAAAGTGGGTGCTCATTCTAATTTAAATTTAAATCGAAAAGTGTTCACCCACTTTTCGAAAAAGTAATTTCTTCATATCATGAACACTTTCTTTTTGCGACGGAAACGGTTTGCAGATTCGTTTTTAGTACACTGAAATCTACAATAAAATATTTCGTTATATACGAACATGAGACGGGCCTTAAAGTAAAATAATACCGGATTTTGGGGGCAGATTTGCCATTTAGTTGTATAATATCCCCAAACCAGGTAATCACTAAAAGGGACTCTTAAAAGTCGTTACCTGTATCGATCAAAATTTAAAACCACTGATTATATGTCAGCTTACATCACAGTAACATATATTGAGTGAGTTCCTAACAGTATTTTGTATAGTTTTTTAGTTTAAACTCATTTTCCCAAAATTTCCCCAAACTTAACGTGTTCGATACAGTCTGCCGCCATTTGTATTTTTCAAATATACCGATAAACACTGCATGTTTCTGAACTGATTAAACATTATACATTACATAAAAGCACTACAATCTTATCCAGTTAGGTAGAACATTTACTTTTCTTGCCTTTGATAACATTTATTTGTTATATATTCATTTTTGGACAACTTCTTTGTATCTGGTAATACAAACCCTTTTCATTTAATGTAACGTTTAGTCAGCTCGAAAAACAGTGTTTATCGGTGTATTTGAAAGATACAAATGGTGGCGGACACTGTTGATTATGTTAAGTTTGAGAAAGTGAGTTAAAACTAAAAAACTGTACAAAATACTGTCACAAACCCACCGATTATGTCAGCCTATGTCATGGTAACATATTCGGTGGGTTTTTGACACTGTATTGTATAGTTTTTAGTTTTCAACTTAATTTCCCAAACTTAACGTATTCAACAGTCTGAAACCATTTCTGTTTTTCCAGCCGATTAAACATTTTACCTTGCATAAAAACACTAAACAATTATCCAGTTAGGTAGAAATGTAACTTACCTTACCTTTGCTTTCATTTGTTTTTGGACAACTTTTTCGAATCTGTGTATAGTAACCCCCTCCCCATCACTCAAATATTAATTACTAACTCACATTTTTGTGAAAAGAAAAGAAAAAAAAAACATTTAGCGTTTCAACGTTAGCTTTATCCACTGATTGTTGGTCGAGCCCAAGCCATGATTAACGGTAATCCTGAGGATCAGGATCCAATTCTGCAAGAGTACCATTTTTTTCATTTTTTTTTCTAGAGTGGATTGATGTACTAAGAATATAAGAAACATGCATTTTCTCTTTTTATTAGAATTTTCCATTACACCAAATTGAGCCACAGCAACGCGTGGCAGGGTACAGCTAGTATATATATATATATATATATATATATATATATATATATATATATATATATATATATATGAGCAAACAGTTAATAAAATATGTTTAAAAACACTTTGAAATGAGTTAAAAACATATTTAATCTGAAAAGGAAACACTAGATAAATAGATAGGACTATCCATTTATCTAGTGTTTCCTTTTCAGATTAAATATGTTTTTAACTCATTTCAAAGTGTTGTTTAACACATTTTATTAACTGTTTGCTCATATTATAAGCTCTGTTTCCTATTTGGTTTTATCGAGCTTTTACATCTGGCTGAGATAATTTTATAAATATTAATTCTTTAATATTTATAATATACTTTAATTTTAAGTATATATATATATATATATATATATATATATATATATATATATATATATATATATATGTGTGTAATAAGGGGGAAAAATTGTAAATACATAAATGATTAGTCAGTAAAGATTTTAAATTAATGTATTTTATAAAAAATATTTTTACTTAGATTATAAATTACATTTATAAAATATATTTCGAATTTAAAACTATAGAAAAATATAATAATGTTAATAAACTAGGGAAATCACTTAGGATAGATAAATACTCACTTCCCCAAACCTTGAAAGATTTGGATTTTTAAAAAAAATAATTTTTAAACGTATTTCGAAATTTTTAAACGTGATTCGATATAATTAAAAATATTTTTTAAAACTTTAAACGTATTTTTGGAAATTTTAAAATGTAATTCGATATAATTAAACGAATTTTTAAGTTTTTAACCGATACCAATACAGATTTTAAAGTTTTTTATACATAAGGAAAGATATTTTAAAATTAATTTGGGTTCAAATTAAAATCGATTTATATAAGAAATTTTTTTTTTCGAAATTAGATCTTAAATTTAAATAATTCAAAGTTTAAAATTAGGTATTACATTATCCGATATATATAAAAAGGGGGTTAAACAAAACGATATTTGAACGTGAATTCGCGAGGTATATATACTTCACACTTCCGGTTATAAGATAGATGAATATTGGCTGAAGAGAGCTTGATAAGGATACCTTAAACAGGCCTCATTATCGGGCTTGAAACCGACGGTACCAATGATCTGTCTCAACTAACAACGTTCTGTACACAAAATATAAATACGCTCTTAAAATTTGGATTTTCCTTTTAATTGAGCACTCTGCTGGAATTCTTTTTCCAAAAAAATAACTAATCATATATATATATATATATATATATATATATATATATATATATATATTAGTAATGAGGCGATTTTTACATTTTTCCTGATTCCGATACAATTCCCGATTCCAATTCTTTATAAAATTCCTGAATTGTTAACTATAAAGTTATTTCCCGATTACCGGAGAACACGTGTTGTGTAGATATTTTCTACAACGTAGGTGGGTGATCTATAGTTTTACTGGTAGTTTAAAATCAATAAATAAATATTACTACTAGAAGATTTTGTTTCAAACAAAATAAAACATTGTATCGTATGGATAGTATCGAAACCTACGTGAATGCTTATAGGTTGGAATGATATTTTATTTCCTGTTGGAAAAACACTTTAAAAACAAGTGAAGCATGCATGGTCCCCTGGGGACTTGAGTAATGAATGCATCCTTTACTTCCACTGCCCAATGAATTTATAATAAAGCACATAGTGTAGTGTGCTCTTTCTAAGCTACCGCTCATTTGCCATTGATAGCCAACCGCTATATATATGTCTAGTGTGACACATTATGGAATATAATACCCAAGCTGCATAAATAGCCCTCGAACACCATTTCGGACACATTCAGTTGTGATAATAAATGCTACTTTGCACCTTACGAGCAACACCATTTGATAGAGTTCAAAATAGACTTCGTAGCCTCGTAGGGGGTGTTCTTTTCTTTTACCCGCAACCTCTTTCTCACGGACGAGATGTTGCGAGTTTGTCTCTGCTTTATCGTAATTTTCATGGCAAGTGCTCAGCTGAGATCTAATCTATGGTCCCCCTCGCCAGAATTTCACAAGAAACACTCGTCTAGCAGAAAACACTATCACTAATTCATCCCACCCTTTATCTGTGCCTAAACCTAAACGTAGATTCCATGAACAAAGCTTCTTTCTTAGAACTGTACGCCTGTGGAATTGTCTTCCGTTTTCCTGCTTTCCAGCTGACTACAATATGGTTGTCTTCAAGTCTACAGTAAACAAGTTTCTGATGAACCGTACCATATAAGTTAACAAATCTACCGAATTTCCATTACTAACGATTACGTTATTGTCCAATTGTCTACTGTACACTCTGCAACCCTTATCCTCGAGTGGCTTCTTGGCCTTGATAAGTGGTGATGCCTATGTAAAAAAAACACCATCACAGTCGCAACATCTTCAGCGGAATAAGTCCCTATTTTCCTCTCTAAATATTTAGTCCTACCACCGCTACCACCGTTATCATCGGAAACAGTTCTATATGTTCCACAGATACCGTGCTTACGCCGATTGTTACTGGCTTATATGTACATAGAGATGGCAAAATCTTTCCTATTTCGAATTAATCGGATGATTGTTGTTACATTCGTTTCTCCGATAGCTTTCTAGTTAGAATTCTTCTAGAAAGACCTCTGGTATCTACAGCACAGGGCACGTGAAAGTTACAAACATCTCTAAGCGAAATTATTTCCATTGAACGAATTGAATTCGAACTTGCCACACTAAGGTTGTCGGACAGTGTCGTTAACCACTCAGCAACCATCAACCCCCCAGCGGTGTTCACAATAATACTATCAAATCCACTATTACTTAATTTATAAATATCTGCAAACTTTAATTACAATTCTTACTTCTAAGAAAAAGTTGCATATAGTATCTTTTACAGTTAACTTTAAATTATTTACTGCCTTACTGATAATAAGCGTTCTATGTAGTAGTTTTTACATATAAATTTGTATTATTTGCTGTCTTATAAATAATAAACGTTGTATATAGTATTTTTTAAAATATAATTTATATTAGTTGCGTTCTTATCATTTTGACATTTTTTTTGCTCTTTTTGGCTTCTACATTTCTCAAGAAGGTTTCAAGTTTATTGAAACGTTTCATGAATTTTATTAAATTTATTTCACAGAATCAAACTGTTTTCTGATAATATATACTGATTGTATCCTTAACGTTTCCCAAATGCACATCCACTCAAAATCAGACATTGTCAAACTAGTTCTTATTTCATATCTAAAAGATAAATAAAGTCTGATCTGAAGATGCTACTTTTCTAAAAGAGTTAGGGCAGAGACATGCATGAACATATGTAGCACAACTAACTATAAATATTTATATGCATTATACACTATAATACTGTATTTATATATATATGTCTATGAAGTAATAGAAGGTGAATATTAAATTTCTGCTGAACAAAGTTAAAGTCAATCGTTCAAAAATAATTAACTTAAAACAATAAAATAGAAATATCATATTTGATTTGTCAAAGATATATATATATTTTTTTACTTAATTGTATTCTTTGGTACCCTGTTAGTGTAAATAAATATTTATCAAAATAAACTGATGTAAATTTTTTAAATATTTTTTTAATCCGAATCAAATTGATCTTTCCTTGAAGTCCAGTTGGCTTATATTTCGCGAAAAAAAATCCCAGCACAAGCAAGTGTTTCACCGTAATTAACAAAACAACATTATCTATTATGAATTATCAGCCCTCGTCTAATTATTCTGAAACACGATCATTTAGTTATGGGATTTTTTTTCTAAACACACTGCATTGTCTGTTGAAACTTAAGACGCAATCTCGTGTTTTATTTGAGGATATAAATAAGATCCGGTTTCCAATCAACAAAACAAAACAAAATGATAGAGTTTTAAGTTTCAATAACAAAAAAAAATGTTTTACAAAACTAATTGGAAATAATTTTAATGGAAGAAAAAAAAAAGGCGGGCGGAGATAATGCGTGGCCTTTCTCTCTAGTTAAGACGAAAGTGTGATTTTCAAGATGGCGTCTCACTCCGTTTTTCTTTTCCAACTGATGAGTGTTTATTGCTTACGATGTCGGGAAAACAAAGTTTATCCAACACATCTGTTTCCGTCTCTTTACAAAAAGAAAGAAAAGCTAAGCATGTCAACAACTTCAAGTGTCATTTCGTCGAACAATCGTCAATACAAAAAAAAAACAAAAAATAAAATAAACGTAAATAACACGAAAAAGATGTCTATTTATTATTTCTGCATCCTCCGATGAACTTTTGAAATTATCCCATGTTCCTAACAGTAACATTTAAACTTGATCCCAGGTTCCTAACAGTAACATTTAAAATTGATCCCATGTTCCTAACAGTAACATTTAAACTTGATCCCAGGTTCCTAACAGTAATCCGATCATAACCTAGACACTTGATCCAACGATTCTCTGCGATGATGAAACGTGAGTAACTCTGTGTAGCTTGATTGCCATAAATATATTTTAACGGCCACAATTAGTACTATTACTACCACTGACCTTTATCCACTTTAGGGTTTACTGAGATAAATATTTAGTATCTATAGTGAATATTATACCACCTTATAATATCATGTGCATAGCATAAAATAACACGCACACACATATAATATATATATATATATATATATATATATATATATATATATATATATATATATATATATATAATCATTAGTTGTTATCCCAGTACGAGTAAATGTATTTAATTCATATTTATAAGTGCCTATTCATAATTTTATAAAGTAGTGTTTCGATGAATGATGGAAGACCAATAAACAACTCATCAGAGAAAAATGGATGTTACTCAAAAAAACTATTGGAAGTTTTTTATATAAAACGAAAAGGAAGTGTATATATATATATATATATATATATATATATATATATATGTATATATATATAAAGTATATATATAAAGTATATATATATAAAGTATATATATAAAGTATATATATATAAAGTATATATATAAAGTATATATATATAAAGTATATATATATATATATAAGTAGGTTGTAGTTTGCTTGAAGCATTGTTGAAGAAAATTATAAGGTAAAATTAAAAGCCAAGAACAATGCGAGATTTTTTTTTTTTAGAGTAAAATTAAATGCAAACAAAAGAAATAAATTTCTTTTTTTGTTGTTGTTTGTTTTTTCTTTTTCACACAAATTTTAACTCTAAACAACAGTAATTTTTTTTTCTGTTGTATTCAATGGTGTTATAAATCTCAATATATTTCAGACTTATTAGTCCTTTTTCAAGAGAAGACAGCGGAAGAGTGTTCAAAATTGGAAAAGTAGCCGCAGAGAGTTTGCCACGTGATACCGCGAAATATAGAACAAAAAATGACGTTAGGAGAACGTTAAAATAAATCAGTTGATGTTTGAAATACTTGTTGCGTTTGTGAATCAAGGGAGATGACTATTCAAGCAAGGTTTTGTTTTTTTTGTTTTTTTTTAATTATTGTTTTTCTTATGTTTTAAACTTATATTATAAAAGCGGAGCTCAATTCCAGTCCATTGTTTAGTGTGGGAGTATTTTTTGAAATAATTAAAGATTCGAGGATACGAAGTTGACCTACGTTTCTTGAAGAAGCAAGGATGTTGATGTGAAAATCTGGTTCTGAATTAATGCAAGTGCGAATATGTTTATAGAACGACGAAGCAGTAGTGTTTAAGTGCTCTTTAATGCGGTGATGAAGCAATCTGGTAGTGCTTCCGATGTAAGATGCACTGCATTTAGCGCATTGTAGGTCGTAAACAACGTGGTTCTTAAAGCATAAACCTGTGTGTGATATTGGGCAATTAGAGAGTGAACAAGGGGAAGGTGTATGCGATGGATGTTTTCGGTTGAGCTGTTGTCTTAAAGTAGATCCAGTGTGGATGAGTTGAATGTTGAGTCCCTCGCTGCGGATGGCTTTTCGGATTGAAGATGAGATTTTGTCACTGAGAAAGGGTAATTTTAGAAAACAATTGTTAGAGAAGGGTCGGGTGTTGCGTTTTTTCTTTTTAAGTGAGGATAGGATCGTATTAGGGTAGCCGTTTAGTGAGAGGGTCTGTAGGAAATTGTTAGTGTGTGTATGTTTGTCGGAGATGTTAGTGCATTTGTCTTGTATGCGTGAGATTTCGGCATGTGCGTAGTTTAGTTTGTCCTTGAGAGGTAGTGCAGATTTGAAATGTACGAAGAGGCGTTTGCTGGCGGGTTTTCTGTAGAATTCAGTGCATATGGCACCATTTTTTTTTATTTGTATTTTAAAATCAAGTAGGGAAAGAGATTCAGAAGAGTCTGGGGGTTCTATAGTAAATTTTAAGTTTGGGTCGGCGTTATTGAATTTGTGGAAAATGTTAATAGCTTCTTCGCGGGAGTATGTGATAATTAAAATGTCATCGATATATCTAGTAAAAAGGAGATATGAGTAGCAGGTACTAAGGGTGTGTCTTTCGAGTTTGTCCATATAAGCAATGGCAAGAATACCGGATAGACTGGAGCCCATGGGTAGTCCAGATACTTGTTTGAACGTGTTTTGTAGGAAAGTAAAGTAAGTGTTGTCTACTATAATACGGAGGAGTTGTAAGAGATCTCCTGGAGTAATTCCGAAGCATTGTGGGTTTTTAGATGCTATAATGTCTGCCATGAGATTGATGGCTGGATGTGCAGGAATGGGGGTGTATAAAGAAACGACGTCTAGGCTAAATGGGTATCTGTATAGTTTGAGTAGATGGTGTGGTAGATCGTTGAGTCTGTTAATTACTTGGTTGGAACTACTAACATAGGCTGGGAAGGTAGAGAGTAGAGGTTTAAGTAGGCGGGATATTAACCAAGAGATTTTATAAAGGGGACCGTTAACGCTTGAAACAATGGGTCTGATCTGTGTGTGTGTGCTATTTTTGTGGGTTTTAATAAGGTGATAAAAGGTAGGAGTTTGCTGTATTTAGTAATAAAATTTAGTCTGTGTTGTTTTGGGAGATTTCTTTTAAAACAAATTTGAGACCATGTCTTGTTAATGTTGTTCTCAATACGAGCAGCAGTGATATTATGTGCTGGGGTGTAAAGGTCGGTATTGGAAAGATTCTCTATAGCAAGGTTGTTATAAGATTCTTGTGATATAACGCAAAATTCTCTGCCCTTATCAGAGGGTAAGTAAACTAAATCTTTGTCTTTAAGGGATTTAAGGGTGAGGTATTGGTTCCTGGTAATATTGGGGGTAATATGGTGTTGTTCGCGTTCAAGTATTGTGAGGATTTTATGCTTTAACCTTGAAAGTTTTAGATCTAGTGGAATATTATTAGGAGGTGGGTATAAAGGGTGATCAAGCTGAAAAACAGGAAAAGAGGTGTTGTGATTACCTGAGAGGTTGAGGGAGGTGTCCTTGTTATCGTGCGGGGCAAAAGCGTGCAGCCATTTATATATATAAAGGATATATATATATAAAGGATATATATATAAAGGATATATATATATATATATATATATCTATAAAGGATATATATATATATAAAGGATATATATATAAAGGATATATATATATCTATAAAGGATATATATATATATATATCTAAAGTATATATATATATACAAAGTATATATATAAAGTATATATATAAAGTATATATATAGTATGTATATAAAGTATATATGTATATAGTATATATATAAAGTATATGTATATATAGTATATATATAAAGTATATATATATATAGTATATAAAATCTCCACACTAACGTACTGTACTTGCAATAACCCTTATTCCTGAGTGGCTTCCGGGCCTTGATAAGTGGTGACCACCGTGTAAAAATATATATATATAGTGCTCCTCACCTTGAGTTGAGCATATTGAGAAGTGAAACACGAATTACCATTAGCATATAAGCGACGCTCTTTGTGTAAACAAATCGAGCGGAGGTATTTCAGACGATATTAAAAATATCGTTAAACTCACTACTCGTTCAAGCAGCCGCCAATAGCGTAATGGTTAGGAGCCTTGACTGCCGTACAAACGGTCGGGTTTCAATCCTGGCTTGAGGTAGTTGCCTGTCTAGCCGCACTGATGAGCTGTGAAACAGCGAAACAGTACTGTATGTGGATGACTATAGTGCTCCTCACCTTGAGTTGAGCATATTGAGAAGTGAAACACGAATTACCATTAGCATATAAGCGACGCTCTTTGTGTAAACAAATCGAGCGGAGGTATTTCAGACGATATTAAAAATATCGTTAAACTCACTACTCGTTCAAGCAGCCGCCAATAGCGTAATGGTTAGGAGCCTTGACTGCCGTACAAACGGTCGGGTTTCAATCCTGGCTTGAGGTAGTTGCCTGTCTAGCCGCACTGATGAGCTGTGAAACAGCGAAACAGTACTGTATGTGGATGACTATAGTGCTCCTCACCTTGAGTTGAGCATATTGAGAAGTGAAACACGAATTACCATTAGCATATAAGCGACGCTCTTTGTGTAAACAAATCGAGCGGAGGTATTTCAGACGATATTAAAAATATCGTTAAACTCACTACTCGTTCAAGCAGCCGCCAATAGCGTAATGGTTAGGAGCCTTGACTGCCGTACAAACGGTCGGGTTTCAATCCTGGCTTGAGGTAGTTGCCTGTCTAGCCGCACTGATGAGCTGTGAAACAGCGAAACAGTACTGTATGTGGATGACTATAGTGCTCCTCACCTTGAGTTGAGCATATTGAGAAGTGAAACACGAATTACCATTAGCATATAAGCGACGCTCTTTGTGTAAACAAATCGAGCGGAGGTATTTCAGACGATATTAAAAATATCGTTAAACTCACTACTCGTTCAAGCAGCCGCCAATAGCGTAATGGTTAGGAGCCTTGACTGCCGTACAAACGGTCGGGTTTCAATCCTGGCTTGAGGTAGTTGCCTGTCTAGCCGCACTGATGAGCTGTGAAACAGCGAAACAGTACTGTATGTGGATGACTATAGTGCTCCTCACCTTGAGTTGAGCATATTGAGAAGTGAAACACGAATTACCATTAGCATATAAGCGACGCTCTTTGTGTAAACAAATCGAGCGGAGGTATTTCAGACGATATTAAAAATATCGTTAAACTCACTACTCGTTCAAGCAGCCGCCAATAGCGTAATGGTTAGGAGCCTTGACTGCCGTACAAACGGTCGGGTTTCAATCCTGGCTTGAGGTAGTTGCCTGTCTAGCCGCACTGATGAGCTGTGAAACAGCGAAACAGTACTGTATGTGGATGACTATAGTGCTCCTCACCTTGAGTTGAGCATATTGAGAAGTGAAACACGAATTACCATTAGCATATAAGCGACGCTCTTTGTGTAAACAAATCGAGCGGAGGTATTTCAGACGATATTAAAAATATCGTTAAACTCACTACTCGTTCAAGCAGCCGCCAATAGCGTAATGGTTAGGAGCCTTGACTGCCGTACAAACGGTCGGGTTTCAATCCTGGCTTGAGGTAGTTGCCTGTCTAGCCGCACTGATGAGCTGTGAAACAGCGAAACAGTACTGTATGTGGATGACTATAGTGCTCCTCACCTTGAGTTGAGCATATTGAGAAGTGAAACACGAATTACCATTAGCATATAAGCGACGCTCTTTGTGTAAACAAATCGAGCGGAGGTATTTCAGACGATATTAAAAATATCGTTAAACTCACTACTCGTTCAAGCAGCCGCCAATAGCGTAATGGTTAGGAGCCTTGACTGCCGTACAAACGGTCGGGTTTCAATCCTGGCTTGAGGTAGTTGCCTGTCTAGCCGCACTGATGAGCTGTGAAACAGCGAAACAGTACTGTATGTGGATGACTATATATATATATATATATATATATATATATATATATATATATAATCTGCAAAAACACATTTTAAAAATGTTTGTTTTATTTATGCTTTATCAACTAAATATCGGAGCATATAAAAGTTTGTACAACGGTTGGTGTGTGAATGAAGGTTAGTGTGTGTACTTTTTTCCACAAGTTATTTTAGGTAGTGTGTATTTGTTGCGGGCAATGTTCACGTATTTTCATTGTAGTGACATTTTAAATACAAATCCAGCCGTTAATAATAGGCACATTTTTCTCGAAATAGGAGCTTATTGGCGTGTGCATATGAAGAGTTTAGTGAGTGTGTGTGTGTGTGTGTGTGTGTGTGTGTGTGTGTGTGTGTGTGTGTGTGTACTTTCTACCACGAGTTGTTTTAGGTAGTATGGAAGCTGCTCACAGTAGGTTAACGCCAATTTTTTAATAGTTAATATTATTACTGTGGGTGAAAATATTAATTCTTTTTATTGGATGAAAAATATATTTTTCTTCTATTTTATAAATATTTGCAACTTCCTTTCTATTTTTTCATACTCTTTATCACCCCCAACAAGACACATTGACACTTGGAACGTAAGCGGCTACTATTTGGGATGGTGTCAAACAGGGAACTTTGAGGAATTAAGAAACAAGATGCTTGTTCACATTTCATTTAAACTACAGCAGGTCAGTATGGTCAGAGAAGCAGGGAAACCGTTAGAGAATTTCAAAGTCTCGCAGTTCTAGGGAATAAATTATTAAAGTAGAATGCATTTAGGGATCTCAACAGTAAAAGGGTGGGGTCGTCTTGCTTATTAGATTAGACGGAAGTATGTAGGTTGAGGAGGGCACTAGTGCTGTTAGTTCATCAGAGCACATTCTATTAAAGTATTTGTAAAACAAGCAACATTTTTTAATACTTTTCTAATGTTCGCGCACCTATTTTGACGGACGGAATGAGAGATGGTCCGGCTCCGTTCTAGAAGATTCACCTGGTGTCTTACACATTTCTTATAAGAGATATTCTCGTACGCCTGAGGCGCTTTTACTAATGAATACTGATAGGTCTGTTCACAGCTATTTTTGTATTTGCCAGAGTGGTTACCTCGGGGGGAGGGCAGGATTAATCCACATTAAACGTCTTTTTGACCCCATCTTGTGGCAGTGGGAATATCGTCAATCAGCGTCGATGGACTCTGTGTTTGGCATGGTAGAAAATTGATAATCTATTTCACCACTCTAGTCTGAACTTGTGTGAGAATGAATCAAGCAAGTAATCACTAGGGCTAGGACAACAGAATATTCTTTTCATTGTTTTGACTCTCGAGTGTGTATTCGTTGATATCTTATGTTTTTATATAGAATGATGTGGTTCTCGGTTGTTTAATTGTGTCTAACTGTGTCGGATATATACTCGAGAGTCAAAACAAAAGAATATGCTGTTGTCATAGTCCTTGTATTCTGCTGTAACTACAGATTCTGCGAATCATGTTTGTTTGGAACTCAAACCTGCTTGAATATGTTGCATTATATATAAGTGTTCATATTGGACAGAATATATCAGGTACATTCTAATACAGACGGGTACATGTAATACGATGAGAGGGGGATAGTAGAGATGAGGACGTGAATGTTTCTATAACATATTTTAGAGAGGTGAATCGGTTATTATGATGCAAGGGGGTAACAGTCATTACTTATGATAGCTGAGGGAGACACATTTCTTAAGGATGGGGTTTATACTCAAAGTTCATTATTACGATGAGTGGACACAAAGTTCATATAAACGATTCACAATACCTTTGTTTGTTGAGAATGACACAACACAAGACGCAGTTACAAAATGATGATGTCCCTTTATTTTTTTCACATCAAGGAATTCAAAGTCACTACATGATTTCAACTTCTAACCCTTCGCTTCCAAAGGGGGATTCCTTCTCCAATGTCAGCTCTGTCTGACCCTCCTGTCGACTCTGTCCTACCCTGTCTCCTTGCCTCACTAAAACTAGCCAACTATATTGAGAACTCATCTCCCAGGCATGACGTCATCGCATTGCCAAAAACGTGCATCAATCCCATGGCCTGGACATGCTTCACGTGTCTCGTTTCCCTATCTCCGAGCATGTGCTCGACTCACGTGGTCCTGAACTCACGTGCCTGTTCACACATATATTCTTCTAACCTATTTTTCGACTAACCTATTTTTCAATATGTTTAACATTTTCTATGGTTCGATTCTAGATAACCTTATTTTAATTTAATTTTCATAGACAGAATTGAATCAACAAATTCCTTTTTCACAATAACATTTCTAAACAATCGAATTCCTTTTCAAACAAACATATCTGCTATTTATTTTAAAACTAACAATCGGAATTCTCCTGAATCTTTATTCCAAACCTAGCTTTCCAGGTTAGAATTCTCCTATCTCATTTGTACTTACTTACTTATATATATATTGTTACGTGTTTTAATATCAATTAGAAATATATTGTAAGAATTCTGCGAAAAAAATAGGCCAAAATGTGAGATTATATCGCTTTTATCGCAATTCAAACGAATAAAAAAAAAACTTCAATTTACAGCGAACAGATCTAAAGAATTGCATTTACCTAAACCCTGTAGCGAAAGATGCTTTCAAAAACCAAAAAAGTTTCTATCCTTAGAAGTCATGCAAGATGGAGCACAGCCTCATTACGCAAAGATGGTACTTTAGTTTTTAGAAACATGTAATCTCAACATCACGGAAACAGACTTCGGGTTTGGGGCATGTTAAAGGCCAGAATGTTTCACCGCCAGCAATTGAGAAGCCTTGAAGAATTTCAAAGTTACATTGAAGAAAAATGTACAAGTTTCACGCATAAATTGCTTAACAACGATGTGACTTCAGTTTCACTGCGGGTTGATTTGATGCCGAGTGTTAAAGAGAAGACCTGTGAAAATGAGTTTAGAAATTCTCTAAACTTTGTTTTAATTTTTACAGTGGAACATTTAAATGCGAAAGAATATTTAAGAAGTTTTCAGCTTATGAAACGTGATGTGAATTTTTTTTTTTAATTCCTGCATACAAACGATCCGGAAAAGTGTTCAGCTACTTAAATCTTCCTTTTTTTATCGGGATTTTATTCGATTTAAATTTTTTTAGTAATTTTCAGGAAATATTTGTATTGACTTTTATCTGGAAAATATTTTTTTTTCTTGGACCTGAATTTTTTTTTTCTGGTTAACCTCCCTCCATAAACTAACGTTATTTTAAAACTTGAAAAATTAATGTACGCTTTACAATTTACACCGGTGCCCGGAAAACTCGTCCCGGGAAAACTCGTCTCGGGAAACTCGTCTCCGTAAAACTCGTCTCCGGAAAACTCGTCCCCTTTCGCTAGGTAGGAAAACTGGTTCCTTATTGAATAAATATCGATTGAAAACACATTTTATGATCATTCTTGAAGGAGATATTATTTTTAAAATAGACTATAGCCCCCCCCCTAATATTTTTTTAAAAATATTTTTACTTGTTTAATGTTGTTGTTTTTTTTTTAAACAAAATCGATTTTCTAAGTGTCCGTTTTCTACCTAACTGGCTAAGTTCTAAGTGGTTTCACTTATATTAAAGCGTTTATTATGTTCATACAAAGTTAATTACACATTTTTTTTGTTCTTATTTTAACGATGTTTTTTGGAGTCATAAAAACAATAATTAAAAACAAAACCAAAAAATTAAAAAACAGGGAGCGATTCGATTTTTCGTTACTTTTTTGTTTTGGTTTTTTAATTATGATAGTTTTTGTTCTTGTTATGTTTTTGTTTTCTCTCATACCAAATGCACTCATGCGTTATTTAAAATTATAATTTTATCAATTATCAACATTTATTGTCGTCCTGTCAAATTTTGCAAAAATTAACTAATAAATTAAAAACGAAATATTTTTTTGGCGCGAGAGATGCCATAACAATCTCTCGTTAACTAATTTTTATTTTTTTTTAATTTTTACTTCAAAATTCTAAAATCAATCATTAAGAGAAAAAGTAATCACTAAATAAATTTATTAATAAATTTTCTTGAAAACCCCGCTATCGTTTATCAAGAATCTTTTTAATTTCATTTTTTGTTGGTTGTTTTTCGGAGGGAGATATAGTTTTTACCCCCCCCCCACTCTCTCTCTCTCTCTCTCTCTCTCTCTCTCTCTCTCTCTCTCTCTAAATTATATTTAAAAAAATATTAAAATTTATTATTTTCTTTTTAAAACCAAATCTCCCTCAGTAATTTCTTTAATTTTCTATTTTTTAGCGATTATCAAGACCCCTAAGATGTGATATACCGGACATTATTCCACTGGGTTTGTATTACTGTACACATAGATTCGAAAAAGTTGTCAAAAAACAAATATATAACAAATAAATGTTATCAAAGGCAAGATAAATTACTTTTCTACCAAACTGGATATAATTTTTGTGTTTTTATTCAATTTAACATGTTTATTCAGCTCAAAAAGCATACAGTGTTTACCGATGTATTGGAAAATTCAAAATGGCGGCCGACTCTCTCTTTAACACGGTAAGTTCGGGAAAAGGTGTTATAAATAATAAACTAGACAAAATACTATTAAAAAAACACCGAATATATGTCAAGTTATGTCACGGTAACATATATTGAGCAAATTTCTAACAGTATTTTGTCTAGTTTATTATTTATTACACCTTTTTCCGAACTTACCGTGTTAAAGAGAGAGTTTTCCGCCATTTTAAATTTTCCAATACATCGGTAAACACTGTATGCTTTTCGAGCTGAATAAACATGTTAAATTGAATAAAAACACGAAAATTATATCCAGTTTGGTAGAAAAGTAATTTATCTTGCCTTTGATGACATTTATTTGTTATATATTTGTTTTTTGACAACTTTTTCGAATCTATGTGTACAGTAATACAAACCCCCACTAAGAACTTAACCAGTTAGGTAGAAAACGGACACTTAGAAAATCGATTTTATTTAAAAAAAAAAAAAAAAAAAAAAAAAAAAAAAAAAAAAAACATTAAACAAGTAAAAATATTTTTTTTTTTAATATTATGGGGGTTATAGTCTATTTTAAAAAACAGTATCTCCTTCAAGAACGATCATAAAATGTGTTTTCAATCGACATTTATTCAATAAGGGACCAGTTTTCCTACCTAGCGAAAGGGGACGAGTTTTCCCGGGACGAGTTTTCCTAAATTCATTTGCACCACATTCGGAGAACATAGTTAGAAGAAAAAGTTTCTGCTTTGATTTTTATAATTTTATAATGGGTTTATATTTTACTTGTAAAAGATGGGAAGTTTATTACTTAGAAATCGCAAATTAATTGTAATAAAATAATCAATTTCATTTTAAATCCCTTTTTTCTTCCACTAGCCTTCGTGTCACTAGATTTAACTGAGGTCATGACATTATTAAACAACGATTATAACAATTGTCCAATCTCCAGTCGTTTTTTTTTTTTTCGGTTTTTTTTTCATTTAATCGAATGTTAGATTTAGATGTCGAATATATTAAACTATATTCGATGGCGAGGCCCCAGCTTGCGGGCTTTGAGGAGTGTGGAGCCACCATTTAATTACCATTGCTTCCAGATCCACTGTCCCGGAGTGGTAGTACCTCTTAGGGTCCCAACTATGGGTTAAATAGAAACCGACTTAAAAAAACAAATATACTCTATTAAAAAATTGTTCTTCCGAATCACTAGATTACTAAGTTCAGCATTTGCCCCCCAATGGACAAACGGTGCAGTTTTAGGCCTTAACACATGTAAATTTGAGTTCAGCACCATGCAAAACTGCTAAATAGGGATACACAGAAAATTTCTAACAAATATGGTAAAATAGTCCCAACAATGGAGTGTTTTTATTAGCCCTAAAAGAGCCCTTGGGTCACATCCAAGAGTTATCGTAAAGTACAGACAAACAAAATTATACAGAAATCAGTTAGTTACAACTTTTCAGAAAGTTTTATAAAAATCTAAGCCATCATTTTTTTTAATAAGCACAAAAGTGTCAATTTTAGCCATTCTAACCCGAAAGGTACCCCGGGCGGGGGGGGGGGGCGTCGGAGATTTCCCGAAAATTCCAATGTTATTTTTTTTTTTTTTACTCATATCATGTTTAATGTTTGTGCAAAATTTCAAAAAAATTCCAAGGTGTATTTATTGAGAAAAGTGCTGAACGGACGAACGGACGAACGGACAAGGGTGAATTTACAGGTCCACCCTCCTTTTGTCGTGGGACCCAAAATAAAAAGTGAAGGTATTAACGGTTTCATTATTTGGCTTTGATTTAATTCTGGTTTTACCCTTATTGTAAAATTTAATTAGTGTTTTCCATAGCTTGAAACGGATTAGACAGTTTACGTATAAAATGCCTTTCAGGATACGAAAATTTCAAGCTATTAAAGCCAAACCGGAAACAACTGATTTCATATCAAGAGATTGCATTGTACTTTTATTTTTGAAAAGCGATTGTATTTTTCCATCATGTTTTTTCCTAAAAAAACGACTAACACTTGAAGCACTTTGGGAATTTTCTGGGAAATTTTTCAAATCTTGCATTTTCTGTTTGATGCATGTATTTTTGAAAACCGATTAAATTTCAATTATTTTGATTTTACGTAGATTTTCCAAATGCGATGCCTCTGTTCAGTCTCAAAAGACAATGGATACCCACTGTAAGGGGTAGCTGCGTGTGTAATTGTGAGGCAAGGGTTGCACAATCTCCAACAACACCTCTCCTGAATCGGCACTGCTTGAGTCCAATGATAAGGCAGACTGGATGGAAGCAATGCTGCGATAAGTGGAGAGCATATACAACACCTGGAATTACCAAATGGTCACCCATTTAATCACTGACCAGGCTCAACGTTACTTAACGTCGGTGATCTGACATGATTATGTTGTATTTTCCAAATATATTAAAGCTAGGGATGGGACGATTTCAATATTTTTTTCCGATTCTGATACAATTACCGACTCCGTATTAAATTCCCGATTCCGATATAATTACCGATTCCGATTCTTTCTAAATGTCTAAATATTTAACTATAAAAGTTGGGTTTTTTCACGATAACTGTAAAAACACATGTTAAATGCGCAGATATTTTCTCAACCGTAAAGATACACTCGTGATGGATGATCTATCGATTTTAGTTTTGCTAATCGGTTAAAATCAATATTCATTATTTTTAGTATTACTATCAGCAGCAGAAGAATTTTTCTTTCAAGAAAATCAAATAAAATTAATTAAAAGAATTGTTTTGGGGCATCGAAAAATAGGCACACATTTTGCCGATTCCGATACCTATTCCGATACTCCAAAAAATTCCAAGTTTTTCGATTCCCAATTCCGATTCTGATTAATCGTCCCAACACTAATTAAAGCAAAGTGGGAGCTCAGTATCCAAGACGTCCCTTTTCGTTTGCTGTTTGTATCAGACTGTGTTTCAACATGCATTGGATCAAGTCAAAGAAATTGGATGCTTTGGATTCAGTGATAAAATCATGCGCTAAAAACTAATAAAATGTAAACACGAGTTTGTGGATTTAGATTAGAATCCATTTATTCATATCGTGCAAGGTACCTTCAATAAGTTCAAATGTAACATAACCCAACCCTAACCCTAACCCTCTTATGTTCAATTGGCGATATGCCTTGTTAGGTTAAAAAAATCATATCATTCAGACATTTCCTAAACCCGATAACAACTAGTGTACAAGGTGCCTCTAATAAGTTTCCAAGCTTATCTTTACAGACATTTAAAATTGTCGTAGACTCTTGAAAATTCAGTATATTATTGTTATACATCTTATGAGATGACTGACCAATTTTTAGGATTTCAGGTTCAAATGAACAGCTACAGCAAGAATCGGAATCAACCCTACTAAAGCCTTATTATCACAGCTGGTGAATTTAAAAAATGTAATCTGAACGCGAGGACACTTTAGAAGAACGATATGCAATAAAATTGTGTTTTAAACTTGAAAAGAAATACCACAGAAACGTATAGAATGCTTCAGACTGCTTTTGGACCATCTTGCATGAATTGGGCATCAGCTTTTGAGTGGCATAAGAGATTCAAGGAAAGCATGGAGTCTGTGAGGGATGGTGAGAGGTGTGGGAGGAGTAAAGAAGGTAGAAGACCAAAGTTGATTGGCCAAATAAAGAATTTCATGGATAAGGACTGCCATGTGTCTATAGAGACAATAGGTGAACAGTTTGATGTCAGTGTGGGAACTATACACACAATTATACGCGAGGAACTGAAGATGCGGAAGATGGGCATTAAAACAGTTCCTCACCCTCCCTATAATCTAGACCTTGCTCCCTGTGACTTTTGGGTATTCCCTGAGTTCAAGAGAAACCTTAGAGACTGTCGTTCTGAGAAAAATGAGGATATGAAAGAGGCTGTGACGAGGGCCATTGCCACACTCACACAAAAAGACTTCTATGGGGCATTCAAGAAGTTGTCGGAACGGTACAAGTGCATTGCAGCCGGAGGAGAATACTTCGAAAGGGACTAGAGCTTCATGTGTGTACTATCAATAAAATCCTATATGAAAACAGTCTAGAAACTTATTGAAGCGAACCGTATCTAAAGGGATCCAGAAATCATGTGACTCCTCCCAAAAATGGTGATCCAAACTTTTTCGTAATTCTACCAAAAAGAGTTGTCCGAAACTATTGATACTCCTACCAAAAAGGTGGATCCAAAATCATTACTTCGACGATAGGCAACAATGCAAGACCAATCACGAAAGCTTTGAAAATGCAGTACAGTTGCTTAATAGACACTCAAGAAAATATCTATACTTAGGCATCAATACTTCTGACACTGGAAGACAGTCATAAGTTTTGTCAAACGATCTGAATGTGGAAAGTCATTTGATTGTTTTTTGGGTTTTTTTTATTTGTTGTACATTTTTTGTGCTGAAATAATAACGTTAATCTATATATCTATATAAAAAAGAAATTGTCTGTGTGTGTGTTTCTATGTGTGTGTGTCTGTGTGTGTACATTTCCCTACCAAACTACTCTGTCAATTTTCAGTCTACAGACTCGAGCTTTGACATAAGGGGTACTGAGATTTGGGAAAATCTTTTTAATCGGTTTTCGGCCAGAAATTTGGCTGTCAAAGGGTCAAAGTTCAAAGATTTTACATTTGAAAACTCTACCAAACTCCTTCGTCAATTTTGAGTCTAAACAGTTGACATTTTAGATGCAGTTTACTTGGACATGGATCCAACTTTTTAATTTGATTTGAGTCCAAAACAATAAAGACGTGGATTTCGGTTGATAGTCTTGCATTATTTGTCTCCGCCATTCGTAGCGACCGGTTTTCAATCTGAAACAGACTCACACAATTATACATTTCTGACAGGAGGGGCAATTAAATTGACACCGTACATAAACTGATTTTTTTTTACATGGAGTTCACCACTTATCAAGGCCCAAGGGCCACTCGGGGATAAGGGTTACTTTGTGTACAGTAATCAATGGGATAGTATAGTAATAGTATTGGAGAATTAATAAGGTGTCATTACTTAGGGGGGCGGTTCATCAGGAATTTGTTTGTGTTGGACTTGAAGACATCCAAGTTGAAGTTGGGAGGGAAACAGGCAAGTGGAACAGAGTTCCACAGGCGTGCAGTTCTAAGAAAGAAGCTTTGTTCATGGAATCTACGTTTTGATTTGGGCACAGATTTCCTAACAATAAATTGACACCGTACATAAACTGATTTTCCTAACAATAACACCATCTGAAATCATCGATTGGAGGAGAGTCCAAATAGCTGTCATCTATTTGTCACTAACCCAGTACTTTAACTTTGGCATCTTCTGTTTGTTTGTTTTTCTATTTTTTTTTTTTTCAATCTAGCAATCGTGATGTTTGCAGGCCATAGTCGAACATTGCAAAGGAAGATATTGATGACGGTAAGTATTTAATTGATGTTTATTACGTTTTTTTTTATTTGTTGTTGTTATTATTATTATTATTATTATTATTATTTTAGATGGGGATTGTGTATTGCCCGGATTCTGTTCTCATCTTGAATGTTATTTTCACAACGTTTCGGTTGATGTAACCTCCGATCTTCTTCTAGTATATCTTATACAACTCTGAAACATTTCTATTTTATTTGGGCATGCACTGAATTTAGAAGGTAACGCTTTATGTAATTCACGTTTCGTTAGTCATGCCCGAGTAGAAATATATATCGTATAATATCTGAGGTTATTGTTTTGCAGACGTTAAGTAACCAATAAAGTTTACTGAAGTTAATACAAGAGAGCTCAATACCGAAACAGAGCAAGATACACTCTTTATTTGGTTTTATTTTTTAGATTGCAAATTTTGCTTTCGTATAAGCTGTACCGCCTGAGAAGGTGTCTAGTTCCTCGCCGCCATTTTCTTTAGGGTTGACATTATTTTCAAAAAGTTGAGACACATTCCATGATATTAAATTTAAAGCCCCCGTTTTTCCTACACTATCATACACAAAATAATTTTCTTCTATTTTTCCTATATTAACTATTTTCAAGACACCTATTTTTATATCAAAACTAGCGGGAGGGGGCTTTTCCAGGTCGTAAAATACGCCTAAATATGATATTTTAATTTGTTCGGATTTCGTATATATTATTATAGAGTCGTGATTTCAAAAGTAACAAAAAAAAGTAATCGGGTGCCATCAGCTAGAATCGAAACCGAAAGCAAAACTGTAGCATTCAAAGCTGGTGACGTTACCACTGTGCCAACGGGACACGCATATGAACTGATTAAAAATAAACTAAGATGAATGAACAGAATGTATAACGATTTTTCTTTTCAATTTGAAACCTTTTTGACCCATTAAAAACTATTTCAACCGGCTAAAGACCCATAAAAGAACGGTCAATAAAAAAATCCAATCATTTGAGGCTCCCAGCGCCGCTTTGCGGCTTTTAGTTTCGGAAAAGATAGAGTTTGAAACTATGGAGACACAGACAGACAAACAGACAGGTAAAGTGCCTTCCATGTATCATATTTACTATTTTAAAAGGTATTTTTCTTTCTATGAAAATTATAAAAATGTTAATATTTACCGATTTATAAAAATAAATGCGAAGGTTTTTACGCGTTTATAATAAAGTTATGAATGAATTTTTGGGTTTGTATTACTGTACACATAGATTCGAAAAAGTTTTCAAAAAACAAATATATAACAAATAAATGTTATCAAAGGCAAGATAAGTTACTTTTCTACCTAACTGGATATATTTTTTGTGTTTTTATTCCATGTAACATGTTTATTCAGCTCGAAAAACATGCAGTGTTTACCGATGTATTGGAAAATTAAAAATGGCGCCCGACTGTCTCTTTAACATGGTAAGTTTGGGAAAAGGTGTTATAAATAATAAACTAGACAAAATACTATTAAAAAACAACCGAATATATGTCAAATTATGTCACGGTAACATATATTGAGCGAATTTCTAACAGTATTTTGTCTAGTTTATTATTTATAATACCTTTTACCAAACTTACCCTCTCCGAGAGAGAGTCGGGCGCCATTTTGAATTTTCCAATGCATCGGTAAACACTGCATGTTTTTCGTGCTGAATAAACATATTATAGTGAATAAAAACACAAAAAATATATCCAGTTAGGTAGAAAGGTAACTTATCTTGCCTTTGATAACATTTATTTGTTATATATATATTTTTTGACAACTTTTTCGAATCTATGTGTACAGTAATACAAACCCGAATTTTTATTTAACGTTTCTGTGTTAAACAGCAAATTTTGTATGCACCGTCTACGTCAGTTTGAGTTGGGTTTTTTTTTTCTTTTTCTTTTTCTTCTTTTTCGGGTTGATATTAAAAACCTGGTCACTGGGCAAGTTTCGAAAAAAAATAATAAAAAATATTTTTTCAGTTTTATATTACAGTTTCAAATTCTTGACCAGTTCTAAACTAAATCTTGTTAATTTTTTTTTTGATGATGTTTAATTATTCATATTATTTGGAATTGTTGTGCTACTGTTCTCATGTATTTTGTCGGGAATCTTAATGTCGAATTCCGAATCTGTACAAAATTTCGAACAAAAGCCTTTATTTAATCCACAGGAGGTATGATGTTCTGGTTGATGTTCATGACTGCGTAGAAGTCCTAAGTAATTCGAAATTATATTTTGCGGGTGATTTAAAATCTTAAATATTACACTTTCTGTAGGTTAAACGTTTAGTTATCAGTGCGGGAACTTTTACCACATCATCGCTAAAAGAACGAAAGCATGCTAGCCACGTGGACTTAAAAAATGGTTTCGTTCTAAATTCTTTGCAGGTTCACGCGTTTGACAGAAAGATTCCCGAGTTCGCCAAGATAGACCTGAAAGTCGGAGGTTACATCGACTGAAAATTTGCGAAAATAACACTCAAGATGAGAATAGTATTCCGAAGAATCCAAATAATACGATCAATTTTTTACCATAAAGTTCATTATTTTTTGTCTTGAATTAGTTAATAAAAGTAATTCAGTTTTTTATGTCAAAATAAAATTTCGTTTTCGTTATTTATTTAGTGTTGTACAAATTTATAAATTTGTTTCCTCAAATTTTATATCGGCTTTTATCAAGTTGTTTTTCATACAAAAAAAACATGGAAAAACTGTTTTACTTTTAAGGTATTCAAGTTAAATATACATGTTCGAGATTTAAATTAATTGTGCAGTTGATTAATTTGCCAGTAAAATCACTTATAAACATTGTGATTCCTTTTTGGAGGTTTGGTTTTATAATAGATTGCATTTGATGGTTTATTTTAAACTTCTTCGTTGGAGAGTGCGGGTGTTTTAAAATCGCATAGCATAAATGTTAACATTGGATTTTGAAAGGCGATGTTGAAAGTCTATCGATCTTGGCTTATAATCTTCCGCTGAATTGCACACCTCCATGATGCCAATTTGCAAAAATTAATCTGCCAAAAGAATCTCGATAGCCGAAAATCCATCTTCCATACATATTATGATTTTTTTCAGAGCAAAAAAACGCTAGAAAAATGGACTTTTAGCGAATTTAAGTTTTAGGATATATATATATATATATTTTTTTTTTAGATGAGGATCTATAATTTCGATTATTTGATCTACAATGCTGATATTGATTGTTATTTTCACAAAGTTCCGGCCGAAGTAACCTCCAACCTTCTTTAAGTGCACCTTTTCAAATTTTGCAATTATTTTGACGAACTCCGTTACCTATAAGCAATTTCGAACTGAGTCCTCTATTTTAATTCACGGCGGTAGATTGTTCTTCTTTTGTCAGCCATGACCAATCACTAATGTTAAATATGTCATTCTAAGTTATTATCGGCTGTAGTAATTATTAAACCACTGTTTCGATACAGAGCGTTATGGATAAAGGCATTGATTAATAAGCAGCTCTAAGTTACAGTCTTTGGATGATGAAGATGAAATTCTTACAACAAACGATAATAACTAAAAACGACATAAAAATGTGCACTTCTACTCGCTCATGGCTGACAAAACTTACCCCCGTGAATGTGATATTCCGTATAGGTCCTCAAAGATTAAGTCGAAAAAATGTACTTGAACAAGATGGGGGTGGGGGTTAACAGCTGACACGTTCTGAAAATAACAAGTAAAATAAAAACAGTTGAAATAATAAAAAATAATTCATTTTAGTGAAATATTCGAAGATCATTCTAAAAAAGGTATTTCTTAAGTTTTTTTTTTTTATAATACAACATAAGGTTTTTAAAATCGGTTTTTGCGATATTCAAATTGGATATTCTTGTTTGTTCGTTTTGTTTTGCTTTTTTTTATATATTTATCTACATTAACAAATCGGCAATTACAAAAGTAGTCCGATCTCCCTAATCTTTTTCTTAACGACTAACTGACATCACAAGGCAAAATGCAATTCTTTTTCCAACAAGATGGCGACACATGCCACACGTCCCACAGATCACTGACTCGAGTTCATGACATGTTTACGGAAGAGAGAACAATAAGCAAAGGGTTATGGCCACCACGTTCCCCGGACTTGTCATTATGTGATTTTTATCTTTGGAGGACTTTAAAACAAAAAGTTTATGCAAATAATCCTTACAATCTAGAATAACTAAAGGAGAACATTACCAACGTTATCAGAAGAATCACCAGAGAATATCTACAAGCAGTATCTGCAAACGTTGTTAAACGTGTCCAGAAATGCATAGATGCCAACGGGGAGCACTTCCAACATCTTTTATAACATTACAAGTAATTTAAACAATAAAAGAATGTTCCTCCTCTCTACTACATTTTTTCTGGGCTACTTTTAAGTGGGCCACTCTATACATCTAGCTTCTATAATTGAATAGACTTTTATAGCTTAACATAAAAAGACTGTTATATTGTAGATGTGATACCGTTTTTATTATTAGGTTTTATAAAGTAACACTAAAAGTTCTTATAACTGTTGTAATTTATATAAAGCGCCATCTTTTAAGTGGTGTGTACAGCTAATTATTAAATCATCTTTTTACGGCTAATCAACCATTTTCTTGTCGAAATACTAACGATCACATGAAATGCTTTTCCTCAAAGTTCTATTCTGTGCGCAATATTTTTTTCGTCTCTACATCAATGATCTTCCAGAGGACATTAAGAAAATGAACATTTGTGCTTATAGCATTCTTTATTCTGGTGTTATTTCTTTCCTATTTCTGTTTTAGTTGGAACATATAGCCGATATAGAAATTGACTAGGATTCGATTATGGATTGGAGTACGAAGTAGCTGGTTTCGTTTAATTTTGTTAAGACCAAGCTCGGACCATTCAATCGTATCCGTGTCCCCTTTTCTTTTCAAGATTCTCATAGACGGCATTATGCTTAAGTAGAAATCCACTCTCAAACTTCTTGGCCTTTCTTTCTCATCAAATCTTCCTTGAAGTTTTTATATATATATATATATATATATTTACACAGTGATCACCACTTATCAAGGCCCGGAAGCCACTCAGGGATAAGGGTTATTGCAAGTACATTACGTTAGTGTGGAGATTTGATGACGTGTTTAATTAAGGGGGCGGTTCATTAGGAATTTGTTAACATTGGACTTCCAAGTTGTAGTCCGGAGGAAAGCAGGCAGACGGAACAGAGTTCCACAGGCGTGCAGTTCTAAGAAAGAAGCTTTGTTCATGGAATCCGCGTTTTGATCCATTGCTTTTTCTGCGTCTCATAAATCGGTTCTTTCTATCGCTCTAAACACTACACTTTCTCATACCTGCTGTTATTCTGTCTCTGAAAGCCTATCAGACTATGTATGGAGTATTGCTGTTATATTTTTCGTGAACCCCTGTCCCCTTTGAGAATATTTAATAAGGTGCAGTGGCCTATCTAAATTGCATGTCCTGCCTATAACTTCTATTACGACATGTTTTATTCATAAATGTTTGATTTTTCCTTGCCTCCTTTGTTTCAGCTCGTTTGACTTAATCTTATGGTCTTCTTCATAAATTCACTTTTTTGATGTTCCAATACAACTTCATATTCCAGTAACTCGTTCCCCCAAAACTGCAGGCTTCTAGAACAATCTTCTTGTTGACTGTTTTACCTTATCCAAAACCGTGGTCATTTCAAGACTAAACTAAATAGGCATCCCCTGTCTTTGAAATAATCATTTTTCGTTCTTATTAGTAAATTACATCAAGTGGCTTCATGCTTTGTCTGAATCAGTTTCTATAAAAATGGACACTACATTTTTTTACCAATGCTTTCGTCCTTCTTTTGTAAAAGAGCCGCGCGACTAAATAATAATAATAATGAAAAAATATTACAAAACTGGCTCCCAGCAGTCATGCGCAGTGCGCGTACCTGCTCTTGGCCTATTTTGTGATTTATGTTTAGACGTGCGGCGGATTGTGGTAGGCAGTTCAAATGTGCAGAAAACACCACTGTGGAACGCATTGCGGAATAGTGGAGAGGAATCGCCTTACATAAAATGTCTACATGCTGACATTAATGCAGCTCTCATTTCTTGTCATAGAAAATGTGCAATGAACGCCGGGATAGCGGACAGCCATCTTTATGAGTTTTTGTGGAGGCAGAAATATAATGGGCTAGCAAGGAGACCTGGCTTTGTCCGGTAGTGAATGAGGATCAACAAAGATTCCACACTTCCAATATTTTTATAGCCATCGGAATCGGTGAAATCGGCCAATTTCCAATCAAATTAATTGATTGCCTGCTCTGGTTGGGGACTCACCGAGTGCATTCAGAAACAGTTTCACATGCCTCCTCGCTGTGACTTAGTCCACAATATATTTTAGTTTACATTGCACTGTAGAGAACGTACTGTTCATTTTATAAACTTATTTTTATTTAACAGCTTTAATTCAAGTGAAAAATGCGAAAGTTAAGTATAATGGTTCAGTTGTGCTCTAAACAGAAATATTCATTTCGAACGCGCCTTTGTCTTATCAAACAACCTACTGTTGATTTTATATACCCAGACCTTCTACTTGTACGGTGATAAAACTTTTCAAATTCACTTGTGATGTTAGGCCATGTTTTGACGAAATCGAACCGTTTCTTTCTTTAATCGGAATTATCGATTTTTGATACTTATCGGCAGCATTCCGATACAAAACCTATCTAAGAACATTCCCAGACACATAAACTGTATTTGTGTGAAATTTAAAACAATCAACCCAGTCGTCCATAGGGAACTCTCTCTCTCTCTCTCTCTCTCTCTCTCTCTCTCTCTCTCTCTCTCTCTCTCTCTCTCTCTCTATCTATCTATCTATATATATATCTCTCTCTCTCACACACACACACACACAAAGAGCCTTTTTTATCTAAGTATAGAAACTATCGATTTATTAAAACACTCAATGACATGAATGGATTCCTTTCTCTTCGGTAAGTAATATAACTTGTTTTTATTTTTACCACATATGGAGATATTTCACTTTAGCGGGGTTTATCTACAAAAGAGTCTGTATATTTTATTGCTATTAACTTTTATTTGCCCTAAGCATCCTGCCTCTGAGATGTAAGGAGCTAATATGAATTAGTGGATTCATCTTATTATAGGTATCCTAAGTGGGGAGTTTTACAACGAGACGTTTGTTCACATTACATTTAACTGTCTACATGATGGCACAATCTGAGCAAGGCGAGAATTTAAAAGTTCAGTTCGAGAAAAAAAAATATTAGAATAGAAAGAACAATAGTGAAGAGGTAAGAATTGCCTGATTCTCGGGTTTGCCTGACGTTGTCAAATAGTTTAACTGCTAAGCTTTTTATATACAGTAGAACCCCGGGATACGGCATTAAAAATGAGTACCAAAATACAGTACAGTATATAATATACATAAAATTATAAATAACGCCATAAGACGGGGTAAATACCGTAACCAGAGTCCGGAAAAGCATCGTATTTCACATCGTAACCTTTTCTAAAAAACGTATCCCGGGGTTCTACTGTCTGTTAATACCGTTAATGTTGATAAGTAGATGCATTTCAATGGAAATAAGTTATCACTTTCCTAACAATGAAACTTTAGACACAGAACTATTTTTTAGGAAACATTTTTTTTATGGAAATTTCAAAAGACACGCCATGAAGCCACTTGATGTAAGGAGCTAAAAACAATAGTATCTTAAGGTCAAAAACCTGCTAATAGTAAGTGTTGGATGGAATAGATTCTGATCCTGAAAACAGGAATTTTTCTTTCTTTGTAAGAAACATCGCTCATGGAATATAAGAACTCAAGGACAAAATACGGGAAGCAAGATTTTCGAGTAAACGCAAGATCCATTTCAAATGTACAATACATATATTTAAGGTACACTATCAGAATTTTCATGGGGTTACCATAAGTTTACTGGTATACATAAACACTAATCGTAAGATAAATTGGTGGCCAAAACTAATCAAATATTTTTTTATAAAAAGAAATCGGGTTATTATAAGGAAAAATATGTTGTTTTTTTTATACCAGGTGAAAGCCTCAGATAACAATGCTTATAATTTTTCTGTAATTTTCGGCAAAGACGCTAAAGTTCGCGCGATAGCAAGTGAGCGAAGTTTTAGATATTAACAAGGTTGAATTGCACGGAAATACGTGTTGGTTGGTTGGTTGGTTGTTTTTGTTTTACGGCCTATCAACCCTTTTCAGGTTATTTAATGCCGAATCCAAAGATTTTGAAGAAAATTTTTTTTAATAGAATATACTTGTTGGTTTCAAGTCAGTTTAACCCATAGTTGGGACCCTAACAGGTACTACCACTCCGGGTCAGAGTGGACCTGGAAGTAATGGTAATTAAAGGGTGGCTCCACACTCCCCCAAAGCCCACAAGCTGGAGCCTCACCACTGGATATAGTTTAAGGTCATATCCAGGACCGCCATTGAGGGACTTTTACCCTCTACAGGGGGCAGTCGGCGAATTCTAATGGCCTACCGACAGGGCCGGAAATACGTGTTCAAATAGAACGAGTTCTGTAATATTGAAACGGGGCCGCGATGTTTTTAATATGAATATAAATCGGCACAACGCCAAACGAGAAATAATAAAACACGAAGACTACAGTTAAAATAAATAACGAAATTTGATTTACAAAAAATGAAAAATCTCTAAGGAAAAAAATCTAATGAACATATTTTTTCATGCGCATTTTTCAATTTTTCATGACCATTAATTGGAACCATTAAAAATGCTACGTTTTATTCTCATTATTAAACGATATCTTAGTCTTTGTTTGGACTAAATTTAGTACTAAAACAATATATATCAACTGTACCGATTTTTTAATGGGATCTATTATTTCGTGTATATATATATATATATATATATATATATATATATATATATATATATATATACACTGTCTATATATATATACACTGTCTGTCTGTCTCTCTCTCTCTCTCTCTCTAGAGAGAGACAGACAGACAGTGTATATATATATATAGACAGTGTATATATATGTATGTATATATATATATATATATATATATATATATATATATTCATATAATATATGAATTTAATGGTTTTAAGCAGTATTGATATTTGGAATACAAAATCCAAATTTAACGGTTTTGAGTCTGAAACCAGTGCAGACATTTGTTTTAATAAATAAATATATTTATTTATTAAAACAAATTCAATATTTTCGAAATATAACAAATTCTTTATCAGGAAAATTCAGGTGTTTTTACTTTCATTATGCGACATAAAAAATAATAAAAGTAAAAAAAAAACACCTGGATTTCCTTGATGATAATTCGAAATATTGAATTTAATAAATAAGTATATTTATTGATTTAAAAAAAATTACACTGGCTTTCGTCTTAAAACCGTGAGAGTTTTGAATTTTGTGTTCAATACATTAACAGTACTTAAAAATTAATGAATTTCTATATTATATGACACATGCGTTGACCGAGGCTCACACTGCAATGAACATTTAATACTTCAACAACATCTGAAGCCATCCCAAGGATTATAACCACCATGCGGCGTAAAAAATAATAATAATAGTAAAAACACCTGGATTTTCCTGAAAAAGAATTTGTTATATTTCAAAAATATTGAATTAGTTTTAATAAATAAATAAAGGCGAAAATAGTTCTTTAGAGAGAATGGAGTAAAAATTAAATCCAGTTTAATTATGCATAAAGTCCGGATAGTCCGGTTAGAAAGTTTTCAGAACAGTCGAAATAATGGAAATTGTTTTTTCCGACAGTGCAGTAGCCCAAAGAGAGGTTGATCTCCAGTCAAATTAGCAAATTCAATCATTGCTACAAATATAATTTGCTGATTTCATTCTGTCCTCTAATGAGAAGAATAACAAGAATAGCATTCTTTGAAACTCCGCGGAATAAGGACTTTGTAAATTGCTTTTTAGAGTATTCAGTCGAACAATAAATTTTGATTGTAAAGTTTAACTTACAGTTTTAATTTTCTTTCTCTTAAATATATATATATGCATATATATAATATATAAAGTTGTGTGTGTGGGGGGGGGTCACGAATAGGCTCCTATATGGTTGACTATTTAGAAAACTGATTACATATAATGATAGATGTATCGAGACACAGGAACGGGTATGTTTGATCTGGCAGAACGGTGGTTCACTAAAATTGTGGAGTCTGCGTTCGCGCCTGGTCCACAAAGTATGGAAATAAAAAATTAAAAAAAAAAAAACGTTTATAAGTGTTTTTGATAAAGACGTACATAAGAATACTTTGATAAGTATGTTTTAACTTAAACATGGAGAGTAGATAATACAGTGGATGTGTTATCGGCAGCTCCAGTAACTCTCGCTTCTCCTTTTTTGTTCCTCAGTCCTCATTCAATGAGTGATTTTTCTGACAAAGAGTGAAGAAAAAGCTGCTTACATGTCGGTAGTACTTGGTGAACAGTAGTCTGAGATATCGGAAATTTTTCTGTCTCTATGTCTGCCCTTGTGGCCATGTCACTAGTAAGGGTGCCGGAGGTAAACGTTTTGTCTGGGCTGACGTTATCCGCCTGATAGTCAGGGACCCAAACCTTGGATTAACCACTAAGGAGGTTGTCCTATCAGCAGGCGCAAAGTACTGGGACTGCTGTATTGCCATTTGGTGAGTGGATCTGGACCATGCAGTAGTCTCTGGTGGGGCCTCTCGATGCCATACTAGTTGGTAATTGTTACGGCTTTACCTTTTCGTGTGCTACAATAAAAAAAAAATTCCTGTCTTTTTCTCTCTTCCTTTTCCTCTCTGTACTGCTCTAACCAAATATGCCGACCTGTTCCACAAATCCCAAAACCTCAACATGAAATATCTCCAGGAAAAACACTCGAATAAACCTAGAACCCCATCTTCCAACGTAGACCCCTACTACCAGGTCTCCTTCTCCAACATCAGGGGTCTACGTTCACACCTTCAAGAGGTTGAAACCCAATTACAGGAGACGAAACCGAACATATTATTTCTAAGCGAAACTGGAATAGGGTCGACCACTTCCCTAGATGAGTTCATAATTAACGGATACTCTAATTTAACAGCTAAATCTGACCCCCAAGATGGGCATGGAATATGTGCCTACATTAAAGATGGCTTCCCGTGTGGCAGGGATATTTTTAGAGAAGATCCTAACTTGCCCTATATGTGCTTCCGGGTTGCACTTGCTAACACCACTGCATTTATATTTGCCCTCTATCGGCCCCACAACATCGGAGTTACTATCTTTAAGAGCATATCTGAGAAAATAGACCATATCCTGTCTGCACATCCCTCGGCTAACATCCACATCTGTGGTGACTTCAACGTCCATAACGTGGAATGGCTGACCCATTCAAATAAGACAGACGATGAGGGGAGGTTTTGTCATGTTTTTGCCATTGCTTATGACCTCACTCAGATTGTTCGCGAACCCACCCGTGTGCCCGATACACCCGGTCAATATGCAAGCCTCCTGGGCCTTTTTCTCTCAACTTCCCCTGAGCTATGTTCATGTTCCGTTCATTCTCCTCTAGGATCCTCCGACCACTCCGTTGTATCAGTTAAGATAAAAACGAAATGTAATAAGTCCCCAGACGTACAACTCCATCGTACTGTATACGGATACTCTAAGGCTGACTGGGAAAGCTTCCGTACATTCCTATCTGATTTACCTCTGCACCCCAGGTTTAAAAAGGAAGTGTCCTCTATAGTATCAGATCTGACCGAATGGTTAATTGTAGGCAGAGACCAATTCATACCATCTAAAAAAACTTCAACAAAAACCTAACAGCAAGCCCTGGTTCTCCCCAGAATGTGCTGCTGCTATCGCGCACAGAAATCACTTTTTCCATAGCTACCAACGTAATAGATGCACTGAGACTAAAGCTTCTTTCAGGACTGCCAGCAACCACTGTAAAAGAGTAATAAAAAATGCAAGAGAGCTATATGCCCAGTCTGTTAAATCCGAGGTAGCTGATCAGCGGCTTGGTTCCCACCAGTTTGGGCAAATAACAAATATGATCCTGAACAGACGTGCGTTCTATCCCAACCATTATCAATGGACCAGAGGTCATCTCGTCAGTGTCAGACAAGGCCAAACTATTTGCAAAGAACTTTGCAGCTAATTCTACCCTATACGACGAAGGCCATCAACTCCCCATATTTCCTCATATAACACAGAACACGCTAGGTAACATACAAATATCCGTGCATGAGGTCGCCAAGCTAATCAAGAACCTTGATTCCAGTAAAGCAACTGGCCCTGACAGCATCCCAATTATAGTGTTAAAAAAGCTTCAACCAGAACTTGCTCCCATACTTACGAAACTGTTTAAGCGCTGCCTTAAGGAGAAGTGCTTTCCGACTCCCTGGAAAACCTCATCAGTTTGCCCTGTATTTAAGAATTCAGATGATAAGTCATCTCCCTCTCAGTACAGACCAATAAGTCTCCTGTGTGTTATGAGTAAGTTCCTGGAATCCATATTAAATAGAGAAATAGTCAACCACCTCAGCAGAAACAACCTTCTTTGTGACACACAATATTGTTTCCGCTCTGCAAGATCTACCGCAAATGTGCTGACGGTTATATCTCACAGGATTAGTGAATCTCTTGACAAAAGCCTTCCTCTCTAGGGCAATTGCTCTTGACATATCAAAGGCCTTCGACAAGGTATGGCATAATGGTCTACTTCACAAGATTTCCAGCTATGGTATAACTGGAAATATTTTCTCAATCATGAAATCATTTCTCTCCGATAGGCTCATAAGAGTAGTGGTCGATGGACAAAAATCAGAGGCCTACAGTATTAATGCTGGAGCCCTCAAGGGTCAATCCTGAGCCCAACTCTCTTCCTGATCTACATCAATGACCTCCCTAAACACATACTTAAATCATTCGTTGACATCTATGCTGATGACACGACCATCTACGGCAACACATCAAAAGCTGTAAATGACAAAGTTCTCTCTGATTCTCTCTCCTCTGATCTCGAGCGCGTGGTTCAGTGGGGGAAGACGTGGCTGGTTACCTTTAATGCATCTAAAACCAAACTCCTATCCTTACATCATCAACGCCCTGATCCCCATCTGGCATCAATTGGGATGGGTGGCTCTCGTCTGAGAGAGACCCCGTGTTTTGACAAGCTTCTAGGATTGACCTTTACTCCTGATCTAAAATGGAACACGTACATCAAGTCTGTTACCAAGGTCGCTGGAAAGATGGTGGGATCCTTCTACCGCTCCAGAAGATATCTCACTACTGATGCAATTCTCTATCTATATAAAAGCCAAGTACGTCCAAGGATGGAATACTGCTGCCATATCTGGGCAAGAGCTGCTAAAAACAGCCTATCCTGCCTTGACAGAGTACAAAATAGACTTCGTGGCTTAGTGGGGGATGCCCTTTTCTCTACCCTGCAACCTCTCTCCCACAGAAGAGACGTTGCGAGCCTATCCTTGTTTTATCGTTATTTCCATGGCAGGTGCTCGTCTGAACTCCAATTTCTGGTCCCTCCTCGCCAATCTTTCACGAAAAACACCCGTCTACCTGAATCCACTGTGAAAAATTTCCCCCACTCTTTATCTGTGCCTAAATCAAAACGTGGATTCCATGAACAAAGCTTCTTTCTTAGAACTGCACGCCTGTGGAACTCTGTACCGTCTGCCTGCTTCCCACCTGACTACAACTTGGATGTGTTCAAGTCCAACGTTAACAAATTCCTAATGAACCGCCCCCTTAAGTAAATACTTCATCAAATCTCCACACTAACGTAATGAACTTGCAATAACCCTTACCCCTGAGTGGCTTCCGGGCTTTGATATGTGGTGACCACTGTGTAAAAAGAAATATATATATAAAATATATAATAAAATTGTGGGGTCTGCCTGCGCACCTGACCCCCATAGAATGGAAATAGACACAAACTTTAATAAAGACTTGTCATATCTATCTGTGTAAGTATACTTTGATAATTATGTTTCAGTTTGAAGAAATATGGTATAATTAAATTATGGGGTGTTCGTTCGGGCCTGACCTCCATAGAATGGAAATATGTCACAAAGTTTAACAAGGTTTTTTAATATAGATCCACAGAATATTGTGATAAGTGTTTCAGTGTGAACAGGTATGGTATAATAAATTATGGGGTTTATCTATTTTATTTTTACTTTCATCATATTTTGCTTTGGTTTTGATACGCCCAAATTCGAAGCTATCTCTTTACAACCCTTCCTTTTCATAACCTATCATACTTTCATAAATCAGAGTCCATTTTCTGTAGGCTGTTTTTTGAACCCAGTCAACGACGGGTACTTTTACTAGTATACATATATATGTATATATACAAGGTTGCGCAAAACTCACGAATTGGTTCAGGTGATAAAAACGTCAACATTTAAAGTAATTTACTTATAAATAAAAAGCATTTACCTGATAATTTTTTACATTTTTAAAATTATATCCTTTAAATGGCCACCATTTTCGGCTTCAGAACTGCGGTCTCTAATTAGGGCATTTTCTCTTACACTTAAAATAACAGGCTCTAGTTCTCGGATTTCATGTCTGATGTTATTTTTAATTGTTCTTGGATTCTTCACATATATACCCTTTCTTTAAGATAACATCAAAGGAAAAAGTCGGATGCTGTCAAATCCGGTGAACGTGAAGGCCTGTTAAAATCAGAAAATCTGCTAATTAAACGCTCGCCAAACAATCCCGCCATACTTTGGCGGGGAGTCGCATCATGTTTCCGGGTTGTCCTGAATTACTGGCCTTAAACAATGTTCATCATTTGTTGATATCGCTTTCTTCGTTTTCCAAGAAATAAGGACCTATCACTCTTTCGGAGGTAACAGCACACTACACGGTACGTTTTATTGGTAGCAATTCACGCTGATGAACGGTTCTTAGGTTTTCAATTGCCTATATTCGACAGTTTTGCTAATTCACGAACCCGTCCAGATGAAAATGGTTTATGATCAGTTTGTGGATGAACAGATCTTATTCTCTGGCTAATTGCTAAATATGAACAGCTTAAGTTAAGCGAGACTGCAAATCTGTGTGTTGCAATGCCTGTACCATTTGAATTCTGCATGGAAACGGTTGCAATTCCCTCAGAATTCTTTGAAGTGGCTTTCTGGACATACCAATCTGAGAGGCACGTCTTCGTGTTGAAGTGTCTGGGTTTTCAGCAATGCTGTCCTCCACGAGTACTACATTATCAGCGGTACGTATTGAACGTGGTTTGTTAGTTCGAGGAAGATCAGTGACTGGGTTCTGCTGCTGAAACCGTTTTTCAAGATGATCACTTGTGTTTTTTTTTGTTTGTTTGTTTTTTTTTTGGTTTTTTTTACAAGGTGGTCATCACTTATCAAGGCCCGGAAGCCACTCAGGGATAAGGGTTATTGTAAGTACAGTACGTTAGTGTGGAGATTTAGAGTGTCTATTTAAGGGGCGGTTCATCAGGAATTTGTTTACGTTGGACTTGAAGACATCCAAGTTGTAGTTAGGAGGAAAGCAGGCAGACGGAACAGAGTTCCACAGGCGTGCAGTTCTAAGAAAGAAGCTTTGTTCATGGAATCCAGAGTGGGTAAAGTTTTTGACCGTGGATTCAGCTAGACGGGTGTTTTTTGTAAAATATTGGCGAGGGGGGACCAGAGATTGGAGTTCAGACGAGCACCTGCCATGGAAATAACGATGAAACAAAGATAGGCTTGCAACGTCTTTCCTGTGGGAGAGAGGTATTCTGATTAGGAGCTTGTCTGACGTTATAATGCCGATGATAGGCTCTTAGACTCAAGATTATGGAACGACGATTTTCGAAATAAAACTCAATTTGACCTCGTACCTAAATTTTTCCATGATAAATTGTCAATGTTTTTTTCTGCAAAATTATGAAAAAAAAATTATTAAATGTTAAAGTTATTATTAATTCAAACTAATGCGTAACTTTTGTGCCACTATATATATATAATGTTCAGCAAAAGAATTGATCATATTTTAAGAAAAATTGACATTTAAGAAAAGATAAAATAAATATAAGTATATACGAATATATTTTTCAGTTCTAAACCGAAAAACACAAAATAGAAAGAGGGGTTGTAAACGATCTCTATACCTAGGCATTTCGAAGCATAATGCTTATCGTTAGAAGAGGAAAATGAAAGCTAGGTTACAGACGTAGGGAAATGTGACATCTATCTAAGATTGCATTAGGATGAAATTGTAAAATCTGTATATCTATAAATATGAAATTGTTTGTCTGTGTGTCTACATTTCTCTACCAAACTACTCTGCCAATTTTCAATTTACAGACTCGAGATTTGACATAAGAGGTATTAAAATGTTGGAAAATCTTTTTAATCGGTTTTCGGCTAGAAATTTGGGCAAAGTTCAACGATTTGACCTTTTAAAACTCTACCAAACTCCTCTGTCGATTTTGAGTCTAAACACTTGAAATTTTAGGTGTACGTTACTCGGACATGGATCAAACTTTTTAATATATATATATATATATATATATATATATATATATATATATATATATATATATATATATATATGCACGTAATGTTATAAACAGTAAATAGTGCCCGGGCAAAGCCGGGTCGAAGTGCTAGTTTAAAATAAAAAATAAAACACAGAAGGAAGATATATGAACTAAAGACGCGAAGGATGAAGAAACATATTAGAGGACAAATAAAATCATATATATTTACTTTATTTTGTCTTAAATTTCAATTTAAGTTAAGCTTTTTATATCTCGATAACTTTCTATATAAATAATCCACTCGTGTACTTTAAACCTATTTAATATATGTGCGTGCGTGCGTGTATATATATATATATATATATATATATATATATATATATACACTAGTGTTTCAGCCCGGCGTTGCCCGGGTGTTTGGGGGTGTATGTTGAGCAAAAAAAAAAAAAAGCGATCAATGTTTTGAACTTTGACCCCTATTATGACCCCTTAACATTTATTGTTTTCGGCTCAAAGTAAGTTATTAAGTTAGATCCATGGCCAAGGAACCTATATCTAAAATTTCAAGTGGTTAGACCCAAAATTAGCGGTAGAGTTCTCAAAGGTCAAATCGTTGAACTTTGACCCCTTAATAGCTAAATTTCTGGCTGAAAACAGATTGCAAATATTTTCCCAAATCTCAGTACCCTGTATATCAAATTTCGAGTCTGTAGACTTAAAATTGACAGAGTTATTGCGTAAGGAAATGTACACAGACACACACACACGTTCACGTTTATATATATATATATATATATATATATATATATATATATATATATATATATACTAGCAGTTCCGCCCGGCTTTTCTCGGGCCCAATGTACTGTTCTTAACTTTATGTGCATATGTATATATTAAAAAATATATTAAAAAGTACGTAAATGCCTTTCTATATAATAGGCTTCCTTAACGACCATAAAGGTGTATGCTGAGAAAAAAAAAAAAAAAAAAAAAACAAAGCGGTCAATTTTTTAAAACTTTGATCCCAATTTTGGTCCCTTAACATTTATTGTTTTGAGCTCAAATGAAATTAAAATGTTCGACCCATGTCCAAGTAACCTACATCTAAAATTTGAAGTGTTTAGACCCAAAATTGGCAGAGGAATTTGGTAGAGTCTGCAAATGTCAACTCTGTCAATTTTTACTTCTTTCCAGCCAAATTTTAACCACATAACCTATTAAAAATCTTTTATGTAAATTTTCAAATATCTAAAATTGGCTTAAGAGTTTGTTAGAAGTTTTGAACTTTGAACCCTTGGAAGCCAAGTTTTCAGTAAAATACACTTTATGTAAAATTTCAACTGTTTAGATCAAAAGTGTCTGAGTAATTTGGTAGAGACCGCAGAGGTCAAAATTTTTTCAAATTTGACCCCAATTTTTACCCCCTTAACATTTATTTTTTTGGCGCTCAAATCAAATTATAAAGTTAGATCCATGTCCCAGTAACCTATATCTAAAATTTAAAGTTTTTATACCAAAAAATTGACGGAGGAGTTAGGTAGAGTTTTCAATTTTCGAATGTCAAATTGTTGAACTTTGAACCCTGAACAGCCAAATTGTTGGCCGAAAAGGATCACAAAGATTATTGCAAATCTCACTACCCTGTATATCAAATCTCGATTCTGTAGACTAAAAATTGACAGAGTTATTGCCTAGGGACATGTATACAGACACACACACACAGATTCACGTATATATATATATATATATATATATATATATATATATATATATATATATATATATATATATATACACACACACTTAAAAGCAACTCTCTATTTTAAAATACATACAATTTATTGGGGGGCGCTATCTTGCATAAAAATCAAATCTTCAATATTGTCATGTTGTTGTGCATGAATGGCTGAATACGCAATTCCCTGGAAGACAGATGGGTTGTCACGATTTCCACTAATGGTCAGTCAAAAGTCCTGACCTAACGCCCTGCGACATTTTTTTTTCTCTGGGGTTGGCTGAAGGATCAAGTCTACTCAATCAAGCAATGAAATTTAAATTTAAAAAAAAAAACTTTAAGGGTGAATACATGAAGTTACGACTACAATTCCGCAAAATTTCTTGTTAAATCAGTTTATGTTATTCCTGGTCGACTTGAAAGGCTAGTGGCGAATAAAGGCGCCTATATTTAATGTTAAATAAAACTCCATGCGTTTTATTTTTCTCATATTCATTAACTGTATGAATTATATGTAAAAATAAATTGTATGTATTTAAAAATTGTGAGTTATTTTATAATCACTCTGTATATAATTTTTTTTTTTTCAGTAAAAAAAATAATGACCATTGTCATTTATCTTCGTTATTTATTTATATAAATATGTATTAAATTAACTTTTAAAAAATTAATAAATATTCTCTTATTTAAAATTGTAAGGGATAGAACAATTTAATTTTGGAACAATTCATTTTAAAATTTCTGAAAAATGTATAATAATATAGTAAATAATGTTCCATCAACTGTGACAGCTATTCCGCTAAAGTTCTTGTGAAATCAGTTGATGTTATACTTGGTCAACTTGAAAAGCTGATGGCGAATGAAGTCGACTATATTGAATTTTAAATAAAAATCCATGCGTTATATTTTTTTCTCATGTTCAATAAATTATTTTTCAAAAATGAATCTATGTATTAGGTTGTTGCAAAAATAATGTCGTTTTTTGACACGAAGTTGAACGTCAAAAAACGACATTATGGCAAAATAAACGATAAAGTAAAAGGTAATTGCAACTTCCAATTTCCGGATTTTGTAATCATACCCAAATACTTTTTATTTTATTTTGATGGATTGATAGTTGCTGATTCTTCTGATGAGTTATGGGTAAAATAGATTCATTAATTGATCTAATAATTAAATGAATGGTTTTGCGCTACGAAACAGTTGCTGTCAAGAATTGTGAATGTCAACGAAATGAAATCGTTATCGCAACAGCCGCTTACCATTGATTTCTTGCTGGCAGCGGCTATTGGTCTCCACTGGAATTTGAGTGGCAATAAGCCTCTCCAAGGTCCCAGTTCTTTTCGCACTTGTCAAGTGGAGGTCTGGCCAGTGCTCTCTTCTCGGTCTTTCTATCCTCCTTGACCCTTCTCGACTATTTAGTAATGAAATCGTTATCGCAACTTAACGTTAACTGGTCAACTTGGAAAGCTGATGGCGAATGTAGTCGACTATATTGAATTTTAAACAAAAATCCATGTAATATATTTTCTTTTCACGTTCATTAATTCTATGAATTATTTTTCAAAAATAAATTGTATGTATTTTACAGTAAGGAGTCATTTTTTTCGATGACTCTGTATATAAATGATTATTTTTTTCTTCAGTAAAAAAAAAAAATAATGACCATTGTCAACTATATTCCTTACTTATTTACTTAAATACGTATCAACTTAATTTAAAAAAATAATAAATGTTCTCTTATTTAAAAATGTAAGGGACAATTTAAAGTTTGCATAATATTTTGTACTCATATTCATTTCACCCGAAAGTATCCTGTACCTCTATAAGGCCACTATTCGCCCATGTATGGAGTATTGCTGTCATATTTGGGCCGGTGCATCGGCTACTAGTCTCTCGCTCCTTGACAGGGTTCAAAAGAGAGTCGCAAATCTGATAGGCCCTAAACTGGCATCTAAACTTCAGCCTCTGTCCCATCGTCGAAACGTTGCATCCCTCTGCCTGTTCTACAAGTATTATAATGGTGAATGCTCTGAAGAACTGCAAGCACTTGTGCCCCCACGACGTGAACACCCTCGACAGACCCGACAAGCTGCAAAATCCCACCCCCACACTGTAGAGATCCCTAGATGTAAAAGATCTTTCTACTCCAGTAGTTTCTTCCCCAAAACTGCTAGACTTTGGAATTCCATTCCAGGTCACTGCTTCCCCAACTGTACTGACGTGCATGAGTTCAAGTGCAACGTGAACCAACATCTCGCTGCCCTAATCCCTACATAGTACCCCAGTAGATGTTTCCCCTGATAGTATCCCCCTACACCAAAGTGGCAATGTGCCTTGTTTGGGGTGAAAATGTAATAAAAAAAAAATTGTATGTATTTTACAATAAGGAGTTATTTTTCAATCGCTATATATATATATACAGTAAAACCCCGGGATACGGTGGCCATAGGATACGGTTTTTTCAAGTTAAGGATTGGAATACGATGTGTTTTCGGTCCCTGGTTACGGTATTTACCCCCGCCTTACGGTGTTATTTATAATGTTATTTGATTATATGCATGCGTATTATATATTGTACTTTATTTTTTACTGATTTTTAATGCCGTGTGCCATGGTTATACTGCACACACACACACACACACACACATTATATATATATATATTAGTGGAAATGGTAATTAATAAAAACTGAAGAAAGTGCTCAATACTGTTGTAGAGCAAATATTCGTTTTATTTTTTATTACCGTACCTTTCTGTTAAGTTGCATTATTGTTTCAGCTACCCGGCCGTTTTTTTCTGTAAAAGTCTGAGGAAGCTACAGACGGTCAAAAAACGGCCAGGTAGCTGAAACAATAATGTAACTTAACAAAAAGATACGGTAATAAAAAATAAAACGTATATATATATATATATATATATATATATATATATATATATATATATATATATATATATATACGTGTATGTGTTTTATGTATGATTCGTATACTAGGTGGGCTGATTAAAATTTAAAAATTAAAAAGCTGGGAGATTAAATCGCATGAAAATTTTTGTTTTTAATTATTTTTGTATGCGAATTTTTTTTTTCATTCTATTTTACATAATGATCAACAAAAACCGTTAAAATTAAAACTACTTTGGGCAGAATTTAAAATACAAACAGTGTCTTGAAATATTCACGAAAAGTTGACGACGATTCGCGGATATTTTTGGATCATTGTCTTATCATGTGTTAAAGTGATGACGACACGTGATTACGTGTTAATTTCGTTCAGCCAATGACGTACGAGTAACAAGTCATAAGAGAGACAGCCATTAAGAAAAGCGGAAGTTGTATGCCATAAATTGCACCAAATACTATTTTTAGAAAATTTTACATCGTATCACCAAAAAAGCCTTGAGATAAATTTCTGCTTTTAAATGAGTTTCAGTAATATTGGTTTTATGAATTGAACTACACGTTTGACACAAATCTTTGAAAATGTAAGTTTGCGTTTGTCTACTTCGTCTAATCTTGTTATAAAATTTAACCCTACAAGACCTGAGTTACTGAACCTAATTTGCCCCTGTGCCTGACCTCCTGGGCAAAATTGTTTAATAAATTTAAATGCGTTAGTAAATTTTTGCTTTTCATCTACCGCCAATATTTAGCCTTCGTGTGCCAGTCCGCCCAACAGGTGGAGCCCTCCTTGATGCACAGGTCTTTTCTGCAGTGGGTGCACCAGAACCTTATCTTCACCTTCTTCTTTTGGGGGGGTTGCTTTTGTAAGATACTCCAGAGTACTGTCTGTTATGTCTCGGGTGTTTCTCCATGCACACAGCACAGATGTGGTCAGATGAGGTGCCGTGATTTGGTAGCTATTTTTAGCTCCCTGACAAAACAAAAACGCGAGGTCGGAAAATTACCGGTTTAGAGGTAACTCTGTCTGGTAGGGGTAAGCGTGCGTTTGTCTACTTCCAATATCCAATATCATGCAGAGGAAACATAAAATACCGCGAGCTCTAGCAAAAAAAAAAAAAATTGAAGAAATAATCAGCAATGACGCGAAACTTCATAAAATACCACAGGAAATTGCGCGGCAAAAATATTTTGACCTTGCAACTGTCAATAAAAATGAAGACCCCTAATCCATTCCATGTTTTTCTCATACTGTATTACTTCATCTATTGTACCGTTCGTATCGTGATTTAATATTCGTAAAGTACTTAAAATAACTCTAGTTTCCTATATCTCTATAAAGCCACCATTTGCCTCTGCGTGACATATTGTTGCAACATCCAAGCTGGTGCGCCAACCAAAATCTTCTCCATATTTAATAGGGCGTAAAATATATTTAACGTAATAAGACTCCCGCCATCTACAAAGCCCCAACCTCTGTCACATCGCCGCAGTGTTGCATCCCCGTGCTTACTTTACGAGTACTTCTAATGGTATGCGCGCCAATAAACTTACTACTCCCGACCCAATCGAATAGCAATAAAATCGATCCTCTTTATTGTCGAAGTCCGTAGATATCGGACGATGTTCTTCTCGGAGTGCTTGTCTTTGGAATCACTTTTATGATCCCCTTTTTTTCGACTATACTAACAAACAGAAATTTAATGTTAAAACGAAAACATTATTCTACAACTCCCCACCCAGACTGCCCCTATCACAGTAGCTCTTTACGCTTCAATAGAAACATACCTTTTTGGATGTGACTATATTTTTAAAATGTAAAGTATTTTCATTCCTGCGTTACTTTATTTAATTTTTATTTTTTAAGATTAACAACACTGTTATCGTTTGAAATATTTTTCTTGCAAGACTGGTTGTCGAAATAAAAAAGAAACCATTAAAATAAATGTTAAAGTCAAAATCATTAGAAAATATTCAAATTCAAGTCACATTAAATTTAAAAATTCTCGATAAGCATCCAAACAAACTGAGGTTCGCTTTGACATCATTCTTAGAACCTAGGAGATGAGTGGAACCATCCGATGACTATTTGTTGGAATGAGGTTGAACCTTCCCAGGCATTACCTGATCTTTTGAAAATAAGATCGGTTTATTGCTAATCGCATGGGGTGGTGTTTACCGAGAGGTGCTGACCGGTCCGTTCTCAACTATTTTGTGCCCCATCAGAAACAAGCCCTAACCTGCAGCTGTTGTAGGCGAACTTGCTTATTCCGTATTGAACTCGTAAGTAACAAGCGTGTCTGTAGAAAACATGGACAATTCTCATCCCTGGATCTTCGTCCGAGAGGCCAATCCATGGAGTCTTGTTATAAAATATAAGCATACATTTGCCTGCTTCGTATAGTATTTTTATAAAATGTAAGCGTGCGTTTGTCTGCTTCGTATAGTATTTTTATAAAATGTAAGCGTGCGTTTGTCTGCTTCGTATAGTATTTTTATAAAATGTAAGCGTGCGTTTGTCTACTACTTGGTCTTGTCCGAAAATGTAAGCAAGCGTTTGTCGGCTTCGTCTTGTAATATAATGTAAGCATACGTTTCTCTAATTTTAAATTCTAAATAGTATACAGTCTTAGAGGACACTCGAGAATAAAGGCCAAGTGTTATATAGATGGTGAGACAACATGATCAGTAATGCTGGAACTTGGGTAGTGTTAGATAATTTATAAGGATCGTTTACCAGGGACTGATTCACATTAGCTTTGAAAGTGATCATGCTATAATTAGCGGGTAAGCAGCCCAACGGTATTGTGTTCCAAATACGGACGAATTTTCGTTTAGTTTTAAAAAAAGATGGAGACTAAGGTAAAAAAAAAATGCAAGCGTGCGTTTATCTACTTCCGCCATACTTTTTTCTCAAATCAACATAAGTGAGACCAAATTGAAAGCAGTTTACCTTGGGTGCGCCATATCATCAAACGCCAGGGTGGACAAGGAGGTAGACCACAGGCTGACCAAACTCAACGGTGATTTTTGTAGAATTTACCAGCGAGTGTAGAGCAACAATCACTTGTAGAAATCTACCAAGGACAGTTTGTACAGAGCCATCGTACTGACTACTCTTTTGTACACCTCAGACTCGTGGGTTACCTATCGTCGTTACCTGCTGTTCCTAGAGCGTTTCTACCAGCGCTGCCTCCGTACCATCTTCAACATTCACTGGAGTGACTTCATCACCAACCTTGAACTGCTTGAACAGATCAAAATCAGCAGTATTGATGCCATGTTGCTGAAATCACAACTATGCTGGGCTCACACGTCTCACGGATAGAAGACCAAAGACTTCCCAAAATTACTTTGTATAGCGAACTTTTCACTGGTCACCGCCATAAAGGAGAACCAAATAAACGTTAAAAAGACTATCTGAAAAAATGTCTTTGTCCATGTCATACCAACTACTTTATATGGTCAGGCCTGACCGAGATTTTGGCAGCAAATCATCCATCAAGCGGTATTCTCCTGCGAGAACACATGGTGGACTTTTCTGGAATCCAGAAGATGCAGGAAGATGCAATGCCAACTAGTCTTAGCCCACAACCTAGATCAGACCCTGACCTGCAACTCTTGCGGGCGAACCTGTTTATTTCCGCATTGAACTCGTCAACCACGCGCGTCTGCAGAAAATGTATCCCCTTCCTCGACCTTCGTTCGGGAAGCCAAGCCCGTAAAAAATATGGGCATACGTTTGTCTGCTTCGTCTATTCTTTTTATAAAATGTAAGCATAAGTTTGTCTATTTTTTCTAAACTCATCAGAAAACGTAAATGCGCATCTCTCTCATTTTAAATTTCAAATAGTATACAAAGTGACCTTAAAATACCGTGAGCTTGGAGGAGTACCAAAGTGACGATAAAAAGACTGTCTGCAAAAAATCTTAGTCCCTGTCACATCGACTACCGCCAGTGGTCAAACCTTGCAAAGAATGAGGATTTCAGCGGCATACCATCCATCAAGCAGTTTTCTCCTTCGAGAACACTCAGAAAACTTGTCTGGAGGAGAGAAGATGCAAGAGGAAGCAACGCCAACTATCCCAGCCCAAAATCCAAACCAGACCCTAAGCTGTTGTGGGCGGCCTGCTTATCCTGCGCTGAATGCGTTGGCCACTGGTGTGTCTGCAGAAAACGTGGAGAAGCCCTTTCCTAAATCCTCGTTCTAGAAACCAAGCCATAAAGCCTTGTTAAAAAATATAAGCATATATTTTTCTGCTTCGTCTAGTTTGTTTATATATAAGGTAAGTATTCGTTTGTCTATTTCTTCTAAACTTGTCCAAATAGTATACAGACGGACCATAAAATATCGTGAACTTTAGCAAAATATACAACGGTGAAAGAATTATTAACAATGACGCACAACTTCGTAAAATATCACAACAGAACTGCTTTTTGTACAGCCCTTGAGGATGGTCTTTCACGCCCTCCTTGTCCTGTCTAATGTTCTTTATTATTACAATAAAAAAAAGTAAATCCAAACTAGTTTTGCTCTGTTCAACTAAATGCTACATAATAGTAAATTCTGCCTTGCAAAAAGTGGACAAACTTTGGACTTATAAGTTAGTATTAACAAAACGTAAGAGTTAGCAATGTTTAATTTAACGTTGTATGTTTTTAATGGACATTTTTACGTCAAAATAAACGCCAGTATATTTTAGTAAATATCAAATAAGAAACGTTTATTTTTCTATCAACTTTAATTACACAAAATACACGCTTAAATATACCTTTTTCTGTGATGAAATTTGTAGCAAAAAATCTCTTTATGCTTTCGTTATGACTACTAATGTTACAGATGATATCATTTAATTTTTACGAGCTGCAAGAATTAAACGCTGGAATTAAGGAACCGAAGTCCGCACTGAAATCCTTTCAAACACGAAACAGAGCTGAGAAATTGTTCACAATCCTAGACCAGACACCATTAACCAAAGGCATGTCCTCTGACGGCCAACTGCAGGGTAATATTTGTTGATGCTGTTTTAAATTTGGAAACAATGCTAAGAGGTGTAACAACCCTTGCAACTACATGATACAAGGAAATTTCCATTCCAATCAGTAATAGCAACGTAATGTAAATACATGTAAATAGCGATAAAATAGTCTTTGCTCTCAAAATTCACCAAGTAGTGATCACAGGAAAGACAAAGTATTTTTTTTTTCATTTTGGCTTTGGATTTAGTACGAAAAACGTAAATTATAGTAATGTTTAATTCAACGTTATTGCTTAGTGTTTTTAATCGAAATATTTGCGTAAAAATAAACACCAATATTTTTTTAATAAATATCAAGTGAGAATCGTTCAATTTTTATCCATTTTAATAAAACAAAACACACGCTAAGATATACCTTGTTTTCTGTGATAAGATTTGTATAAAAAATCTTTCTCTGCTTTTGCTATGGCTACTACTGTTACAGTTGCTGCCATTTAATTTTTACGAGTTGCAAAAGTTAAAGGCTGAAATTAACGAAATGAAGCAGTGAGCAAAAAAAAAAATCGTTCACAGCGCAGGGCAGACACCATGAACAATAGCAAAGATAGGGTTCCTGACAACCAACCCCAGAGTGGTATTTGTTGATGCCATTTTAAATTTAGTAAAAAATGTTAGGACAACCCTTGAACCTACAATTAACAAGGGCATTACGTTTAAATGTCTGAAACATTATATATAAAACATATATTTAAGGTATAATCCCATAATTCCCTTGTTTTTTTTTTTATTTTACATAAGCACTATTCATTAGATGAATTGGTGACCAAAACCAATCAAATATTTTACCAAAAAAAAACATTGTTATGATGAGGGAAATGTGTTTTTTTAATATCACGTAAAAAAAACTTGTATAACAATGCTCATAATTTTCCTGTAATTTTCGACAAAGACGCTAAAGTTCGCGCCATAGCAAGTGAGCGAATTTTCAAATATTACCAAGATGGAGAAATTGCATGAAGTCACGTGTTCAAAGATAAAGGCTTCTATAATATCCAAGGGGGGGCGCCATGTTTTTATTACAAACATAAATTGGAACAACTCTAGCTGAGAATTAAACAAATAAAAAAAATATAGTTAAAATAAATTACGAAATTTGATTTTAAAAACAGAAAAACTCTAAAAGACAAAACTTTAAATTAACGTATTTTTCATGCACAATAAATTTTTATGTAAACGTTAAAAACGAAATGTGTTGGTTCTCATTATGAAGCGTTATTTAAATCTATTCTTTTTTTATTATTTTTTTATTTACTAAATTTAGTACTAATAAGTAAAAGGTTAAAAATATAAACTTTTCCTATATTTTAATTCGAATCTGTTATTTTTATTACATATATTATATACACACCAAAATAATATATTAGATTGAAAATATTGACGTTTAAGGCAAGATAAAGTAGGTATAGGTATATGGGAATTTATTTCTCAATTCAATAAAGATAAACGTCTTACGGAAAGAAGGGTTTATAAACTCTCTTCATATCTAGACATTTCGAAACCTAATGCTTCTCATCAGAAATAGGAGAATTGAACTAGGTTCAAGATATATGAAAATGTGACATCCTGGTTTGGGTACATTAGGATGGAAATGTAAAATAAAAGATGAAAGGAAAAATGTTGAAGTACAAAACATAAGAATGATGGAAAAAAAATAAAACTGAAAAACAAATTTATATATAAATATATTTACTCCATCTTGTCTAGAATTTCATATTATGTTGAGCTTTGTATATCCGGATAAGTCTCTATGTAAATAATTTACTCATATTCTTGAAACCCATTTCATATATACATATATATATATAGATATATATAGAGAGAGAGAGAGAAGAGGCGTGTATGTATTTTATGTGTAATTTGTTTGCGATTTAAAAATCAAAAGGTAGGGATAAAATTACAAATATTGTCTGTTATTTATTTTTATACGGATGCGTGTTTTTTTTTATTCGTTTTGTTTTACATAATAATTGAATGAATCGTTTTAATCAAACAAAACTATTTTGGCAGAATTTAAAGCATAAACGGTGTAATCAATATTCATTAAAAGTTGACGATTCGCAGATGTTTATGAATCACGTATTAAATTGATAACGACACGTGATTACGTGTGAATTACGTTCAGCCAATGGCGTACGAGTAACAAATCGTTAGAGACGCTGTTGTTTTAAAAAAAAAAAAAAAGCGAAAGTTGTATCTGTTATAAATTACACGAAATTCGATTTTTATTTAAAAATTTTACATCCTATCACCAAAAAAGCTTTTAGATTTTAGATAAATCATTTGCCTATTTTTTCTAATCTTGTTAGAACATGTGGACGTGAGTTTTCTACTTCAAGTCTTTTTATACTTAGAGACATCAAGTCTTAGAGGCCACCTTAGAATAAAGGTCAAGTTTTCGGTAGATTGTGAGACGACCTGATCAGTAATGGAGGGCACTTGAGTAGTGCTATATTATTTACTAGCGGGGGTACCCGGCGTTGCCCGAGTGTTTGTTTCCGGGACGGGGGGGGTTAAAAAATGTTATGGTAGGTAAGTAGGAAGGATCAAACCCGGAGTCATGAGTAAAAGTAGGAAAATAAAGTGTGAAAAAAAAAAAAACATCTGCAACGTTAACAGTTCGGCCACCAAGAAAAGTCCATTCCAGTTGTTTAGGAAAAAAAAAAAAAAAAAAAACGACTACGGTAGGTCGGCGCGAACGTGAAAATATAATGTGAATTGTCCAGCACGCTAACCACTACGCCGCAGAGCACTGCAGCTTAGTTTAGTGATTTTAAATAACTTTATATGAAAGAACTACGAAGCCAAACCGGTGTTCTCTTCTCAACTGTTCCTTGTGAACGATCCCCAAACGGTGTTAAGTGGTGGCAGGGGGAGGAGGAATTTATTAGAGAGAAAATATTTTACCACTTCCATTGATCTTAACCGATTTTGGCCGTGACTTCTCAGCAGAAAAAGTATAGAAATCTAAGATTATCGAGGAATTTGAGAAATAATAAGCCTATAACACACCTCAGATATTGTTTTGCCGTTTGTGCATATTATATTTGCATGAAATATCTTGATTTTTAATCCTATTAATGTCAAAATCAGACGGGAAAAAATGAGTTCATTTTATTTATATAGAGAGAGAAGAGAAGAGATAAGCATGGTTTTACAGGAACGTATTCACATTAGATTTGAAATCTGCTATAATGTCGGCAAGCAACCCAACGGTATTATATTCCAAATATGGACGTATTTTCGTTTAGTTTTAGGAAAAGGAGATTAAAGGTAAAGAATATAAGCGTGTGTTTGTCTATTCAGTTTTCTTGGTCTTTTCCACCAGCCCGCACCTAGGGAAGAGTACTTTTTCCTCAAATCAACGTCGCTGAGACCAAATTGAAGGCAGTCTAACAGTTTACCTACCTTAGGTGCACCATATCATCAAACGCCGGATAGAGAAGGAGGTGGACAACAGGTTGACCAAACCAAACGGAGCTTTTAGTAAACTGTATCAGTGAGTGTGGAGCAAAAATGGCCTGAACAAGTCCACCAAATTCTGTGTGCAGAGCCGTTGTACTGACTACCTTTTTGTACGGTCCAGAGTCGTTGGTCACCTATAGTCGTCACTTCTCTTCGAGATTTTCCATCAGTGCTGCCTCTGTGCCATCTTCAATATTTACTGGATTAACTCTATCACCAACTTTGAAGTTCTTGACCAAGTTGATTTTAATCAGCAATAATCAGTCTGCTGAAATCACAACTACGCTGGCCTGTCCACGTCTCGAGGATGGAAGACCATCGCCTTCCGTAAATTACCTTGTATGGCGAACTTTCCACTGGCCACCGCCACAAAAGAACACCAAAGAAACGGTTTAAAAAAAAAAGTCTGTAGAAATCTTTTAGTCCCTATCACATCGACTTACCGCCAGTGAAACATTGCAGGTGAACGAGTTATTTGACGGTACACAATTCATCGAGCAGTCTTCTCCTTCTAGAGCACTCGACGGACTTGTCTGAAGGGCAGAAAACGCAGGAGGAAAAAGCGCCAACTAGTCCCAGACCGAAACCCAGACCAGAGCCTAACATGCAGCGGTTTTGGGCGAGCCTGATTATCCCGCATTGAACTCATCAAACACAAGCGTGTCTGTAGAAAACGCAGACAAGCCGCTTCTTAGATCTTCGTTCGGGAAACCAAGCCATGGTGTCTTGTAAAATGTAAGCATACGTTTGTCGATATTTTTTTTTTTAATTATTAGAAAATATCAGCGTGCGTTTGTCTAATTTTAATTTCCAAATAGTATAAAGAGTGACCTTAAAATACCGTGAACTTTAGCAAAAAAAGAAAAAAATGATGAAGAAACCAACAATGACGCACAACTTCGTAAAATATCACAGAAAAATTGCGCAACAAAACTGCTTTTTGTATAGCCCTTGAGGATGGTCTTTCACGCCCTCCTTGTCCTGTCTAGTGTTCCATATTATTACAATAAAAAAAATGTAATTCTAAACTAGTTTTGCTTTATTCAGCTAAATGCCACATAATGATAAATTCTGCCTTGCAAAAAGCGGACAAACTTTGGATTTATAAGTTAGTATAAACAAAGCGTTAAAGATAGCAACATTTAATTTAACGTTGTCTGTTTTTAAAAGAAATGTTTACGCCAAAATAAACGCCAATATACTTTAGTAAATAGAAAATAAACGTTTCTTACTTTATATCTACTTTAATAAATTAAAAATACACGCTAAGATATACCTTCTTTTCTGTGATGAGAGCTGTATTAGATTAGTGCAAAAAATGTTTTTTGACGTTCAACTTCAAAAGATCATAACTTGTTTCATAATAAACTTTATTAATCGAAATAAAAACCATTACAATCGACACATTTTTACCAACGAGAAACGAGTTCATTCATTCCATTAGCATATAGTAGAGCAGATTGCTGAAATAATCTTTCAATTAGTGATACAATTCTTATGGAATATTAAGAGAACCTGCCCCACTAATAGAAATCCAGAATTCTGGGATCGATGTAGTCATTGAGGGCCGATTCGGCATTATCTCGGCTTTTGAAGCATTTGCCGCGCAGGAAGTTGTCGAGATGCTTGAAAAAGTGATAATCGGTTGGCGAGAAATCCGGTGACTATGGCGGATGAGGCAATCTCGTAGCCCAATACGTTCAGCTTCCACAGGGTCAGTTGAGCAACATGCGGGCGAGCGTTGTCATATAGGATAATTGGTCAATTCATATGGACCAATCTCGGGCACATACGTTGGAGCTTCTGGATTATTTCGTAAATTTATTCGACAGAACTTCTCCGCTGTAATCGTTTCGTCCAGATTCAAGAAGCTGTGATGGATAAGATCGGCCGCAGATCATCAAAAAGTCTCCATAGTCTTTTTTGCGTATGTAATTTCGTCTTCGGGAAGATTTGTGAAGCTTCTACGGCATCCAACCACTGTGCCGGACGTCGCCGATTGTTGTAGAGGATATAATTCTCATCAGACGTCCCTATCAGCTCGAGAAATGGGCCAGTTTTCTTGCGCAGAAGGAGCGTAGAAGATACCGCAAAACAGCGATTTTTTTTTTTTTTTTTTTTGGTGGGAGGATTGTCGTTCAATTGATGCGGCACTCATTTATCTAACTTTTTTGACTTTCCTATTTGCTTTAAATGGCGAACGACTGTTGAGTAGTCAACCTCGAGTGGTTTGCTTCAATTAAGGTTTTCAAATGTTCGTTATCAACCGCAGTCGGGCGGCCGCGACCGTCTTCATCTTCGAGGATCTCGTCACCATTACGAAATTTCTTGAATCACCGTTTTGCCACGCATTCGTTAGCGGTCCTGGGCAAAGCGTATCATTGATATCATGAGCTTTTCGGCCTAGTTTGAACTGGAGCAAGGAAATCGGGCGGATTTGAATTTTGTCCATGCTGTCGGAAACCTTGCAATAAAATGAAATAAGAAATTGAGAACGGTATCGAATAACACGATTCGATAGAGCGAAAAATGCGCTTCAAAATAATATATAACATTGCTATATACACGCTGACCCAAAAAGAAACGGGCCCCAACTCTAATTAGGCTCCGTTTCTTAGTGTTTTGTCCGAATGAAATGAAACTTTGGTCATAACTAGTTTATTATATTCAAAACATCGCATCAAACCACTAGGGGCTTTGGCCTTTTTTCTCCGTTCTAAATGGCCTCCATTTAGCTTTTGTTTTTGTTTTTTGGGTCACCATATATATATATATATATATATATCAATGAATTAATTCAGAAATAATATATAAAAGTAACATATTTGAGAAAACGATATTGTTTTTGCACCAACTTAATAGAAAAAATCTTTCTTCTTTCGCTACGGCTACACGTGCTGCAATTGATTTTTTGCAATTTACAGAAATTAAAAGCTGAAATTATCTAACTGAAGTCCTCACTGAAATTCTTCCAAACCCTTAACAAAGAGCTGAAAAAAAAAACGTTCACAAACACAGGGCAGACACCATGAACAATCAATCCCAAAGTGGTATTTGTTGAAGCCATTTTAAATTTGGGGGAAAAAAATTAAGGACGTGTAACAGACCTATGCGACGAAGGCCATCAACTCCCCATGTTTCCTTCTATAACACAGAACACGCTAGGTAACATACAAATATCCGTGCATGAGGTCGCCAAGCTAATCAAGAACCTTGATTCCAGTAAAGCAACTGGCCCTGACGGCATCCCAATTATAGTGGTAAAAAAGCTTCAACCAGAACTTGCTCCTATACTTACGAAACTGTTTAAGCGCTGCCTTAAGGAGAAGTGCTTTCCGACTCCCTGGAAGACTTCATCAGTTTGCCCTGTATTTAAGAATTCAGGTGATAAGTCATATCCCTCTCAGTACAGACCAATAAGTCTCCTGTGTGTTATGAGTAAGTTGCTGGAATCCATATAAAATAGAGAAATAGTCAACCACCCCAGCAGAAACAACCTTCTTAGTGACACACAATATGGTTTCCGCTCTGCAAGATCTACAGCAGATGAGCTGACGGTTATATCTCACAGAATTAGTGAATCTCTTGACAAAGGCTTCTTTCTAGGGCAATTGCTCTTGACATATCAAAAGCCTTCGACAAGGTATGGCATAAGGGTTTACTTCACAAGATTTCCAGCTACGGTATAACTGGAAATGTTTTCTCAATCATTAAATCATTTCTCTCCGATAGGCTCATAAGAGTAATGGTCGATGGACAAAAATCAGAGGCCTGCAGTATTAATGCTGGAGTCCATCAGGGGTCAATCCTGAGCCCAACTCTCTTCCTGATCTACATCAATGACCTCCCTAAACACATACTTAAATCATTCGTTGACATCTATGCTCATGACACGACCATCTACGGCAACACATCAAAGGCTGTAAATGACAAAGTTCTCTCTGATTCTCTCTCCTCTGATCTCGAGCGCGTGGTTCAGTGGGGGAAGACGTGGCTGGTTACCTTTAATGCATCTAAAACCAAGCTCCTATCCTTACATCATCAACGCTCTGATCCCCATCTGGCATCAATTGGGATGGATGGCTCTCGTCTGAGAGAGGCCCTGTGTTTTGACAAGCTTCTGGGCTTGACCTTTACTCCTGATCTGAAATGGAACACGTACATCAAGTCTGTTGCCAAGGTCGCTGGAAAGATGGTGGGATCCTTCTACCGCTCCAGAAGATATCTCACTACTGATGCAATTCTCTATCTATATAAAAGCCAAGTACGTCCAAGGTTGGAATACTGCTGCCATATCTGGGCAGGAGCTGCTAAAAAAAAGCCTATCCTGCCTTGACAGAGTACAAAATAGACTTCGTGGCTTAGTGGGGGGTGCCATTTTCTCTACCCTGCAACCTCTCTCCCACAGAAGAGACGTTGCGATCGTATCCTTGTTTTATCGTTATTTCCATGGCAGGTGCTCGTCTGAACTCCAATCTCTGGTCTCCCCTCACCAATCTTTCACGAAAAACACCCGTCTAGCCGAATCCACTGTGAGAAAATTTCCCCCACTCTTTATCTGTGCCTAAATCAAAACGTGGATTCCATGAACAAAGCTTCTTTCTAAGAACTGCACGCCTGTGGAACTCTGTTCCGTTTGCCTGTTTCCCACCTGACTACAACTTAGATGTCTTCAAGTCCAACGTTAACAAATTCCTAATGAACCGCCTCCTTAAGTAAACACTTCATCAAATCTCCACACTGACGTAATGTACTTGCAATAACCCTTACCCTTGAGTGGCTTCTGGGCCTTGATAAGTGGTGACTACTGTGTAAAAAAGACAGACCTCGCAGGACATTACATTTAAATTTCTGAAACATTTACATATAAAACATATATTTAAGGTGCAATTCCATAATTCTCTTGTTTTTCTTTTTTCTTTTTGCATAAGCACTCGTCATTAGATAAATTATAAGCCAAAACAAATCAAATAATTTACAATAAAAAAAAACATAGTGTTATCTTAGGGAAATGTGTTTTAATACCACGTCAAAACCTTGGATAACACTGCTTATAAATTTCCTGTAATTTTCGGCAAATAGGCTAACGTTCGCGCCATAGCAAGTGAACGAATTTTCAGATATTAAAAAGTTGGAGAAATTGCATGAAGTCACGTGTTCAAAGATAAAGGCTTCTATAATATCCAAGGGGGGCGCCATGTTTTTATTACAAACATAAATTGGAACAACTCTAGCTGAGAATTAAACAAAGAAAAAAAATATAGTTAAAATAAATTACGAAATTTGATTTTAAAAACAGAAAAACTCTAAAAGACAAAACTTTAAATTAACGTATTTTTCATGCACAATAAATTTTTATGTAAACGTTAAAAACGAAATGTGTTGGTTCTCATTATGAAGCGTTATTTAAATCTATTCTGCTTTGATTATTTTTTATTTACTAAATTTAGTACTAATAAGTAAAAGGTTAAAAATATAAACTTTTCCTATATTTTAATTCGAATCTGTTATTTTTATTACATATATTATATACACACCAAAATAATATATTAGATTGAAAATATTGACGTTTAAGACAAGATAAAGTAGGTATATGCGAATTTATTTCTCAATTCAATAAAGATAAACGTCTTACGGAAAGAAGGGTTTATAAACTCTCTTCATATCTAGACATTTCAAACCTAATGCTTCTCATCAGAAATAGGAGAATTGAACTAGGTTCAAGATATATGAAAATGTGACATCCTGGTTTGGGTACATTAGGATGGAAATGTAAAATAAAAGATGAAAAGAAAAATGTTGAAGTACAAAACATAAGAATGATGGAAAAAATAAGATAAAACTGAAAAACAAATTTATATATAAATATATTTACTCCAACTTATCTAGAATTTCATATTATGTTGAGCTTTGTATATCCGGATAAGTCTCTATGTAAGCAATCTACTCATATTCTTGAAACTCATATATATATATATATATATATATATATATATATATATATATATAAATATATATATATATATTAAATATATATATATATATATATATTAAATATATATATATATATATATATATATATTAAATATATATATATATATATATATATATTAAATATATATATATATATATTAAATATATATATATATATATATATATATATTAAATATATATATATATATATATATATATATATTAAATATATATATATATATATATATATATATTAAATATATATATATATATATATATATATATTAAATATATATATATATATATATTAAATATATATATATATATATATATATATTAAATATATATATATATATATTAAATATATATATATATATATATTAAATATATATATATATATATATATATATATATATATATATATATATATATATATATATATATATGAGAGAGAGAGAGAAACCTATGTATTTTATGTGTGATTTGTTTGCGATGTACGCTAATTGCAAATTAAAAACCAAAAGGATGGGAACACATGACAAATATTTTTCTCATTAATTTTTTATGCGGATGTTTTGTTTTTTTTTGTTTTTTTTTGGTTTTTTTTTTCTCCTGTTTTGCATAATAATTGAATGAATCGTTTAAATTAAAAAAAAAAAAAAAAAAAAAACTACTTTTGTCAGAATTTAAAACACAGTGTAATCAATATTCGCGGATATTTTTGGATCACGTGTTTAAGTGATGACGACACGTGACTACGTGTTAATTTCGTTCGGCCAATGACGTACGAGCAACAAGTCGTTTGTCTACTTAGTTTTTGTAGCCTTTTCCACCTGCCCTCACTTAGCGAAGTGTAGTTTTTCTCAAATTAACATCAGTGAGACCAGATTGAAGGCAGTTTAACAGTTCACCTACCTTGGGTGCACCATATCATCAGACAGCAGGATAGACAAGGAGGTGGACAACAGGCTGACTAAAGTCAACGATGCTTTTTTGTAAGCTGTATTAGCGAACGTTGAGCAACAATGACCTGAGGAAATCTACCCAAGGTCAGTTCGTACCGAGCGGTTGTATTGACTACTCTTTTGTACGTCATCACCTGCGGCTTCTAGATCATTTCCACCAGCGCTGCCTCCGTACCATCGTCAACATTCACTGTAGTGACCCTATCACCAACCTTGAAGTGCTCAAACAGGCCAAAATAAACAATGTTGAGGCCATGTTGCAGAAATCATAAGTACGCTGGGCTGGCCACGTTTCCAGGATGGAATATCTCCGCCTTCTACAAAATCACCTAGTATACAAAACTTTCCACTGGACGCTGCTAGAGGGGAGCACCAACGTGACGATATGTCACATCGACTACTGTCAATGATCAAGCCTTGTAGTGGACCGGGGTGTTAGACGGTACACCATTCAACAAGTAGTTTTCTCCTTCGAGAATACTCGGCGGACTTGTTTAAGGGATAGAAGATGCAAGATGAAGCAGCGCTAACTGGTCCCAGACCCTAACTTGCAGCTGTTGTGGGAGAGCCTGCTTATCCCGCGTTGAACTCGTCGGCTACGAGCGTGTCTGTAGAAAACGTGGACAAGCACATATTTTTAGTAAATATCGAGTAAGAAACGTTTAATTTCTATCAACTTTAATAATATAAAATAGACGCTAAGATATAACTTGTTTTCTGTGATGAGATTTGTGGGAATAAATCTTTCTGCTTTCGCTATGACTATCAGATGATGCCGTTTGATGATGTTACAGATGATGCCGTTTAATTTTTACGAGATGCAAAAATTAAAGGCTGAAATTTAAGAAATGAAATCCGCACGGAAATCCTTCCAAATTCAAAACAAAGCTGAGAAATCGTTCACAGTCCCAGGACAGACACCATGAACCGTAGCAAAGACAGGTCTCTTGATGATCAACCCCAGAGTAATATTTGTTGATGCCATTTTAAATTGTGGAACAATGGTAGGAAGTTTAATAACCCTTGCAACTACAAGCCACAAGGTTGGTTGGTTGGTTGTTTTTGTTTTACGGCATATGAACCCTTTTCGGGTCATTTAATGCCGAATCCAAAGATTTTGCTGAAAAAAATTTTAATTGAATATATTTGTTGTTTTCACGTCGGTTTCTATTTAACCCATAGTTGGGACCCTAACAGGTACTACCACTCCGGGTCAGAGTGGACCTGGGAGCAATGGTAATTAAAGGGTGGCTCCACACTCCCCAAAGCCCACAAGCTGGGGCCTCACCACTGGATATAGTTTAAGGTCATATCCAGGACCACAAGCCACAAGGAAACTTCCAATGAGTAATAGTAATAGTCTGTATTTTTGAGATGAGTTGTTTTCATTGATTGAGATTGTCGGACTGACTTCCTCATCTTGGTTGTTATTGTCACAACGTTTCGGCCGTTTTGCCCTCCGGCCTTCGTCAGGTGAACGGTTTGTTAGGAGTCTCGAACCCAACCCTTTATTATTCTTACGGGGGTACCGTGTTCGGACTACAGCTAGGCTTTGGGACATAGTTGCTGATTCTCTGTTTTTCAATGTTACTTTTTCACTGCCTTCGTTCAGGATTGAACTCAGCACCTTTGGGTAACTGTAAACTTTGATACAACGTCTAGGACCACTCGGCCATATGTCACTAGGAGTAATAGTAATGATTGCCACATGAAGAAGAAAAAGTCGCTTCTTTTATGTTACTCGTTTCCAGTAAATACCGGTGCTGGCATAACGGTTATCTTATCATCACTTGGACATAAAGCTATCTTTTTCTACATTCAAATTGCAAACAGTTCCAAAATCCAGGTATAGCAATAACCAACTCGTCTACATTTGGGTTTCGCCGGAACTTTGTCTGGGAATTCATGTAATCAAACATTAAAATTTTCATCGTAGGAGCTGATGTCCTATCATATGTCGATATGTACAGGTTAACATTCTCCCGCAACATGATTGGATTTTAGTTCAACCTAAAACTAAAATGGTTTAACCCAACTGGAATTTGTTCAGAAACTCACGATATAAAACAGTACCAATATTCTAGACCAATATACGAACATCTTCAAACCATTTGACATAAACAGCATAAAATCGTTGTACACACACACGCGCGCATAATATGTTATACAAAACGATTGGATATTTTATTAATATATATTGATTGATTAATATAATCAATATAACACCAAATAACAACCACATGACCCTCCTCCACCGTCTTTTTCCAGAAAAATACAAGTACGTTGAGCAATTGATTAAAAACGGAATAATAGAAACTTCTAAAAGACCATACGTTTCAACCAGGTTTGAATTTTTATTGTGAATTTATCTATCATAAGTCACTCAATGCATTAATAATACCAGACTACTATCTAGTATTGCAACTTAGGACTCCAAGGAACGAAAGTATTTTCCAAACTAGATCTGAATTAGCTTTCTATCAAATTCCGATATCGGATAGACATTTCGAAAATGACCGTGACAACACCTTCCAAAATGTTCTAGTTCAGACAGATGGCTTCACGGTTGAGAAACTCTACCCATATTTTGCACCGTCACAGTGTAAACATCCTAAGAGGATTAATGTACGTATACGCGTATGTAGATGACGTCATCATAAATATTATGTATGTAGATGACGTCATCATAGCAAACACTAATTAGGCGACACACGGGCAACATCTGCGTGGAGTTTTTACAAAGACTTTTATTGCATGGTCTAAAGATAAAGATTTTTGGAACATGAAATTGCTGAAAGCAGGTCGAAGCAATTTTGCAATTCTAACCGCCAGCCTCATGTCGATACTTGTGACGATTTATAAAACTTGTCAATTATTGTTGTTTCATCCAAGACTGTTCCGATATAGTATCCTCTCTTGACAACTTTCAAAGAGAACAAAGCAAAAAGACAAAAGACAAACACTTAACACAAAAGCACGTTCAACAAAGCCAAATTGCACCAAATTCGCATACGCCACTGCTAAACTGCTAATCAACCGTGAAGCCATCTGTCTGAACTGGAATATTTTGGAAGGTGTTATCACGGTCATTTTCGAAATGTCTATCCGATATCGGAATTTGATAGAAAGCTAACCACTGATGCAAGAATACCTTATGTAGGTGAGGTACTGCATCAGGGGTTTCCTTACGCTAAAATACCCATATCTTTAATTCTAAGCTCAGTCAAATACAAACTAAAATATATTTTCTGTGAAACTTTACTGTCAACCATTTTTTTCTGTTTATTCACCCTAAACAAAGCAAAGAGTCATTTAGTCGTAAAGGGCTACTATTCGGGGCCAGATTTGCAGAGATACTATGTAGAGAGTTGATAGCTTTGTTCACAATTCACCTGAACTTCTACATGTCAGAAGCAGTGGTCCGGGAGGGAATTCCAAAGCCTAGTAGTTCGAATGAAGATGCTATTTGAGTAGAAAGCCTTACGGCATATATGAATTCCTTCTTGCTTGTCGGACGTATCTACGTCGAATGGGGGTACTAGTGCTTTGACTTCTTCCAAGAATTTTCCATTAAAAATACTTGTAAGACATGAAAATACTTGTAAAACATGAAAATACTTGTAAAACAGGCACAAAGATGCAACATTTCGACGATGGAACAAAGGTTGGAGTTTGGCTCGCAATATTCCATGCATAGACAAATAGTGGCTTCGTAGAGATAAAGGATACTCTTAGGCACGAGTAATTTTTTAGCACGATAGAGAGAGCCCACCTTCCTCACAGCAGTCTCAGTAAGTACCTCGATACTTGTACAGTTTAATCAAGACATTAAAAAAAAATGGAAATATTGAAAAAGTTCTCCGAAAAAAAGATTCACTTAATTTGACCAAGTAGGGTTTTTTTTTTTTTTTTTTTTTTTTTTTTTTTTTTTTTTACAACGGAAAAACACGTTTTTATGATAGCGCGCTGGAGGCAGTCATGTTTGGATTTTAGAACACGCCACGGGGAGATAACTCAGTCTAAAGCGCCGATACCCCCTCCCCATTTTTAAATAATAGCTTTTCTTCCTAAAAATAGAAACATGGCTTCCTTTTGATCGGTATAACAAATTGTTTTTTCGCTGCAAAAAAAAAAAAACTACTTGATTAAATTAAGTAATTGTTATCGGAAAACTTCATTCCATAACAGATACGTACAATATAACTTTCTTTTCCGCTATTTTCATTTTTTAACTTCTTGATTAAACTGTACAAGTACCGTTATCTCAATGTATTTAATATTTGTTCTAATTCATGTTGTTTGTGAATGTTAGCCTAGGAGTTTGCGGGAAGTACTTTCAGGTAGTGTATAATTTTATATATTAAATAGAAATAAGCTTAGTCTTGCCAGCATTGAACGTTCTCATCTATTTACGGTTTTATTCCTCAACATACTGGAGGTTTTTCTCTAGAGTTTTGACCATTTCCTTAGATATGTATCCATTCGTTTTCCCATAGTCTGTTATAGCGCGTACACCATCTATACAGGCCACAAATTAACTCGTGTATTAGCTTTAATCCCCCTCGCACCTACACACACAGAAAATCTTGTTGCCTATACGTACTCAACTAGTATACAACATATGAAATGTGATGAATACGCAGCAAAAGAATTACAGCTAAATTAACGGACACGCACAAAAAATTGTTGTACACACACGCGCATAATATTTTATACAAAACGATTGGATATTTTATTAAGTAGATTTTAACTCCACGGAGTGAATGTGGTATTGTGGTAAATGGTGCCAGTCAAGAGCAGTTTCCAAAGTTGTACAAACAAATGGGAAGATCCTGTACACCCTTCTCTAATTTCTTATAGGGCTTCATGCGTAAGTGATTTTTATTTATGTTTTGCTCTCGATTATGATCTTTTTTTTTTCTTTTTTTTTTTTGCTTCTGTGAATTTTTTTACGTTTGTTGTTTTGACTTTACATTCAATAAACTATATAAATAAGTTGACACACGACAACTAAATTGATTTCGAGGCCACATTTTTATCTTTATTTATTACTAACATTGGTTCCCGGCGTTGCCCGGGCGTTTGGAGGTGTATGCTGAGCAAAAAAAAAAAAAAAAGCGGTCAATTTTTTTTAAACTTTGACCCCTATTATGATCCCTTAACATTTATTGTTTGGGGCTCAAATCAAGTTAAGTTACATTCATGTCCAAGGAACTTATATCTAAAATTTCAAGTGTTTAGACCCAAAATTGTCGGAGGAGTTTGGTAGAGTTCTCAAAGGTCAAATCGTTGAACTTTGACCCCTTAACAGCCAAATTTCTGGCTGAAACCCAATCACATAGATTTTCCCAAATCTCAGTACCCTGTATATCAAATTTTGAGTCTGTAGACTGAAAATTGACAGTCATTGCGTAGGGAAATGTACACAGACACACAGACACGTTCACTTTTATAGATTATAATTTTTCCTAATGTCTGTGTGGGTGTATGACGCGGTTTATCTCAGCCTACAGCCAATCCACCCATGGAAGTAAGATACCGAAATGAAGCTTATGACCCAGCGGATGTTTTAGTGATATTTATATCCATGTTTGGTGTATGGAAATGAAAAAAAAAATTTTTTTAATAACGATTTACTAAACGTTTTATTTACTGGATATTTTTCCGGTACAAGGACTCAAGTTTGCCCAGCTGGGCAAAATTGGGTTCAAATACGCCAAACACGTGCACTTCACCAGAAGACTATACAAAAAAAAAAAAAAGAAAACACTCGATCTGGTAGAAAAACCGCATTCTCATACAACATGTATTCATTACTAAAGCCATAAAAAAACAAATTTCAAAAATACTTTTCTTTATCTGGAATGGATCAATTGTATCATTACCTAGTTCCTCTAAATATATTCAGTGTTTCTGGTATTCATTATATCACCTGTGTGCATTTTAATTGCTGCTACGATTCGTAATATAAAGAAATGTAGTCTTCCTTTTCTAATCTGGCCCTCATTGAAGTCACCTCATCAGAGTCTCTCCCTCTTTTTCCTTTGACTGGTCTTCTACGAACACACCTTACAAAAATCTCTTTCCTTCGGTCCCGAAGCTATGAAAACACTAACGCGTGCACGCTCGCACACATACTATAAGATATGTAAGACGCTCCCCTCAACACACTCATCACGTCATTTGTAAACGTTATTGTACACATTTTATTCAATACAATTTCAAAGCGATCTCTATCGGTTTATTTTCATACTTTATCGTGTCTGAGTTGTTACTTTGTTTTTATTGGTAAATGATTGAACACGTTGTTCTTCCCATAAACCATCTAAGAAGTAAATCGCTTCAAAATCTTGCAATTTCTGAATGCACGAGGAGTTGCTAAAGATTGTAAAGTTAGTTTGAATAACATTATTCGATGATTTGAATCGTTTAAAATTCCCAAGGGTCACGAAGTAATTCATTTCATTTTTTAACTATTGATAAGATAAAATGGCCGACTTATAAACAATTAAATACATTATGATGGATTTAATAATAGAATTTAATTTCGTGTTATTTTACGTTATTGCATTTTTATTTCAATGAATATTTCTGAATAAATACAAAAAGTCATTCCATTGCCATAATAAGAAAAACGGGCACCGAGTTGTTATATTTTATTAAAAAGGCGTGTGGTTTACATGTGGCACTTTCTTTTTTCTTTACTTTTTTTTTTTTTTGTACAAACTTAATACTAAAAACGCGATTCTTTTTTTTCTTTTAATTTAAAGACACAAAATGCACATTTCTACGGGTCGGTATTTCATCGAGTTGGATCTTGTGATACGATGATTTCCCTGAAATAAAAATAAGAGTTCAATAATCACTTCGTTATATTTTGATATGCGGATATTTTTGCAGATGAGCAACGCCGTCTCCAAAAATAATCGCTTGAAATGCCCACACCGGGAAATGCCGATGAAGCTATTAAAGAATGCTTCGTTGACCATAGTGCGCATATCCTATATTAAAACATTTTTCCATTTATTTTTTTTTTCGTCCCAAACAAGGTAGAGTGCTTCTTTGACATAAAGGGACTATTATTTGAAACAAAAGTAGTAGGGATTCTGTATGGGGAGTTGAGCAGCGAGTTATCTGTTCAGATTGCACTATAACTTCTGCATATCAATACTGCTAGGGACCCGGGAGGAAATTCAAAATTTTAGCGGTTTGAGTGAAAAAGAACTGTGTGAGTAGAAAGATTTCCGGGATCTAATGATTCTAATGTAGGTTGGGATTTTGCTACTTTCCTGGATGGTCTGGGATATTTACATGAAGGGGTTATAAGTACTTGTAGTTCTTCGGAGCACATTCCATTGAAATACTTCTAAAACGGGCACAGGGATGCAATATTTTGGCGATGGGAAAGAGGTTGGAGTTGGATAGTGCGTGGCCTATTAGGTTGGCGACTTTTTGGGGGAGAGGGATCTTTGTCTACGAATGAGTTTAGCGGCAGATCCCATGCATAGGCGAATGGTGATATTGTAGGAGGCACAAGATACTCACAGGTGTGAGTAATTTTCTACCACGATAGTCCAATGTCTTCAGTGTATTTGCTCATATTCATGTTGCCTGTGAACGTTAAGCCAATGTGTTTGAACGAAGAGCTTTCCGGTAATGTATCATTAGCCATGACTATTAGTGGTTGTGAATGTTTCTTGTAATTATTACAGAAAAACAGCTTAGTCCTGTCAGCATTGGATGTTACCATTCAAGTCCCCCATTCCACTACAAACTGGTGTCTTCCATGACCTTGTGCCAAACATTCTGGAGAGGTAAAAATAAGTTGCTAAATTAGATTTAGAATTGTAACACAGGGTGACCCCCACCCCCCCAAAAAACATGACATTCAATTGTTTTTCTGAGCATTTTACAGTCAACAGAGAAAACAAAAGCCTTAGGACCCTAGTGTTTTGATGCGACGTTTTGAATATAATAAACTAGGTATGACCAAAGTTTCATTTCATTCGGACAAAACACTAAGAAACGGGGCCTAATTAGAGTTGGGGCCCGCTTATTTTGGGCCACCCTATAGTATGGACGTTTAGTTATATTTCATTTTTTTTGTTTTGTTTTATTAGTTTTTCAGTGACTTTTTTCAAATCGCTCCAGACAAGGCATGAAGCCATGTAATGCAAGGAGCTAAAATACCACTTAAAGACAAAAATAAACCAACGATAAATGTAATATGGGTAGATTCAACAAAGGAAACGGTAATTCTTTCCCCTTTGTCAGAAACCTTGCCCATGAAATGTGAGGACTAAAGAATAAAATAAGGGAAGTGAGTTACGAAATTAAAGTAAACCTTTTCTCACAGTCGATTATCATGGTCAATAGTAACGTTCTTGGGCGTTTGTCCTAAACATAACAAATTAGTTTTTTTTTACCATTTATCAAATATTTATTAAATCTATCAATATATCTATAAAAGTGAACGAGTCTGTGTACATTTTCCTCCGCAATAACTCTGTTAATATTCAGTCTACAGACTCGAAATTTGATATACAGAATACTGAGATTTGAGAAAATCTACGTGATCGGTTTTCAGCCAGAAATTTGGCTGTTAAGGGGGCCAAAGTTCAACGATTTGATCTTTGAGAACTCTACCAAACTCCTCTGACAATTTTGGGTCTACGCACTTGAAATTTTAGATATAGGTTCCTTGGACATGGATCTAACTTAATAACTCGATTTGAGCCCAAAACAATAAATTTCACTTGTACCCCCTCGACGTAAATATCCCCGACAAACCCGCTTAGCAATAAGATATCACCTTTTCACAATTATTGTCCCTAAATGCTAGAAAGCTTTCTATTCTAATAGTTTCTTCCCTTGAACAACTAGACTTTGGAATTCCCTTCCTGCTGCCTGCTTCCCTGACTGTACTGATATGCAGAAGTTTAAATGTAACAAACAAATATCATGTTAATCTTTCCTAGATATGGCCCCAAATAGTAGCCCCTTACATCCAAGTGGCGATATACTTTGTAAAGAGTGAACATGAATTAATTAAATAAATAAATAAATGCGAAATTATTTTTAAAACGTTTAATCTCAATTTTTTTCTGCTTAATCGGTAATTTGAAATTGTTTATCAAGCGAATTGGAAAATTAATCTACAGCTGTGATGGATTTGACCCGTTTTGTATGTTCATTATAAATGCTTGCTCCGTTAACCAAAAGAAAAAAAAATGTGGACACTTTCGTCATGACAAATTTGAATAAAATCTTGACACTTGAAATATTTTTTTTTTCTTATTAGATTTTTTTTTTTTTTAATATGGCCATTAAGATGTTTTTAATATTTATTAAACCTAATTTTTATTTGAAAAATAATTTTAAGGATTATAATTATATCTCCCCTTTTTTTCTTTTTAAATATCATCGGTTGTTTCGGGATACCAACATTTTGTTCAACCGGTCGCGATTCTGGTTTCTGGTATGGAGCTCTTTAATCTGGTAGCCATGTTGAATGACATGCGAAATGAATATCTTTCGTCTGACCATCTTTGTTGGTAGAAAATGTGGACTTTAAAACCGGACTCAAGTTTCTTTTTATTAACTCCGTGAGTAATTAACAGTTTACATATTTTTTTAGTGTTTAGTTTTGTTTCTTTTAAATACGTTGATGTTTTTTTAGCGTTGTTTAATCGGTGACGTGTTTTGGTTTTTTTTAGAAAGCGTTTACAGCTGTAATTAGATAAACCGTTAAACAAATATTTAATTTAAATGTGTGTGTTTTTTTTTTTGTTTGTTTTTTTCTCTCTCTCAATTTTCATAAATTGCAGTCGAAATTGAACTTTATAGCTCCACAAAGTATGAATTATCTTTTTAATAGCCCTGTTCGTCGCACGCATCGTTTGTCTTTATTTTACTTAATTATATTTTAGAATCTCTACCGGACTTAGGGTTGGTAATATGGTCAAGAAAGAACGGGTTTGTATTATTGTACACATAGATTCGAAAAAGTTGTCAAAAAACAAATATATAACAAATAAATGTTATCAAAGGCAAGATAAGTTACTGTTCTACCTAACAGGATACATTTTTTTTTTGTTTTTATTCAATGTAACATGTTTATTCAGATCGAAAAACATGCAGAGTTTACCGATGTATTGGAAAATTCAAAATGGCGCCTGACACTCTCTTTAACATGGTAAGTTTGGGAAAAGGTGTTATTAATAATAAACTAGATAAAATACTATTTAAAAAACATCGAATATATGTCAACTTATTTCACAGTAACATATATTGAGCGAATTTCTAACAGTATTTTGTCTAGTTTATTATTTATAACATCTTTTCCTGAACTTACCGTGTTAAAGAGAGTGTCGGGCGCCATTTTGAATTTTCCAATACATCGGTAAATCCTGTATGCTTTTCGAGCTGAATAAACATGTTACATTGAATAAAAACACGAAAAATATATCCAGTTAGGTAAAAAAGTAACTTATCTTGCCTTTAATAACATTTATTTGTTATATATTTGTTTTTTTGACAACTTTTTCGAATCTGTACAGTAATACAAACCCGAAAGAACATTTTGTTCTTTTAGATTATATTGGAATCGGCTTATCTTTCAAATCGGGTTATAGCCCACCGTGTTAATTCAGAATCTACAAGTAATATTTCTGATAAAATTCTGGTATGAAATATTTCAGTATTAACTCCTAAAACCACCTGTCCTGCCTTACGCTAAGTCCGCTTGGCGACATGAATTTTTATCGACTTTGTTCGGGCCATCTATGTTTATGAACTGTAAAGCTCAATTTCATTCATGTGACTTTTATCTGCATAAACAGTTGCCGGTTTTGCCTTTCGTAGTTTAAATGAATTTTTTTTTTTTTTTTTTTTTTTTTTCTTCACTTGTGTTACTATGCTGAAGTAATGTAATTATGTATTAAGCCATTCTTAACATGGGGAGGAAAGAGTTTTGTGCTTATGTACTTGCCAATTTAATAAAAATAGATATCGTAAAACTTGAATTACACTTCAAAATACTATTTTTTTAAAATAGTACGGTAACCTAAGTGCAGAAACTTTTTTTTTGTAATTCTACAAAAATTGGGCCGAATTAGTCTTTCTAATCCAAACTTAACCTAAATTTTTGTTTGACAAAAGTATGTTTGGTTCAAATTGTGTAGAATCAAAGGTTTACAAAGTTATCATTCAAACATATAATCTATTCTACATTTTAATTTGTAGATGGCAGATGCTATTTATTATTTGCTATTAATTACCCCCCCCCCCTGGCGCGGTAGAGTTTTCAGTGCTAGTGCAGAGAGTGATCCGCACGATTTTTAAAATCGTATTTCCAAGTTTAATTAAAGTTTTAGGATATGCTTTTTTTTTTTTTTTTTTTTTTTTCAATTGTAAGGTTGAAGTATACAAAAGGCACAAAACACCCTCCTCTCCCCATGTTAAGAATGGCTTTTTAAATAATAACGTTATTATTTACGTCCGGATCATTCTCTGTACTAGTACCTAGTTTTCAATAACTTTTAACAAGTTATCTCCCTTGGGCGCTTAATACGATACGACCTTTAACTTCCTTGATATTTTGTCTAGTATCAAAGTGTCAATTTAAAATCCTTCTAGACTGAGACATTTTTTTGTTTTTATCCGGAGCCCTACCCCCCTCGACCCACCGTTCGGGAGCTATATTTCCCAACACTAATAATAGGTGACCTTATGTCTTACTCTGCCCTCGCAAGAGTTCAAGTAAATAGGAACCCTTAAAACTCTAAAATGTTTGTTTAGATGTCTGCAGTTTAACATTAACTTAATTCTATCCCTCCTTTCGGATCAAAAGACCCGTCGAAAATTATATGAAGTTGTTTTTCACAATAAGAGATGGTTCCCGATCTTAAGTTGCCAAGCACTTTTTACAAAAAATAAAAACAGCGTAAGGAAATCAAATTCGTCTTTATGAATTAATTTAATATATTTTTTTTCGATTTTTTTTTTTTTTTTTTTGTGACTAAGAGCGGAAGACCGCTTGAAATATCAAAATAAAATATTAAATACAAAAAGTAACATCGTTTTCATACTAAAAAAAAACAAAAAAAAACTCATAACATTTAAATCACTCTCTCTCTCTCTCTCTCTCTTATATATATATATATATATATATATATATATATATATATATTCCGGGGTAAATTTTTACATTAATTATAACTCGCCGTTCACAATCGGAATGTCGACTTTTATAGGTTTTTCAGGTATTGCTGACCATGCATATTACTGTTAAATATGGGGTTGATAAGTCGTTTACCAGATATGAACACCTATACAACGTGAAAGCTAATGTAATCCCTGGCAGCCATTTTGTCTTCCCAACCGAACAGTTAGTAATACGCATGCGTGTAACTGAAGCAGACGACAAAGCAAATATTTTCACCCCCTCCCGAAAAAAATGGGGGTACTTATGCACTTATGTTACCGTGCTGAATATTATTTAGAAAGCCGTTCTTAACATGGAGCGGAGGGTGTTTTGTAATTATTCTGTACTTTACCTAACAGTTGTAAAATTTGAATTTAACGTGAAAGTATTTTTAAAAAACAGCACGGTAACATAAGTGCATAAGCACCAAAATGATGTTTATTCCGAAAGCTGTTAGCATGCGCATTACTAATTCCTCGGTTGTAAAAAAAAAAAAAAAAATGGCTGTCAGGGATTACATTAGCTTTTACATTGGATAACACACGTTTTCCTATCTGGTAAACTACTTATGGTACTCATGAACTTTTGTTATCCTGTTGAAATGATAACGTTTAGAAAGCCATTCTTAATGCGGGGAGGGTGTTTCGTAATTCTGTACTATCACTTAACTATTTCATGAAACAAGATATCGTAAAACTTTAATTTAATTTTAAAAATAGTATTTTAAAAAATATATAGCGCGGTAACAAAAGTGCATAAGCACCCTACTTATATAGAATTTAAAACCGACGGTATCGATATTTTTCTAGGCTCCTGTAAAATTTTAAAATAAATATATATCTTGCATATAGGTTACTTGATAGAGCATTTGCTCCTCTTCTGTCGAAGAATAAAGTAACACTAGTCGTACCTATGTACTATGCCTCCCCACGGGACAGTTAGACACCAGGGTCGTTTTTTAACGTGGAGAAAAGGTACAAAAATAAAAATTGTCTCAGTCGTGAAGGATTTCTCCTCCACCGAAAGAGAACAAGAAATAGAATAGCATCTGAAGAACAGATACTACACTTTGATCTTGTTCCGAAGGCCAAGAAAGGTGTAAAAACGAAAGTAACACTAGTTGTAAAGCGGATAAAAAAACGGATCAATGTGCACTGGTTGTCCAACCTGCAAAGGGTGTTTATTCCGAAAGCCGTTCTTTACATGGAGAGGTCGGGGGCGTTTATTCGGAAAGGCATTTTATTTTAAACCTCCCTATGTTAAGAACGGCTTTCAGACGAAACACCCTTTGTAGGTTGGACAACCAGTGCACATTAACAAAAAAAATATTAATCATTTTATTAAAAACTATTCGTTTTTCTAAATTTGGTCAATGTGGGTCTGATATGAAAGAATATCAGTTAAATTTATCGCCGGCAAGTTGGCTTTTTTTTTTATGGTATTAAGATCATTATTCAATGAATTGTTTTCACTGATCGCCATTTTTAATCTGGGGCACGTTTTATATTGCTTGGAACATGCGTCAAGTGTTTCATGTAACAAAAACAATGGCGGCCACTTTCAAGTATTTGACAAACAATGGTAATATGAAACTCATGTCATAAAAATTATTTGCTGGCGACAAATTTAACTGATATTTGGGTGGTAATGCACTTACTGATCCGCACTATTTTTTAAATCGTATTTCCAAGTTTAAAGTTTTTTTGTTTTTTTTATTCAATTGTAAGGTTAAAGTACAGAATAGGTGCAAAACACCCTCCCCATGGTAAGAATGGCTTTTTAAATAATAGCGTTATTTCATCACGGATCAATAAGTGCATGAGTACCGATATTTGTTCATACCGTACACGAATACCTGTAAAAATCAGCTTTTAATGGGTAATTAATTCTTCATTTGATCCTCTATTTCACAATGTCCAACAATACGTGACGGTCACAGACAGGGTAAGAACATTGGTAGTGATATAGATGCTTGCTGGTCCTTCTAGTCTGCAGCCTGGAGTGACTTAAAGGCATTTACTGAGGGGTGGGGGGGAGTTATTGCGCGTTCCAAACATAAGTTTTCTATTGTGCATGCTGTCCGAGCTTGTGGCCTTGGAACTTTTTTTTTTTTTTTTTTTTAGTTTGCCATAACGCTATGAAGTGTGAATTTGGTATCTGCTCTATGATCCTATTCCCAATACTTGGTGGGATCTTCCATCGGGACCTTCACGAGTTGAGCCTGCAATACTTTTTAAGGCAATTTGTTGGCTCTCAATTATGTCAGATCTTCTGTGGAATCTGTAAATCTCGTTGCTGCTGTTGTGCAATTGTTTATCCTGGCTAATATTTGCTTCTTTTAACCAAGAGACTCGATCTTAACTTTCAATAGTCTTTCTCCCTTGCTCATCTATTGACATTTTTTTTAGAACTGAACACTTTGCGGGGGTTCATTCCCACAGACGCCAGTTTTATAATTCTTATGTTCCAACAGACACTGTGCCATTTGGACGTTAAGGGCAACTATTTGTATATTATGGGACACTATGTAGGGAGTTGAGCAGCAAGGTGTCTGTTCACATTACACTTTAACTTCTGCATGCCAGTACAGTCAGAAGCAGAGATATCCATAATATTGTATGCTCAAAATGACGCCATATCATCGTGTGCGCATATATATATATATATATATATATATATATATATAATGAGAGAGAGGGGGAATTAGACGTGAACTCTAAAGAGCAGAGTTTATTTTAATGTATTAGTAAATGTATTAATATTTTAAAAGAAATCAGTGCTCATAGCACTGTAGATATATAAGCTCAATAGGTATATGTATTCTAGAGCTATATTAATATTGAGTAAAACGATTCATAATTGTGAATTAAAAATCAGTTTCACAAGGAAAATAATTTTCTTTTGAAACTGATTTTAAATTCACAATTATGAATCGTTTTACTTATACAGTATCGGCCATAATATAAGGAACGGAAAAAAGTTTACAATTATTCATGTATATTTCAAAAAATTAGTGCATGAATTTTTCTGAAATACTCAGAATAAGTAAATAGAACCAATGTGTATAAACTAGTACAAAAATAAAATTACGATTCAATATTGAGAAATATTTTAGTTTTAAATTATATCTGGATTTATCCTGGCCAAAAGTTAAGGAACGAAATAGAAACTTTTTTTTTTTTTTTTTAATGCAAATGTTTTAAAAAAATAAATTCATTCAATATTTAGTGAACATCCTTTTATTCTTTATGACCTCACTGCATCTTCGACCACAAGACTGGATTAGTTTCTTGCAAAATTCAGGATTTATCTTTTCCCACTCTTCCTTCAATAAATCCCACAAATTATTTTGATTTTGTGGATTCCTCGTCTGTATTCTTTCTCCAATCATTTTTCCAAATATTTTCTATCGGATTCAGATCCGGACTCTGCGCTGGCCAGTCCATTACTCTTATTTCTTCTTCCTCGAGGTAACTTATCACTTTTTTAGCTTTATGGCAAGGGGCATTATCTTGCATAAAAATGCTTGGCTGATTAGGTGAAAGGCGTAAGCTCTCAATGACATGCTGTTGAAGGAGCTGCTTATAAGTCTCCGCATTAACCCTACCATAGATTCGAACTAGAGGGCCAACTCCTTCCGAGGAAATCATACCCCACACACTTCCCCCTCCGAATTTAAGTGTCTTTTTAACACATTTAGAGGATAATCGTTCACCTGCTTTACGCCGTACATGCTTCTTTCCATCAGATCCAAACAAATTGAACTTGGATTCATGGCTGAGGTGAACCTTAGCCCATTGTTCATCAGTCCAAACGACATGCTCATGGGCAAACTTCAAACGGCTATTTTTGTTCTTCTTGGAGATCAAGGGTTTAGATACTGGCACCCCTGGCATGCAATCCGGCAGCTGCTAACCGCCGAGAAACAGTTTTTCTAGATATATTTTTCCCAGTCTGTTCATTAAAATCACGAGAAATTGATGTTGCGGATTTGAATCGGTCACTAAGAGCCTGCCTTACCATAATCCTATCTTCTCTTTGAGACGTTTTAGGAGGTCTGCCGGTTTTAGGGGATGCTTCTAATGTATTTTTATTCTTATATCGAGCTATCACACGATGAACAGCACTTTTTGATCTTCGAACGATATTAGAAATTGTTGAAATTGATTTGTTTTCTTTGTAATTGTCTAAAAAAAATTTTTTTTCTTGGAGAGACAGCTTTGCGAGTCTGTGACGTCATTTTTCTTTGTTGTGCTTATCAGCAGTTCCAATATTAAAAACTAGCGATTTTTATGTAAAGTTTAGTCTCTTAAAAATAAATTTTCTATTTCGTTCCTTAACTTTTGGCCAGAATAAATCCAGATATAATTTTAAACTAAAATATTTCTCAATATTGAATCGTAATTTTTTTTTTTTTTTTTTTTTTTTGGGTACTAGTTTATACACATTGGTTCTATTTGTTTATTCTGAGTATTTCAGAAAAATCCATGCACTAATTTTTTAAATATACATGAATAATTGTAATTTTTTTCCGTTCCTCATATTATGGCCGATACTGTGTGTGTATATATATATATTATACTAGCAGGTCGCCCGGCATTGTCCGGTCGTAAAATACGCTTAAATATATTTGATTAATGTAGATTTCTTATTTATTATATGGACTTAATATATAATGATTTAAAGTTTTTTTTTTTTTTTTTTTTTTTTTTTTTTCTTAATGACTCGTGCACCACCACCGAGAATCGAAACAAAAACGTTTATCTTACGGTTTAATTTTTCCTTAGACGTCAACGCCTGAGATATCAAGACATGTTTGCTGCAAGGTTAAAAATTAAAACATGAGCCAATAGCTATTACGTTACCCATGCATATTCGTACTCTTTGCAAGTAAGTCTTCAATGGGACAACCAGGTCTCATTGATCAGAAAACGTAATTTACTATAATAAACAAAACTCCTTGAAAGATTTATTTGATAACTAGACTACCCGTGACCCGTTGGGTCAGTATGTTATATTAGCTATGGAATTCATGTATGAGCGTGACGTAAAGAAAATAGTTTTTTTTTGTGTTTTTTTTGCATAACAGAAACATTTCTATGAAAGTATATTAAAAAAAAATCACGGATGGATCACTCAAACATGAAAAAAAAGAACTCCCTATTCGTGTAAAGTTACCTATTTTTCCGAATAATCGCTCAAAAATCGAAAATTAAACATGATTTTCCTACCAATCGAATGCCGACGAAAGTCATTTAGCAGCAAAAACGCATATGAACCTACCGATGAGAAATATAAGAATGAATACCCCATATTGGAATTCTTCAACCAAGTTATAGGAACTTAAAATCTAAAAAAAAATATAATTAATAAAACCTGAGGCAAAAAAATAAAACCTAAATAAATAAAATAAAACTAATATTGAAACAGATTAGTAAATGAGTCAACAACTTCACCGTTCTCACACAACTATTTTGTATCTAGAAATGTAAACAAAAAAGGAAGGACGGAAAAGGGACGGATAGAAGGTAGTAGTAGTAGTAGTCTTGGCTTTACTACAATTGTTCTTATGTTTGTCAACGGGTTAAAGTTGTTTAGTTGTAAGAAAATAGCGACAGTATAGTTGTAATAAAGAATAGTTGCAAAACACCCCCACTCTTCCCATGTTAAATAATAATTTCGAAATAATAACGTTAATATTTCAGTGCGCAGATCAAAATCTGCAAAAGAAGCGATTTGTGTTTATTTGTTTACGTTGTTATGGCTTAATGTTTATGCGCACATGCATGTTGTAAACCGGAGAGTGGGTTATATCACTCGTTACAAGGTCATTTGAGTTTTCTAATTTTATAGATTAATGTCTTAGAAATAGGATGGCACATTTTTGAAATATCGCTATAAAATGAATATTAAAATTTTAAATTTAAGAAAACGAAAAACAATTTTTTTTTTTTTTTTAATTTTCTAAAGGTAAGTGAATATTAAAAACAAGAAGGCTATCGTTTTGGTTTTAAATTTCAAATTTGTAATAAACTTATAAAAACTAGCGGGACCTGTGGAAATTCCACAGGGGACTGATTTATACGTAATCTACTGATGTTTGCAATCTATGGATATTCAGCGTAAATGGACTCTAATATTATTGTAGCTCTTTTGTTAAACCTGCAAAAGTAGTTATCTAAGCTAGAAGAGACGCCCGGCGTAGACAAGTCGTAAAATACGATTAAATATGATATTTTAATTCTTGCAGATTTCATATATATTATTATAGTTAATATTCTATCGATTTTTTATTATAAAGTTGCGATTTCAAAAAAAAAAATCCATATGACTTTGGTTCATCAGCTTGAATCTAAACCGAATACCAAACTTCAGCTATAATCGAAACCGAAACTTAAGAAGAATTCTTGATAAAATTATTCATCAAAAAAAATAGATTACTAAGGTGCCATCGGCTAAAACCAAAACTTATGAAGAATTCTTGATAAAATTTTTAAAAATAGATTATTGGAGTGGCATTTACATATAATCGAAACCAAAACTTATGAGAATTCTTGGTAAAATTATGTATTACAAGAATGAAAGTACATAACAATTAAACGATCCGGATGTAAGCATGACGCAGAAAATAACATACATGCTTTTATATATATATATATATATATATATATATAATATATATATATATATATATATATCACTTTTCATTATTTCCTCTATAAGTAATTTCTCTTTTAATTGTACATGTTCAAATGAAAACTTACTGCTTGTCTTTAGGAAAAGAAAATAGTCACGTTTAGATGAGTTTCCCCAATTCCCTCGGCAATTCAATACAACGCAACGATTCCCGCTCGTGTCTTGAAACTATATGCAGTAACATCAGCAGATCATGTGATTTTAGTGCTAGAACCTTAAGTAAATTTACGTAGGACACGGTTGAGCCGAGACGCTCTGGTTCTTTTTAGGACCAAGTGAACAACAGGTGGTTAGCATATAGTCCACACGAATATTATATACATACGTGTGCATGTATAATATATATTTTCCCAACCCTTAAGGTTAGTGTTAGGG
>NC_136498.1:124758281-124791942 GCF_053919585.1 Euprymna scolopes | reverse complement strand
TTTCCTATCTCTCTCTCTCTCTCTCTCTCTCTTTCCTATCTCTCTCTCTCTCTCTCTCTCTTTCCTATCTCTCTCTCTCTCTCTCTCTTTCCTCTCTCTCCTCTCTCTCTCTCTTTCCTTCTCTCTTTCTTTCTCTCTCTCTCTTTCCTTTCCTCTCTTCTTTCTCTCTCTCTCTCTTTCCTTCCTCTCTTTCTTTCTCTCTCTCTCTCTTTTCTAGTATATGCTTTTTCATGATAAAGCTAGACCCCAGAATTAGATGGAATCGAGCAATTGCATCGACAACGGACAATGCCAGACCCAAAGTGGGTTTCAATGTACTGCATCTTATCATTGAACAATTCTACCGGTGGAATCTAGCAAGGAAGGTTTGCTCATACAATCTGTTTAGATTTTGGTACAGATAGTGGGGAAATTGTTGATAGTTGTTGTAGCTAGACAAGTGCGTTTATGAAAGTCTGGGCATAGATTGAAGCTTGGACGAGCATCTGCCATGAAATAAGGATTGAGCAAAGAGCTTGAACCGTCTCTTCTGTGGGAAGGAGATTGCAGAAAATAGAAAATGGCATCACCTACTTGGTTTTAAAGCTGGTTTAAACTTTGTCAAGGCAGGAAAGGATGCGCCGAGCAACTTCTGCCCAGATGTAGAACGTACTTGGCTCCGATACAGGCGGAGGATGGCATCGGCAGTTAGATATCAACAAAATTTCGGCAGATTTTGCCGTTTTAGTTGTACAAATAGCCTCGAAGCCTATTATCACAAAGGGACACGTTTGGTCGACACCGGCATATAGCGATTAATGTGACAAACGTGTGTTTATATTTACGAGATTATTGGAAATGTAATCATATGATTAAAATTTAATTTAAATTAATCACGTTGTTTAACAAATAAAAAAAAAGAAAGGATGCAAGATGAAGTTTTAAACTTTATCTTTCACTATTTCTGTTTTTTTGTTAATCAACGTATTTATTTGTATTGTTCAATATTTTAATTTTAAATTATAAAATAAATATTTTAAATTATAAAATAAAACACATTTAATCATTTTAAAACTTAATCTTTCATTATTTCTTTTTTATTTGTTAAAGAACGTGGTTCACATTAATCGTTATATACCGGTGTCGCCCCAATGTGTCCCTTTTTGTGATAATAGGCCTCGGGGCTATTTGTACAATTAAACGGCAAATCTGCCGTGATTTAATTTTTAGGAGGTACGGTTTTACCCTAATAAAATACATTTAATGAAGAACACAACACAAAAGGAACAACAAAAATTTCTTTTATTAGCCTTCGGGTCAAGATCAAAATGTAGTATCTGTTCTTCAGATGCTACACTTTAATTTCTTGTTCTCTGTCAGTGGGGGAGAAATCCTTCACGACTGAGACAATTTTGATTTTTGTTCCTTTTCTCCACGTTAAAAAACGACCCTGGTGTCTTACTCTGTCCCGTGGGGAGACATTGTAAATAGGAACAATGAAAAAGGGAAATTATTTCAGAGCAATAAATTGAAGGTAGGATTGAGTAGAAAGTTCTTTTTGGGGTTTGTGTTGGTCAGTCGATATATTCCCTGTGTCGTCCCCAATTAATAACCGTAGTCTCCGGTGAAGGCCGTCTATGCTAGGTAGAGGTGGACAAGGGACAAGAGAGGAAAGGTGTTGCTAGGCTGGCGGTTCGGTCATGACTGATGATCCATTGTAGTTCTTTATGTGACCGATGAATTAATACGCCATGTTAGCTGATTGACCAGTATGTGACCGAACAGCTCAGCAAGGGGTCATTGATTCACAAGAGAAAATAAGTCTTTGTGACTGCTACAAGTTTTTTCTGTAACAGATTAGGAGTAAAAGTCAGTCTTAGAAGTTTGTGTAAACATGGTATATGGCCTCTGTGGTTATAAAAAATGATTAGGGGTAGGAAAGGATGCCATAGAAGTCACAACAAAGCATACATGAAATGAACAACGTTGGAAGTGTGTAGATTCTGACTCCATATAATTAAAGACTGACGAATATTGAAGGTTGAGAACCGATTTTATTTACTAACAACTTGTATTAGAAGAGGCGAATTGTTCGTAGGATGGAATATGATTTAACGAAGAATGGATTGTCCGATGGAGATATTTGACATTTTGTATTACGGTGAAATGTTCGTAGAATGTTTGCAGGTATGTACGATTTTAACAAGGAATGAATGTTGGTAAACTGTAACTTATCTTTTGGACGACGAAGATGGTTAGGGTAGGCCGGTCATCCTGCTGTCGGTGATGCGTGTCCTGGCTTGTAACTGGAAAGCGGGTGACTTTTTTATCAGCAGCTAGCAGCCCGGCGTCTTCGTCTTTTTCCTCCTAAGCGGAACCAATGCGTGGAGCCATGTGCAAAAGACGATTTTTCATTTTGTCTCTCATGGCGGATGCGTTAACATCCGGTTCGCTGCTAATTCTCATGTTCCCACAGGTATTTCTCTAAAACTATATTTATTTCGATTGGGGCCAAATGGTGGTGGGGTCAGAGCTTGGATGAAAAGAGAAGGTTGGTCTTAGATGTATTAAAATTAACCGGACACCTTTTTCTCCAATGCACCACGTGCTCAAGAGTAGAAGAGAATCAGATCCTGGTCAAAGCCGGCCTTTGAATTGTTGCCATAGATTGTGGTGTCGTTTGCATAAATGTCTAATGACCTAAGTATTTGATTTAAGAGATTATTAAGATCAGGAAAAGTTGGACCCAGAGTGGGACGCTGAGAGACGCTAGCATTGATGCTATGAACGTCTGTTTTCTGCCCATCAACGGCTGGCTACTCTTATAAACCTATCAGAGAGAAAAAAAAAATAAATAATTGAGACATTTCCAGCTCGTGGGTTGCTGCATTAAAGTAAACCAGTTTTTTATGCACTAAACTGTTATTTTGACTGAAAAATCCAAAAACAATTTCCCATCATCACAGTAGCTAAAAGCCAATGAGAAACAATTCACAAATATCACCAAAAGCAAAATAGCTGTACTATCTACCTGGATAAAATTTGAGGCTTTTTATTTATTTTAAAGAATTTATTTACTTTAAAATAAAAACTGTGTCTAGCCTGAGTTAGAACAAAAAAAAAAGCACAGCGCTTTACTTACAGCTATGTCGAGCCTCGATAATCGCTCAAAAATCGAAAATTAAACAAAATACTAGGAGAAACACATCAAATGTCAATTGTGCGGAAATGTAATATTTTACTAAGATTATCGAGGTTCGAAATGGTTGTAAAGGAGTCTGACGTTCTTACAACAGATTTGACATGACTTCGTTTTTCAAATAAAACAAACGTTTTAAAATAAGTTAAGATACAAAAAATATCAAGGTAGGTTTAATAGTAATTTATATTGTCTTTGGTAACATTTTTCACTGCTTTTTGTTTTGTTGGCTATTAAAAAAAATTTTTCATAAGTTATTAAAATAAAGTGTGCAATGTCGATTTTTTTTTTTTTTTTTTTTTTAGTTATAATGGTAGCCTATTTGTTATGTAAAGAATGTTTGGTGCTTTTCTTTTCTTTTTTTTTTTTTTTTTGCCCTTAGTGACTCGGATTTCCGTATGTTAACTCTGGCTCGCCCGGCAGCTGACGTAAACCGTCGAATATGTCGAGCGCCGATCAAATTTAAAAACGCTAGAAAACAAAAATACATACTCATTACAATGAAAAATAAAATAAATATAACGAGTTTCATGGATATTTTAATCATTTTTGTTTGAAATAAATATAAAACTATTTTTACGGTTAGAGCTGGACTGTGTAAATGTGTGTGCGTGTGTGATTAAAAACGTTTTATTTGGGGTGGGGGTCTTTTTTCTTTTTGCTTCCAATTTATTAAAAATCGTCTGCTTCGGTTTTTATTGGCTAAACATGTTTGTTATCACCGTTTTCATTGGCTGATTAACTTTATCAGCGCTCAGCCTATTCCGACGATTTACGTCAACTGCCGGTCGAGCCCGAGCCAACATTTACGAAAATCCGGTGGGGGGCATATATATCAATATAAATAATTACATGTGTAACTATTGACCCCCCCCTCCCATCTCCGCTCTCATGGGGGCAGAGTTGAACACAAGTTCGGATTTTAATATGGGGAAAATCCAGTCCCCTAAAGGAGGGCAACTTCATTGCGACAGCGATAAAAATCGCCTCCTTCTATAAAAAAAGGGAGATTTCTTCAGTTAGGACAAAAGATGTGTACAAGAACAGATACTACACTTTGAATTGGCTATTTGCGAAAAAAATATGTAAGTTTTTTAGGTAGTAAAGTTTTATAAGTATAGAAAAATAGAAATCTTTTACGGCGTATTTTTTGGATTTTTTTTTTTTTTTACTGACTGGCTATAGGTTAAAGAAAGAGGGGGGGGTCGAACTTCTTAGTGACATTTTTATTGTCTGAAGGAATGTCGCCAATCATGTTTTCATAAATAAATTAAAGAAATATTTCAGTTCGAATTGTATTCTCTATATATAAAAATACTGACTGCTTATACAAAGAAGCGGTAGATCGATTTTTTTTAATATCATTTTAAGCAAAAACGATATTACTTACTTAACTGTTATGTCGAAAATAGTAATATATCCGAAAATTCATCAAGTGGAACAACGGCTGCCACCCCTCCATTTTAACAATTTAGACACAGTTATGAAAGTGGGGCATTGGTCATCTGTCAATTCTAATTTATCCTATTCGCACCTCGAATAATTGTAATCACCATAATACCACATTTAGTCTAGGTCGTACCCTACTTTAAATAAATTCAGTGTATTGAAAATGTAATACTGCACTTTGTCATTAGATAGCACTGTTATATTGAAGCGAGTACTCCCGCTATGGCTACCAAATTATATCAAATAGTTTTTATTCCACCGTATTTATCTGATTTTCTGACTTTTTTTAAAATTTCTGCTGAATATGCTATATTAAAGACATTTTCTGTAATATTTTATATTAGATGTGCCATTATTTTTAATTCGTACCTTCGCTTAACTCTATAACTAACTCCAAGTCCATATGGCAACATTTTTTTTTTTTTTTTTTTTGCAAAAACCACTACGAACGAATCAAAAACATTTACCATTCGAACTTAGAATTAGTGAAAGGAATAAGGGAGTCTATCCTTTTTAAGTTACTTAACCATATTTCCGAATATTTACAAAAAATCCCCCAAATTATCAGGCAAATTTATAATATATTAATCAATCCTTTCGTCGTTTGCAAAATCAGACAATTTTTTTTTTTTTTTTTTTTTTTTTTTTACACGGTGGTCACCACTTATCAAGGCCCGGAAGCCACTCAGGGATAAGGGTTTTTGGGCAGACATTTTGAAGGACAACGTTTCAATGGAACCAATAATACACTTTGATCCTAATGCAAAGACAAACTTTCGTATATAAATTTAGAGAACAAACATATAGTATTCAAATGATGCAAGCAACAATTAAGTAAAAACCGATTAAACAACGCATTTTGTTTGTTTGTTTGTTTTCAATACTAAAAATATAAATAAAAATGTAAAAGTCAGTGTTCGGATTCTTCCAACATCTATTCTCATTCGTTGTTATTTGTACAACGTTTCGGCCGATAAAACCTCCGACCTTCTTCAGGTGTATCTTGTTGAACTCTGGAATCTGCAACCCCTTCATTTAATCGACGGGGGTAGCATGCCCTCGTTTCGTATAGTCATAACCGGATAGAAATCCTTAGTAATTCGCAATTGAATTTTTGGGTCGTCTGCGGGGAAATTTACGTACTTACAAGAATATAACTTTTACAACTGAATTTAACCAAATACTCTATCAATTTTGCGAACAATTCCAAAATTTAAGAACCGCCAAACTTTTTGTTTCTGGATTATTATTAGTATGTATTTATTTAATTTTTGTATTTATTTAATTTTTGTATGGTTTTTATTTTTGTATGGTTTTTATTTTTGTATGGTTTTTATTTTTGTATGGTTTTTATTTTTGTATGGTTTTTGTTTTTGTATGGTTTTTATTTTTGTATGGTTTTTGTTTTTGTATGGTTTTTGTTTTCTTTTTGTTTGTTTTTTTATTTACTTTTTTAATTTTATTTTTTATTGTAAATAAAACTGTAAAATATTCTGACTGCACTTTTAATTCATGGTTTAAAACTTTAGGGGGGGTTCTATCACCAAACACAGTTGAACGGTTTCATAATTTTTTTTTTTTTTTTTTTTTTTTTACAAAATTTATTATCTAAATATACTTTGATCATTCTTATATAGCAAGAAACTTTAACAATTTCTTGTTATATATATATATAATGGCGAGATGTAACGAGTGCATTTACGTCGAAATTCGAAACCCGACTGGTCGGTCACATACAAATGCAATAAGCAGTCGAGTAACAGACTTCCTGTGCCAACAGCAAACGAACGGAAATTATATTTAAATTTTCAATTTAATATTCTGCTTATTCCATTTCTTAGTTAATTCATATGTTACGGTTTGAAATAGATCAAATACAATTTTTTAATGTTAAACTGCTTTAAAAAACAAATTCGTGAACACTGTAGTGAATACTATTTTCATAGAAACGTTCATGAACTCATTTGCTGTGTTATTCGTTCTCTATTCCAAATATTTTTGCGTTATCCAGAAAAATATTAGCTTTATCAAAACATTTGATTAAATATATTTCTTTTTCTGTGGAATGTACACGGGTCCTGCTAGTTTTAATTGTCTTGGTATTGCACGTACTGGGGATTGAACCTTAAATTCCGAAAAGACTTACTTAGAACTGATTATTGCTTAGGATTTACTAAAAGGGTCTGTTCGAAATTCTGTATAAATCAGTTCTAAAATACCTATCTAAAGGTTGAAGATTACATCGGCCGAAACGTTGAGGTTACATTAGTAGTCAAGTTTCATGTAAAAAAAAAATGCGGAACTTGAATACTTACTTAAATGCGCATTTAATTCGTAACTTCTCTTTTCAGTAATTTGTAGGCGCCATCTTTGATTAATACGTTTATTTTCTTCTGGTAAAATTTTCATTTTATTTTGAACTGTTCATTATAACTTCTTTATTCAAATTATTAATCTTACTATATATTTTATGTTTATTATATTTAAGTTTTTAATACAAAATATTTAAATGCAAAAATTGCAAGCATAATAACATAAAATTAATGTTATATTTTTTTCCTTTGTTGCTAATCCAAAAAAAAAAAAATGTATAAAAAATGTTTGTACTAAAATCTGTCAGAAGTAACTTCATTATTTGATTTGGTAAATTGTTGTAAACTAATAAACATTTTTTTTAAACTTGCTGCACTCTGAAAATATCGGAGATAGTAGCATAAAATATTACTGAATTTGTTTAACAAATATTCCCATTTTGGGTAAAAATTATATTTTATTTTTTTCACAAAAATATTCCAATCTGGAAACTAAAATTAATGTTACTGATTTCTTTAAAACTAATTGTTACATAAAAAAGGAAAATGAGTCTTTCCACATCCGATAGCGATAGACTAGAGACCATAACTAATCCAAATAATATCGAAACCCCGATTGCTTGTAATGAAGCCGAAGCAAGAGAGGATACATCTGGAGATGTTTCCGACTCTTTGACCAAAGATCTGTCGGATACAGCAGAGACAATTTCGGTTAAACAGAAAGATAACTGTGATGAAGCTGAAAAACTCAACAATCCAACAGAACATCTCCATAGTCCTATCAACGAGCACGAAAAAGAGAGTATCCCGGAAACCCAATCCTCTAAACTTCTTAATGAACGCGAAAATCAGTCAACCACTCTTGATTTACTGCGCACAGAAAGCAGAATCCAAAATAATGCTCGGGAAAATACCATCGCGGAATCTGAAGAGAGCGTGGATGAAAAAATTCTTCCAAAGCAAGTGGGCATCGAGGAGGCTGCACAGTTACCGAAGTTAAACTCCGTCGGGAATGTCGGAATAGATACGGAACAGAATTCCTTAGAAAATCAAAATGCAGTTGGACAATCTGGAAGCGAGTGTGATCCGCGGATTATTTCTAAAAGCGACGAGGAAGAACTTCCTCATGAAAATCCGGTTCCGGGTATTAAAACTTGCCAATCTTCAGATGCTGATGAAAATGAATTCGATAAGAAATCTGAACTTTCTGTTGCATTAGAGAAACGGGATCCATCCTCGTTGAACCTCGCCATTTCTAAAGAATATCAATTGATAACGAACAACACGGAAACCGCTAAAGCTCCAGAAACCTTGGTTCCTAGAAGTCAATCGATGACAAAAACCAGTTCTGAAAATGCGGAGCTTATTCCTGCTGCATCTGCTGCAGAGAATTTAGAGAAAGACTGTAAGAACTTCAGCAATTCCAAGACGACCAAAGACCAAACTGAAATTCTTAATAATTCGAAGATCATTGCATCTACAGGAACTCCGTTTCCATCAATACCTATCGATTCCGACACTACTTACTTGAGCAAAGAAGCAAAAACCTTACATGAAAACTCACACGATTGTAATTCAAGAACTACACAAGAAAAACATTCGGTTCTTGCATCACAGTTGCCTAAAACTGCAATACAAACGAAACCCCCTGTTAATCTCTTGTCTAAAGTATCAGCGGAGAATCCAACACTGTATCGAAATTCTCGTTTTAGCCAACCAGCATACAATTCGAATAGACCGATTCTGCCTAACATTCAAAGGCCAGCAGAGGGTTCTGCTTCTCTACAAAGAGCATCGGGTAGTTATATAGAAAATTCTACTCTATTGCCAAATAAATACGTCAATGAAATTAACCAAACTAATCAGATGAACCAATACAATGCCAATCTAAATAATGCCGTGCCTTTAAACTTTACTGACACTCGCTCGAAACTGAACCAAAATAACTACAAGACGCCCACCCCGAATCATTTTGAAATTCCAAACATGTTTCAGCAACACTACCAACCGGCAATCCAATCAATTTCGTCATCGAATTTGCCAGCCAACGGTAAAGAAGTTTTTGAATACGATCTTCGTTTTCCGTTTCAAACAACTCCTGGAATAAACAACGGACTTACACACGACCAACGTTCTTATCTTAAAAATTATGACGGACAGTCGATGCAGTATGCTGTAAATCCGTGTACCGCGAGCGTTCGGTGTAACAGCCCCTGCGACAACGCCTATACGGTTGGGAACGGTGTCGCTAACAACCAAACAGCGGGGAATTTCTCGGTACAGCAATTTCAGCAATATACCAACCAGTTTGGATACCAATACCTATTTATGTGGCCGAACCCTAGCGATCAAATAACGGACGCTGATAAGTTAAAAATGCCCCAACCTTCTAATCAAGGAACTGTTTCGTCTTGCAAACAACCGTGTAAGAATATATTTCCGAATCCTGTCAATAACAATATTTATTTAAACCAGAACGATGGTAAATTGTGCAAAAGTCAGTTTACAGATGGAAGAACTGGTTTTTACCTTGAACCAAACCAAGGGAATACAACAAATGCTCCCATTAATCTTGAGCGTATCAATCAACAGGTGCTGCTACAACCCAATCAGAGAACGCGCAATAAAAACAGCAAAGACGTGACAATATCTCACGGTGAGACATACAGAAACAAAAATCTCAATAATATAATTACGTTCCCTGTTAGTCAGAACTCCTTACAATGGGGCCAGTCTTCCGAGCCTGTGCACCACCAAAATGCTGTGCAAACTGGAAATGATTTAAAAACAAAACTACCTCATCTACCGCAATCAAACTCACCATCTTTAGTGCGAAGCCAAACCAATAATTGTCATTTGCAAAGATCTTCCATTGGTCATCTATATCCAGAATCCCATTTTCCACTGACGAACGTAACTAGTTTCCCCACCACAGACCAGATACCTTCTACCCCTAAAATTCAGAACTCAACCCGGTCACAATTTCAAACTGGAAACCCCAAGTATTCTATAGGTTCTCAAAGTAGTGCCCCTAATCTTGTGATTTCAAATTTTCAAGGCCCAAAAATGACAACGGCAACTGTACCAGCCTCGCCAACGACCTTAGAGACACATAAAAAAGAAAACACTATAATTGGAGATAGTTCCCGATTGGCCAGTGATCCATATTCCGGAGCACAAAGATATCGAGCTAATATTACGGAATTTAACACAATACCTTCGAGCCAATCAATGTCGACATATTACACTCAACCTACTATGGAAAATAGTGGACAACAATTAGGGGCTCAGTTTACACCTATCGACATGAATAAAATCCGACCAAATTATGAAAATTCTTCAACCTCTGAAAAGGGACAAAAGGATAGTATTTTGACATGGTCGCAGTATTACCAACAATGTTTCGATCCTACTAGACCTTTCCATAGCAGAGGGTACATGAATTATGATCCCCAGCAAAGGGAGCAAAATTTTCGGCCATACAACGTGCAGCAAAATATCAACTCTCCGGTTTATATTCCACAATCCTTTAATTACAAGCAACAAAATTTATCAACTGCTGATGGCTATCAAGAGACTCTAAAACCTTTAAATACTTTGAATTCCAGGACTAAAACCGGTAATCTAGTAAGTACGTATAATTATATACAACAGAATCCGCCGAGTGCTGATGGATACCAGGAGACTCTTAGACGTTCTAATTCAAGTTTTGATCGCAAAAGCAGTCCTGTAGAAATTAACCCTAATTATTCGCGACAGAATCAGTCAACTTCGAATTCACTTTCTGCTAACAGCGATTCGTTAAATACTTACAACAACCCTGACATGAGCGGTCGGGCTTTTGAGAACGTTCGAACGGGTAACCAACATAAAGTTTCTGGCGAGAAACTTTCTGTCTTGCAGGAGATCCCTCACAATATGGCCGCCGAAAAAGAGACTTTGAAAGCTGGAAATCCACAAAGGAGCGAAGAATTTCCCGCTAAAACCGATACAAATAAACCGAACCCTGCTGGAAACGATCAGACACAGGAATCTAATTGTGCGAGCGGCCTTTATCCGATAGGCGTAGAAATATCCGATGAGAGTATTAAATCTGGACGCAGATTGGCGCCGTTGTCCGTTTCCGGTTCTCTAAGGAAACCAGATGATTTTCTCAGCAAGGCCTTAACCAACCAGAATTCCAGAATGACTAGCGAAGAATCGTTTCTCTTTTCGGATTTTGATCCCCTGTTTACTTCGAGTCTCCTAACAAATGAGCTGGAATACTTTCCGGAGACAAACGCAGCCTTTGACCAATGCTTTGAAGATGCTGCTTCGGTAACCATGGCAATGGTCGCTCTTAACGAATCAAAAAATCGAGAAACTCTCAATCCTGTTGATACGAGCCATGTGCATGCTTTGCAGCAACATCAGCAACAATTGAGCCCTCTTTTAAACATCACAACTATTACTACTAATAATGATAATGGAGGCAGGCCTTTGACGGATGTACCCTCGTCTGCAATTCAGAACAACCAAGTTCCAGCATCACAGATAACACTGGCAACAAATCAGAGTACTAACCAATACGATTCAGGGGTTGATAATAAACGCCTGGTTCAGTTAACAAATGAATCAAACGAAGCCATGATTGGTTATATTCCAGGGGTGGACCTAGTAACTCTCTCGTCGAAAACGAGCCGTAGTGATATCGAAAAACCAGCTAGTGCCTATCAAAACGATTCTGTTCCGAATGCATACTCTGATTTGTATAGCACAAACTCCGCTTCCCATATGGCCATACCGATTGTTTATGATACCCCTGGAACAAAATTGGTAAATACAAAAAGTTCCAGTGCCAGACTATGTGATAGTGGACCCGGAATCAAAAGAAGAAATCGACAAAAATCCATGGAATTAAAAGGTCCACCAAAGCGTCGAGGAAGACCACCGAAAAATCCGCCTGTAGAGTATACAAATTGCCCCTCTGCTCAGTCGACGAGGCAAGAACGTACAACCACAGGCAAACCGACAATATCATCAAACACTGGAGCCGATATGGTCGGAAAAATCTTGCCCAAACAAGGGATGAATTACTCTAGTCAAGCACCAACGAACCTTCCCGTAATTAGCGTAACACCTAAGTTCGATATAGCGGATACATCTTCATCACTTCCGATTTGCGCCAAACTGTCGGCCGAATCGGAAACTCCAGGAGATTGTATTGACAGGGATACGACTGGTTTTTGCACAACAGATACGATAGATTCGCAGAAAAGCAGATCTTTGTTATTGGAAAATACTGAGGAAAATTCTTTGGCATCGACCAAAAGCAAGCGGGAGTTGAGTGACCGGGAAGTGATCGATGTTGTGACGAAATGTCTTGAATCGATCTCAAGGAATGAGGATCAGAATGACGACCACATACTAAGAAAAATGGATACGAATTCGATTCATGATGGCACTGCCATGGTGGGGATGGGTTGCTCTACCGGAAGTGAAGCCATTTCTCAAGAGGATCAATCTCTTTCAAAAGAAGAAACGTTAATGAAGGCTTATATGGAATTGAAGAAAAAACTGGAAGAGAGGATGAGCCGAACATTGTGGCGTCAATCTTATCTCAAAAGGCATGAACCGAAAACCCCTAAATATTCTAGGAAACTGTCCAAGAAAGAATGCATGACTGCGTATTCGGGAACAACTAGCTTAGGACCGAATGATGACGTATTTTCACGGTATCCGAATCACACTGCGAGCAGTGATGTTGGGATTTTGGTTGATTCTGCAAGCACTTTTATCGATACTCAATCTGATATTCAAAAAGACCTTTCTAAGCAATACAATCATACAAAAATAGAATCAGAGCCTGTTAAAGACCCAGCATCCACCCAAGATCAAGTCCCCAGTTCCAGTGACCACGATATACCATCGCCAAAGCTGTCTGACCCCCCAAAAAGTAGCACTTTACGATTACCCAGCATAGCAGAAGTGGTTCGAAACCGTCTTAGCAATGATACACCACCATTAAACACGAGTGACTCTGGATCACTTGCGTTAGAAGTTCTCGAAGAATCCCCAGTACCAAATCAGAACCTCTCTACGGAACTTGCCGAATCTGCTGAAAAAACAAACCAACAAGAAAGGGTAGAACATTCCGAGGAGTCGCGTGTTAATAATCTGCAACCAGGATTATCACCACGTCATCTTCCATTACAGCCTTACTCTCCATCACCATTGCTTCCGCCACCTCCACCTCCTCCGATGCCACCAAAAGTCGTCCACTGTATGTCGAAGAGAGAGAAGAAGGTTGGTCCAACTATAGTCGAAAATGCCAGGAATTGTTTCGAGGCGATCGGCAATTATTTAACGAAGGCCAATTCGGATTTCGATAGTTTCCTGATAAGCTACGCCAATATTGTACAGGGTTTGCTCAACTGTAAGGCTGACAAATACAGTCGTATAAAAGCCATCTTGCTTAACAGAGCCGACCATGAACCTGACGCTAATGCGACTGGAGAGGAAAATAACTCTAAGGAAACGGTAACATCTGGTCGAGATATTGATGCATCGGACATTCAAGGTGATGCTGCTCAAAGAGAAGAAGAGATCGATGTTGAGGTTTTCAACTCCAGCTATGCTGATGTCGTGAAGGTCATCCTCAGCAGTCGGGCAGATGAATACCGTAACATAAAACAAGCCCTTAGCAAGCACATATGTGGCTTCACGGAGATGTGTCGCGAGCCGACAAGCAATTCGGCGAAAAGAGTAAATGAACGTGCCACCGATTTTAATGTTCCTGTGTCGGCGCCGACTGGCTCTGGTGACAAAAGCAGTGTAGCCTGGTCTAAAATTGAAAAACGCGCCGATTCTAATGCTTCCAATGAATCAGCAAGTATCACCAGTGAGGTAAACAACATGATACTCTCTAAAGATGAACAGAAATCTAGCAAGATACAAGGTAAAATGTTGGCGAATCTTCCGATTAAGAAACGACGGAAAAGGAAAATCCAAGAACGTCCTAAAGTCGTCGGAAACCAAAGTGAATTACTTGTCGATGATGGAATTCTTGAGACGAAAACCAACAAGAAAAGGACTCCAAGACAAAGGGTTAAGAAACTTTTCAAAACCGGGAACGCACTGAAAGAACGAAAGCGAAATACTTTCGATGAGAATGAAACTTCTTCCAGATTTCGCATCATACTCAGTAGCAATTCCTTTATTGAACAGGATGGGTTCTATTCAGACTCGAATTTCAAATTAAAAACTGATTCTAATGTTGATAAAGATGAAAATCCGGAATCTCGACGTCCCGTTTCAAGTGATGACGGTTTTGTCGAAGAGAGTACCGGTGACTATATCATGAATATGGATTCCGAATCTGGCGGCGAAACAAAGGCTCCAGGAATCTCCGAAAATGAATCTTCAACCGGAAAAGACCATCCCAAACTCGATGTTCTTAAAAATACCAACATTTTAGAAAATACACAATCGGAAAGCTTTGAGAAAAAAACAACTATAAATACGGATTCTTCAGAATGCAGTAATGTAAACTCCCTTAAAGACAAAGTTTGCTCTTCCGGTGAAACTCTACAAGTATCCGTTGATAAAGTTGGTGAGATGAATGAGGTAGCGACATTAAATACGGACAATAACAACGCCATAAGAAGGAAGAGATCTTCGAGAAGGTCGGCTGGGGTTGGCGCCATAAAATGTCCGTGTGGCTGCTGTGATAATGCATCCAGTTTAAAAGGCGCCCCAGTAGAAGACGATATCCGTGTTAATACGTCGTTTAGGAAGAGGAATCGCGCAAAGATCATCAAACCTAAGAGGGCCAACCCTTTAAAAAGACGGAGGCGTTCTCAAAAGATGGACACGCGACCACAGAAAATAATGTCCCAAATCCTAAACCATAACGATGATGGAACTCCAATTTGCAGTGACGATGACGAACCTTCTGAAACAACCATGCCTGAAGATTTCATTAAGATACTTGCTCTAAAAAACAGGCCTTCTCGGATCCCAGCGTCCTCAGGCAATAAGAAAAATGTTAAAATGAGGCGAGAATTCTATTCTGATTTCGTCTCCGATTTTGACAGTACCGATTCCAGTGGTTGCGATATATTTACGAATCGTGCAACTGAAGACTCTGGTGACAGGCGAAATCTGAAGAAACCGACAAAAATTAGAAGTAAAAAAACGCAGAAAAATCGATACAAAATTTTACCAAATAGAAAATCTGCTTTTATAGCTGACAATACCGCTCTGACTTTCAGCGAGAAAAATAAACCAAAAATCGACGAAGAAAACGAAACTTCGACAACTGATCAGGCTTCTCAAAATCCAACTGAGAAAACTTCGGAAGATGTAAGTACGACATCAGTTAAAGAATTTCGTCAGGAGAAACCTTTTTCAAAAGCACGGATTTCATTTAAAGAGTTTGTCCCAAATATTACTTCTACTCCTCCCGCTAATATACCAAAAGAAAATCTTGTCTCTAAATATCCAGTTTCTTATGATTCTATTGAAAGCTTTCAAGACTCCAGCAAAATATTGACTTGCAATATTAAAGTTGCATCTAAAGAAAAATTTCCGTCTTCAGATCTGGAAGGAGACGATCGAATCGGGTCGACTGCACAAGGTGGCCGTTTGAATTTGAACGATAATGACACTGTAGGTGAGATTAAAACTGATGTAAGCGGGGATTCGTATTCGACTTCAACCAATAGCAATTGTAAGTCGCGCGAAGGCAAAGAAAGAAATAAAACTTCTGAAAAACAGGATGGAATCAGCAGCTGTGAGGAACGCCTCAGATCACTTATCGAAACGATCACCGAAATCAATACGACGACTAAACAAATCGATGAAGATCGATCTAACACTGTTAACTCTGATCAGGACCTCAGTGAAAGCGTCATGGAAAACGATTTAGACCCTTTCGAAGGTGGTCAGTTTGGTTTGCAAAGCGGGGATGGGGTAAGAGTCAAGACAGAAATTGTGAGCAGAATTGACGAGACTTTTGATCGTCAGACTGGACTGAATGATATCGTCGACAATAGCAGCATCACTAGTTGTGACAGCTGTAGTGATGGACTGAGCAGTAGCTCAAGTAGCGAGGATAATGATCCTAGGAATTGCAGGGAGGAAAGCCACGAGCGGAGTGATTTACTGGAGGTGAAAATTCCAAGCCCATTGAATTCAAGGAAAAGGGACCGGAAGTTGAAAGTCACGTCTGTCTATGAAAACAAACTAATTATTCGCAAAACCTGGCAAGATAAGACGAAAAAGGTTCACAATGTGAAACGCAAAACTAAGAATATATTCGACATACTCTCTTCAAATGAGACCGAAGAAGACAGAGGCGATCTAAAGGGAAGAACTCTGAAAAAGAAAGTTTATAGCGATAAGAAAGCTTCGCCGGTTGCGTTAGGAGTAAAAAGGCCAGAAAAAGTTCAAAGGTCAAAATCTAAAATGCCACGAACGAAAAACGGTGCGTCGACAAGTCAGAATCAGAATATCGGGTATGATACGGAAAACCTCCAACTTTCAAATAATGACGGTCGCTCACTAATCCTATCGGAAAAAACAAAATTTCCAGGAGAAAACCATCTGAAAATGGTTAAGGATCGTAAAAAAACGAGAAAAATCAATAAAAGTTTCTTTGCCGCTCCTAAAGCTTTGCCCGAATCTAAACTATTTGATGATAGCGGTTCTAACCAAAAGGACTCTCCTGAAATCTTGCAGACAGATAAGAAGATTGCAATGAATGACCGCTTTAAAAAGCAACTTCTCGATTCCAACATGAAACCCAAGAAATCTAAAATAGCAAAAACTAGCTCAGGCGAACCAAGTTTTCACCAGCAAAAAATACGTGTTTCTTTCAACTCCCCGAAAAGCAAAAAACGAAAAACGTCTTCGGAAACAACAAATTATAATTCTCTTCTGTCTACGGAAATGGAAAGTACAGAGACGTTAGCTGTCAACAATATTAGCAATAAAAGAATAGGAGGGATAACTGGTAAATCGTATTCGGGTGCTAATTTTCATGATAGTTCCATTGATCTCCTAGGCGACAAGGATAAGTCGAGATTAAAACTGCCTGCGGTAGACGTTCCCCCTTTGCAGTGCACCTATTGTCCGAGATACTTCAAGCGACCATCCGAGTTGTTGTGCCATACTCGCACCCATACTGAGGAGCGTCCCTTCGCTTGCGAGCAGTGTACGAAATGTTTCGCGTCTAGTGCCGCTCTCCGGAGACACCGGCGTACACATTCGTCGGAACGAAAGCACATCTGTGAAACGTGTGGCCGTGGGTTCGTGCAGCACTACGGCATGTTGGTGCACCAGCTTATCCATTCTGGGCTCAAGCCCCACAAATGCCCCGACTGTTCTAGCGCCTTCCGCACAAAGGGATCTTTAAGCTCTCATAGACGGAGACGACACCCAGAAGAATTGGAAAAAGAACGTCTAAATTTATAAAAGAAACTTTAGTCTGATTTGAGAGACATTTATTTTTTTATTTATTTATTGTTTTCGTTTTTTTTTTTTTGTTGTTTTGTTTTTGTTTCAGTATTTTGTTTGGCAAAATCCCGCCTTCAAAAAGGACTGATATGTCGTTAACCTTGTTCGAATATTACATTTTTGAATTTTTGTATATGCGGATTAATTATTCGTATTTGGATTCGTCTAATAACTGTTCTCAAGTTGTGTTATTTTTTACGTTTCGCTCGATGTAACCTCTGACCTTCTATTGAATATCGCGTAGAACCTTTTCTTTCACCCAGGGGCAACCTGCTCTCGTTCCGTCAGCCATGACTGGGTAAAAGATAAATTCGCTTTCATCTTTCCACCACGCAAGGACACGTGTCGTAGTGGATAAAGTAATTAATAAAATTAAGCTGTCAGTTACACTCTTCTGTAGGTTGAAGATCCAATCAGTGCGGGCGTCACTCAAAATAAAATTCTAATTACTTTGGACTTTCCCTATCCATGGCCGAAAAAACGAGAGTATGCAATTTCTGTGGATTAAATCAAGAATTCAGTTGGAAATTTCCTGCAGATTCTCGTGTTCGATACAAATCACAGGAGTCGGAGCTTTTAACCAAAACATCGTGGAACTAACACTCAAGATGAGAACGGTAGTCCGAAGAATTCAAATAGTACGGATATTTCGAATATTCTTCAACAGTGAAACAAGTAAAGTTGATTCTTCAATTACATTATGGAATCAAAATGTGACTCGAATAGGCAAAATGTCCGAATGCATTACGTCATTCTCAGAGTTCTGTTCTGAACAATAGGCGGGAAAGTCATACTAGCCGGCGTTTGAGCCGGAGTTTCTCGGGATCCATTAAATTTTCTAGATTTCATAACTTTCTTAAATAATCAATAACAGCTAACTCTCACTAAAAGAATGACTGATTCTTCTTTTAAGGTGATTATTTAAGAATGTTTACATATTATTAAATTGCCAGGCTAGATTTCTTTTAAAGAGAAGTACCTTATTTATTTGCAAATTAAAATGGTACACTAACAAATGAAAATTGGCTAGCTTGATTTTTCTGCTTACATGCGGTTTATGTCAATTTCTTTTAAATCCAGTCAACATATTATATAGTGAACCTGAATTTTAATAGTTAACTTTATTAAATATTATAGAAAAAATTAACATTTTACTGAAGTCCTTAAAACCTGATCGATCTAAAGCGCCACATAATGATTTTATGTTTCTGAATCTTTTTAGATAAGGATTGCTACTTTATTTTGAATATTCAAACTACTGTTCTCATCTTGAGTGATATTCTCAGTGAATGTAACTTTGCTCTTGTTGAACTGTGAAATTTTTCTGTCGAGCTCTGGAATTTGCGAGGGATTAAATTTTAATTTAATCTAGAGTTGGTACGTTCTCGTTCAGTCCGCTATGACAGAGTAAAGTCGTAAATGTACTCTTAGTGTCGCACCCACTGAAGAATCCACCTTCAAACGTCACAAGTGTCATTTAGAACTGAATTTTACCTAACATTCTGTCCATAACAGTTTTTGAGAAGGTTACAGCGGCCGAAACGTTGAGAATAGCGCTCAAGATGAACAGTAGTCCAAATAATAGCATAACTATTTTCGGTTTGAAAAGTTAACTTTGCAACTCCAAATTATTCACTCTGATTTTTTTTTTATATAAGAAAATTTAGATGAAAGAAAAATGCATAAAATGGTTAGAAAGATAGCGAAAATGATGAGGGCGCTGGTGGAGACTTTCTTTTGAAAGAAACCTGCATATATATATATATATATATATATATATATATATATATATATATAGTAATTTATAAAATATTTGGCGATTAAGCTACACTGAATATTCTGCGTTTCATCCACTATAGGATTCGTCAAGCTTATGCGCGAATTCTGTGGTTGCTTCTTGTTTTTATATATGTTGAGGATTTTTAGTTAGCCAATCAGCTTTCTAGTATCCACCGCGCCCCTTCCTATCAGCCAATGGGCATGCATTTTATCGAACAGGATCTGTTTTAGAACTAGGTTAGTGGTTTACGGTAGATCTTTCCCTTCCTTGTTTTTTTTAAATAACTTAAATAAACATGAATATGCATAAACGATCATATATATATGTGCATGTATGTGTGTACACATAGGTATATTTATATACATTTAGGTATATTTATATATATATATATATGTGTGTACACACATACATGCACACACACATATATATATATATATATATGTGATCGTTTATGCATATTCATGTTTATTTAAGTTATTTAAAAAAAAAAGGAAGGGAAAGATCTACCGTAAACCACTAACCTAGTTCTAAAACAGATCCTTTGTTCGATAAAATGCATGCCCATTGGCTGATAGGAAGAGGCGCGATGGATACTAGAAAGCTGATTGGCTAACTAGAAATCCTCAACATATATAAAAACAAGAAGCAACCACAGAATTCGCGCATAAGCCTGACGAATCCTATAGTGGATGAAACGCAGAATATTCAGTGTAGCTTAATCGTCATATATATTTTATAAATTACTAACTAGCTCTACCTACGTGTTGAGAACTTTTGAAGTAAATACTTAAAGTTTACGCATAAATCTATACTTTCGTATATTAAATTTATGTGAGTAAATGAAGTAGTGTTATATATATATATTACTCTTGTCCATCCCAAACGAGGTATATTGCCATTTGTATGTAAGGAGATGGGCGAGATTACATCCCAAACGAGGCATATTGCCATTACATTTAAACTTCTGCATTTCCATACAGGCAGTAAAGCAGAAAACAGGGAGAGAATTCCAACATATAGCAATTCAAGGAAACAAACTATTAGAATAGAATGCTTTACGTGATCTAGAAGGGGTGGGATTTTGTTGCTGAACTGGTAGTAAGAATTGGTAAGAAAACTTTTCTCAAACCATACAACTATATTGATATCTTGGAAAAGTTTCCGACGAAAACGGTTTAATCGCGTGTTGAGATCTGCAGACGATTAATGGCCCATGCATTTTCTAAAGACATTTTTTGAGTCGTTGATGACGTGAAACAGTAAAGTAGATATGGTCTTCTGGTTAGTATCGCAGTGTAGTATCTGTTCTGATGCTAGACTCCAGTTAATTTGTCCTTGGTCAATGTAGATGAAACCCTTCTATATTAAGGCAATGTTAATTTTTTTTACTACTTCAAAAGTGCCCCTTTTGTGGGAGATGGTTTTTCCCTTGCATTATAAACGACCTTGTGTCACCTTTTGCTTTCGTTTGGGAAGCAAAAAAATAAAGACAGGTGTGTGGTTTGGGAAAAAGTTCATTTACAACTATACAGTTGCTACTGTTGATAAGTGATGCTAAAATGAGCTCTTCATCAACGGAACGTCATAGTTTTGATCGTCTAGAGTGAAATTCCCATTTCTAAAATTTATAAACAGTCTTCCATTCGAGCATTCTTCTCTGTAAACTGAGTGAAGATTTTGAGTTCGTTTATTTGCAGACTCTATTTTCCTAAAGTCATAACGCATTGCGGACTTCAAATCCTGTTTGGATGCAATCAAATTTCCACGGTTTTTTATACTGAATTTACTGCAAAATAAACTTTTCCAAGTACATATATCTAATAACTAGATATCATAATTATTTGATTCTAACTAGCCAATTTTCATTTGCATTAACTTTTTTGCCACCATTCGTATTATTTGGATTTATTTTTATATTTTATTTATTGGATTTATTTTGTATTTATTTTATTTTTATTTATTTATTTATTTATTTTCGGGGTTTTTAATGTTTTGTTTTAGTATTTTGTTTGTCCACACCACCTACCCATCCCGCACTCAAAAAAGGTTGATTTCTCTTACGACATAAATTATTGTAACTGTTTTGAATTTTTTTAGATTAGAATTGATTATGTGTTTGGATTCTTCCGGTTACTGTTCGCATCTTGAATGTCATTTCCATAACGTTCGGTCGATGTAACCTCCGACTTTTTTCAGATGTATCTTGTCAAACTCTGAAATCATTATTTCGAACGACACTCTTCATTTAACCCACAAAGCTAGCCTGCTCTCTGCCAGTCAGCCATGACTGGTTAGAAATCTTATAATTTGCAATTGTATTTTGAGTGTCGCTCGCACTAAGGATTGAACATTCAACCTCCAGAAGAGTAACTTTTACAACCGAATATTATCAAATACCTGATCTACTACGTCATAGGTCCTTGTGAATTGCTTATTGTAACTAAATTAACGTATGGATATTTTTTTGTCACTATATTAACGTAAGTTTTAATAATCTTTGCTGAAATATAGTGTCGTCAGGAGAACTGGTAAACTGAAAAGACTTTAATTGCATGTCAACTGAAGTAGAAAGATAAGTGCCCACTAAACATTAGGGGTTCTCGCAGTCTTTGATAATGGGAATAGGGGATGTAAAAGCAAATAAATAGTTTAATTGAAGAATATAAATAATTGTTTCCATTCACACCTAAAATCATGTACGTGTTTAAAAAGAAATGTGCAAAAAATAAAGGTTAAACACCAAAATGACTTCAATGCATCTCGGGAAACGCTGAGTACGGACAGCTAGTATAATATATAAATAGTTTCGTTACATTTGTCGTTTATCGTTACTATTATTACGATTACATGTCTTCGTTACTATTATTACGATTACATGTCTTCGTTACTATTATTACGATTACATGTCTTCGTTACTATTATTACGATTACATGTCTTCGTTACTATTATTACGATTACATGTCTTCGTTACTATTATTACGATTACATGTCTTCGTTACTATTATTACGATTACATGTCTTCGTTACTATTATTACGATTACATGTCTTCGTTACTATTATTACGATTACATGTCTTCGTTACTATTATTACGATTACATGTCTTCGTTACTATTATTACGATTACATGTCTTCGTTACTATTATTACGATTACATGTCTTCGGATTAAAATATGGACAGAACTGAGATGACTCTAAATAAAAGAATAACTTGTAAATAATGTTTGACTTGTTTCTAATTTATTTTTTGTTACTATTTTCAATTAAATTAAGTGTTTATGCGTTTAATCCCAATACGCCAAATTGGTTACGGATGTAATAATTATGCTAATGATTAAAATTAAGTTTGGTCGGTGTTACTGTAACGTGTCATCTACCAGCTGAATATGATTTCTATAAGAAAAAATAGTTATCAACGCTGTGTAAAAGGTAACTCCGTATTTATTGCTTTTTATTTCTCTTTTCACGGCGGAATGATGCGACACAAGGGTCCGTAAATAAGATTTGAAGCACCCTGGCTTGCAAAAATATGCCTAGGAAGCCCCATCGACATAAACCAGTAAGGGCGCATCCGGCAATTGGCAATAAACTAATGATTTCTAAAAAAAAAAAAAAAAAAAAAAAAAAAAAAAAAAATGGCAAAGCCTGGGAGGGTGGAACTCCTGGACCTGTCGACAAGGGGGCAAGGCATCAAAATTGCTTAAACTCTGGTTTTGGTGCTGATAGAAAATTATTTAATACTCATAGTACAGATACTGAAATATAATTCGGACAAGAAATGAATATAAAGAAGTGTATAGCATGGAGTTATATTTATTACATTTAAGTTAATATGGGCGCCAGCCTTCGCCACCAGCTTTGTAGGTCACCTCTATATCACAAGTAATTTTCATTAGGAGCACTTTTTTCAGCGTCACCAGATAACAGAGGATAATGCTTAATGAGATGCCCTTTTCTCTTCCCTGCAACCTCTTTCTCACAGAAGAGAGTTTCGAGCCTGTCTCTGCTTTATCGTTATTTTCATGACAAGTGCTCGTTTGAGATTGAGCTCCAATCTATGGTTCCTCCCTCGCCAAACTTTCACAAGAAACACGTGTCTAGCTGAAAAAACTATCAATAATAATTTTTTTTTTTTTTTTTTTTTTTTTTAGTGATCACCACTTATCAAGGCCCGGAAGCCACTCAGAGATAAGGGTTATTGCAAGTACTAATTAAGGGGGCGGTTCATTAGGAATTTGTTAACATTGGACTTGAAGACATCCAAGTTGTAGTCCGGAGGGAAGCAGGCAGACGGAATAGTTCCACGGGCGTGCAGTTCTAAGAAAGAAGCTTTGTTCATGGAATCCGCGTTTTGATTTAGGCACAGATATAGAGTGGGGGAAATTTTTCACAGTGGATTCCGCCCCCCCCCCACTCTTTATCCGTGCCTAAACTTAAACGTAGATTCCATGAACAAAGTTTCTTTCTTAGAACTGCACACCTGTGGAACTCTTCCATTTGCCTGCTTTCTGGCTGACTACAATATGGTCGTCTTCAAGTCCAACGTAAACAAATTCTTGATGAGCCGTTCCTCTCAAGTAATCCAATTTACCAAATTTCCATTACTAACAATTACAGCATTGTCCCATTGACCATTGTACACTTATTAGCCCTTTTCCTCGAGTGGCCTCTAGCCTTGATATGTGGTGACCTCTTTGTTTAAAAAAAAAAAAGACAGTTGAATGGTGAATACGGTAAAAGGGGGTTTGAAAATCTAAATACCACTTACTGAAAACAAATTTTTCCTTAATCAGAAACCTTGCTCTTGGGACAAATCGGCAAATTAGAGTGGAATCGGCAGAATTACGATTCGGTCTCTGTCGTATTCTTTAGTCCTCAAATTTTATAGAAATCAGTTAATGTAGTTCCCAAAAGCTGGTAGCGAATGCTGGAGCTGATATTGAATTCTGAATTAAACCTCTTCTACATCCCATCTATATATTTGAAGAATTACATTTCAGTAATAAATTACGAGTGTTTAGTAATAGGAAGTTTTTTGTTTTTTTTTGTTTGTTTGTTTTTTCGTTTTTTTTTTTTTATTTGTTTTTTTTGTTTTTTATTTGTTTTTTTTTTTTATTTGTTTTTTTTTTTTATTTGTTTTTTTTTTTTATTTGTTTTTTTTTTTTAAGCATCACATAATTATTTTTTTCTAAACGGTTAACTTTTCGGTTAAAAAATATTCCAGCTGAAATCAAAACTTTAAGACAGCGAGTCAATTACAATAACCATTAGGCCTGCTTGCCACGGACTAGTGTTTTTAAACCTACTCCTTCTTAACATAAGGAAGCTGTCATGTTTCACGACTGCATATGCGCAGTCGTGAAACAGTTAACCGATAAAAATCCGATGACCCACGAGTAACATTTTTTCAATGTTTACCTCTTAGCAGCTCTTTTTTCGGATAAAACCAGTTTTCCACATGTCTGAATATCTTATATACCAAATTTCCAGTCTGTAGATAAAAATTCGTTGAGTATATAGGTTGAGAAGTGTTCTCACGTACTCATAGTACAATACGTTTAAACATGATATTTTTATTTATGCAGATTCCGTATGTATTATTATAGAATCAATCCTCTATTACGGGGAATAATTTTCCCGGTGGACTAATTCGCAAAAAAAAAAAAAACATAAATAAATATAAATAAAAATGTTGTTCATCAAATTTCGTCTGTTTGTTTACAATATCATGCCCTGGAAAAGTCACTTTGGGTTAATGTTTAGTTTTAAAATATACAAACGAAGAAATGATTAAAATAAAATGGAGAGGTACACCTGGGCTTGAACATGGGATCCTTCTACCACTCCAGAAGATATCTCACTACTGATGCAATTCTCTATCTATATAAAAGCCAAGTACGCACAAGGATGGAATACTGCTGCCATATCTGGGCAGGAGCTGCTAAAAACAGCCTATCCTGCCTTGACAGAGTACAAAATAGACTTTGTGGCTTAGTGGGGGATGCCCTTTTCTCTAACCTGCAACCTCTCTCCCACAGAAGAGACGTTGCGAGCCTATCCTTGTTTTATCGTTATTTCCATGGCAGGTGCTCGTCTGAACTCCAATCTCTGGTCCCCCCTCGCCCATCTTTCACGAAAAACACCCGTCTAGCTGAATCCACTGTGAAAAATTTCCCCTCACTCTATATCTGTGCATAAATCAAAACGCTGATTCCATTAACAAAGCTTCTTTCTTAGAACTGCACGCCTGTGGAACTCTGTTCCGTCTGCCTGCTTCCCACCGGACTACAACTTGGATGTCTTCAAGTCCAATGTTAACAAATTCCTAATGAACCGCCCCCTTAAGTAAACACTTCATCAAATCTCCACACTAACGTAATATACTTGCAATAAGCTTTATTCCTGAGTGGCTTCCGGGCCTTGATAAGTGGTGTAAGTGGTGATCACTGTGTAAAAAATATATATATATATATATATATATATATATAGCTTAGTGGTAGAAGCTTTAAGCTATATTTCCAGATTATCATTTATTTTTTTTATCTATAAGAGAGAAAAAACAATGATCGGATTTTTTTTTTATTTTTGATACTTATCGGATGCATTTCTGTACAAAACATATCTAAGAACACTGCCAGACATAAAATTGGCTTTGTGTAAAATTTGCAAAAGATAGGCTCAGCTGTTTTTGAACTTATAAGGAAAAAAATTCACACGCTCGCCCACAATGTGGCATATAATGGTAAGCGATATAGATAATTTATACTTAAGTCAGGTCATGCTAACGTCGTCATCTCGTGATAATCGTAAATTCTAGTTGATTAATACTTATAGCACACAGGCTGTATTTATCTTGACTAGCAGTCATGTCCGGCTGTGGTCCATGTGATGGCTTGGTTTAACGCGGAGTTTACATTCAGATTATGTTGCTAAGAGGTCTTCATATGACCGCTCGATTTTTTTTTTTTTTTTTTTTTTTTTTTTTTTTTTTTTTGACACATTGTCACCACTGAGCCGTACACACATTCAATTTGTATGGCTGTCAATAGACTAAACCTACTAACAAACTCGCTTAATTAATCGCTATCGATTATTTCATGATAATGTACCCAATGTATTGTCGTGATTTCAAAAGTAAAAAAAAATGTATTTGAGTGCCATCAGCTAAAATCGAAACCGAAAGCAAAACTGCAGCATTCAAAGCTGCTGACGTTACCACTATAACCACGGAATGCGCATATGGATTAATAAAAAAAAAATAAATAAACTATGCTACATGTATAACGATTTTTTTAATTTTGACCCCCCCCCCCTTTTGATTCCTTAAAACCTATTTTAACCGACTATGGAGATACAGACATAGTGTGTTTTATAAATTAGACTAGCTAGAATTCACACGATTGAATAGTAGAATATTAACTCTAAAAGCATTTATAAAATTGGACTTTTTTTTTTTTTTTTTTTTTTTTTTTTTTTTACAATGTTTATGCAGAATATGGGCAATGCTAAAAAACATTAGCAAAACAATTCTTAGAAATGCTAACTAGAAAAATATCGTGGAAACCAATGCCAACAACAGAATCTTTATACGAAATGATGACTTCTCTTTAAGGGACTATTGCTCGATGACCTGAGACTCCTCTACAACTCACGATTATATTGTGGTGCTAAAATGCACTTTTATGGGTGTTGGTTCTCCATCCCCATCCGGCTTTGTGCCATATCATTCTAGGTGAGATATAAACAAGCAATCGGTTTTATCCGCTTCCGTTGGCTGTTAATTTTCTGCTTGTCTAATAATTGGCTCATCATTTTAGAAATAATCGTCTCTCGTTTCAAACTACTACATCTCCCCCCCCCCACACACACACTCTTTTGTGACAAATCCATTACTGTAGTTGCAATGTCTTAACTTTCCTTCCCAGGACTAATTGCTTTCCAGGTTGCCCAGCAACTTCGGGGAGACGACTACACCTGATCACCCTCGAATCCACCAGAACTAACAAGCCGCTTCTCCAGACACGGCGACCACTAACGTTTGAGGACAAACCTCGATTGATTAGTCCTATTGAGCAGCTTCTCCAACAACCGTAACTCAACGACACCCGCTTCGCTTCGTTAAACATTTCTTCTGATGCCGCCAGCAAAAGCAATTCTTCCATAACTTGTACCTTATTTTTTTACGGTTTAATAAACCGGTGATTTATTATTTATACATTTACCTGCTGTTTTTGTGTTTCTTTTTTTTTTTTTTATTACATTTTCACCCCAAACAAGGCGCATTGCCACTTTGGTGTAGGGAGCTACTATCAGGGGCAGCAACTACTGGGGCACTATGTTGGGATTTGGGCAGCAAGATGTCGGTTCACGTTGCACTTAAACTTCTGCATGTCAGTACAGTTAGGGAAGCAGGAACCTGGAATGGAATTCCAGAGTTTAGCGGTTCTGGGGAAGAAACTACTGGAGTAGAAAGATCTTTTACATCTAGGGATCTCTACTGTGTGGGGGTGAGATTTAGCTGCCTGTCGAGGGTGTCTACGTCGTGGGGGCACAAGTGTCTGCAGTTCGTCAGTCATCCTTTGTCGTTGCTATCATTGCATTATGTATCGAATAAAATGTAAAACCGACCATCGATCCCAGGAACACCTACTGGGCATTATTTACTCGTCTTTTTAAAACGAGCGAAATAAGATAAAAGTAATCAAGCAAATAGTTATATTATATATGTTAATACAATGCTTTTTTTTTTCCTAATTCTCTTACATTATTCGATGTAAATTGCTTCCAATTTTCTAAATCCTAAGAATTTTGAAGGCAGTTTAATTTGTAACGGTCGTGATTACAGACGACCACAACAGCAGTTCGCGGTTTTCAATTTTTAATCTGCTTTGTTTCTAAGTTCAGTGATGATTGGTGCAAGCATTTAACTTCCTTTCTGGCTTGTCTAATTGGATGGCATCTCTTAGGCGAGCTGACCACGAGATAATATATTATAAAAAGGTTAATATGGGACCGCATTCCTTTTTTATTTTTTCGTCCAGAAAATGGTACTTACAATATCCAGAGCTCGAACCAACCACAAATCTTTCTTTTGGTACTTGATAAAGCTAAAGGCCTGGATGGGTTTCTGAGTTGGACTTCAAGACAATAATTGATAACGGCTACCGTCGGACGCACATGGATTTAAATTAACACGCACACATACACAAGGCACAACTTGAGTTCCATACGTGTGTACATAAAAACATCTGTTCTTCATATATGAACGTTTATCATTTCTTTGTAAAGACTTTCTGACCCATTTTCTTCGTCCATGGACGTGTATTTCTCTTCTTACACATTAACGAAGATGTCTCAATTTTGTTTGGAGTATGAAGAATGCACTTCGTCGCCTATTTTTAAAAATTTTCGAAAAAATTTACTTTCTATTTGATTATGGACAATCAAATTTTGAATATCACAAAGTACTTTATTTTTTTTTGGGGGGGAGGGGCTATTAACAAACTATTAAAATGAATGGCTTCAATACTAACAAATACATTCGGCTTGATTTACTTTCGTGATTCATATACTTTTCAAATAAGATTTTAAGATTTCGTCTTATTTTCCAATAAAATTCTCCTGGTGCTACCAGATCAGGTTGTATGAAGATATTGGCTTTTTGAGACGAAATGCGCCTAACATTGATGCTTTTTTTGTTTTCCTACTTCCTTTTTGCCAAACTTAATTATGTTCTGCAAAAACAATAACCCACCTTTTCCCTCCTTTTCTTTCCTCACATTTCCCCCTTTCTTTTTCTATCTCCCTCACTTCGTGACTGGTTTCCTAAATTAAAATGTACCAAACATTAATACTGTAACACTTTTCCCCTCTCATATTGCAAAACTCGTTCATGTTCTGCAGGACAGGAAAAAAACTCGACAAAATCCACAATAAAACAACCAAACCAAACATTACAAACTAGCGATTCAAGATACAAAAAAGCTTAAAGAATAAAAACCTTCTACAAAATAACTGAATGCAACATGAATACTATTTCCAAAATAACTGGATTCGGCATTAAATAACCCGGAAAGGGTTGATATGCCATAAAACAAAAACAACCAAACTAAAATTCTCGTCATGGAATCCGGTAAGATCAAGAGACCACAAGACAAATATTGTACGGTTAACTGCTCAATTAGTGAGAGGTCCTGGATATGACCTTAAACTATATCCGATGGCGAGGCCCCAGCTTGCGGGCTCTGGGGAGTGTGGAGCCACCATTTAATTGCCATTTCTCTCAAGTCTACTCTGACCCGGAGTGGTAGTACCTGTTAGGGTCCCAACTATGAGTTAAATAGAAACCGACTTAAAAAAAAATATACTCTATAAAAAAATTGTTCTTCAAAATCACTGGATTCGGCATTAAATAACCTGAAAAGGGTTGATATGCCGTAAAACAACCAACCAACCAACAACATTTTCATAGAAGACAGACAAACGGATACTTACCTTTAAATATAACAAGACTAGACGACGCAGACAAATATGCTTATATTTTATAACAAGACTTTATGGCTTCACTTCCCGAATGAAGATTTAGGAACGGGCTGACGATGTCAATGCGGGATAAGCAAGCACGTCCACAACAGCTGCAGGATAGGGTCTGGTCTGAGTCTACGGCTGGGACTAGTTGGCGTTGCTCCTTCTTTCATCTTCTATCCTTCAGACAAGTTCGCGAGAAGACTTCTTGATGAATGGTGTGCCGCCAAATACCTCGGTCCCTTGTAAGGCTTGACAATTGGCGGAAGTCGATGTGTCAGGGACTAAAATTTTTACAGACTTTTTATCGTCGCTTTGGTTCTCCTTTGTCCAGTGGAAATTTTGCGGTGATTTTGTAGAAGGTGATCTTCCAATTACAGGGTTCACAAGTATAAACATTAAACACAAAACAAGACAAAAGAGACCACGAGAAAAATGTTCTATAGCACCGTTTAAGTGCTCAATTAGTGAGAGGAAAATTAATGTTAATTTCTTTACTGAGATGTAAAAGATAAAGGAGAATTTAATGGAATATTCGAATATCTATGTACAGAGATTAAATGTTAGCCACACAAAAAGAAACCTTGATTTCTGATATTTTCGATTTAAAATAAAATGAAACGTATAACTTTTCTTTCTATAATGGTAGCGGAGCTATCTTATTTTGCCTGGAACCATAAACAAACGGAACAGAAGAGGTTTAAAAGTGTATAACATTTTTATATTGAGATTTTTATCTCTCTCAATCCATCTTTTCCCCCTCCCCCTCCCAGTTTTCCAACATCCTCTTTCCCTTACCCTATTTTATTTCGCTTTTATATAATAGAGAAGATTAAAAATAGCTGAAAAACGCCCCCCCCCCCTGACGAAACCTGGTTCAGTTGATGCCCAAAGAATGAATAATTGTTTTATTTTTTTTAGATAGTATACATCCGTGACAAAGCCGATCAAGAGAATATAAATTTTGTGGGTCTTATCTAACAAATGCAAAATATTTTTATTATTTATTCGAAGAAAAGCAGTTATATGTGGTCGCTACAAACGGCCATCTATTTCAGTCAAAGAGACTTCATCAGGCGATCCTGAACAATTCGATGCTAAAGAAAAAACAAATAAACGTCATATGGTTCAGGGTCACCTGATGAATTCTCCTTGACTGAAACAGATGGCTGTTTGTAGTGACCAAATGTAACTATTTACCTTCTAATTATATATATATATATATATATATATATATATATATATATATATATATATATATATGTATATAATCTCATCGTGACAGTTGTAGGTTCGATTCACGACTGGGGAAAGATGTATGTCTAACCGCACTGATGAGTTGTGATACAACGAAACAAAATTGTATGTGGATGACATACATACATATATTACTAGCAGTTCAACCCGGCTTTGCTCGGGCCCTATGTAATGTTCATAACTTGCCCTACGTGTGAATACACTTTATGTAAGATTTCAAATGTTTAGACCAAAATTTGTCTGAGCAATTTTGTAGAGACTGCAGAGGTCAATTTTTTTTTAACTTTGACCCCTTAACATTTATTATTTTGGTTTCAAATCAATATACAAAGTTTGACCCATATCCCAGTTACCTACATTTAAAATTTCAAGTCTTTAGATCCAAAATTGGCGCAGGAATTTGGTAGAGTCTGCAAAGGTCAACTCTTTCAACTTTGAGCTCTTGGCAGCCAAATTTTCGCCCCAAAACTGATTAAAATGCTTGCCGAATGTCTGAATACCAGTTATGTATAAATTTCAGATGTTTAAACTCAAAATTGGCTGAGTAGTTTGCTAGACACCGCAAAGGTCAAATATTTTGAACTTTGACTCCTTGGCAGCTCAAATTTGCGTCCCAATCCGATTAAAAAGCTTGACGTATCTCTAAATACCCTTTATGTAAGATTTCAAATGTTTAAACCAGAAATTGGCTGAGTAATTTGGTAAAGACCGCAGAGGTAAAATTTTGTAAAAGTTTTACCCCTATTTTCATCCCTTAACATTTATTTACTTATTTATTTTTGCTCAAATCAAATTAAAAGGTTTGATTCATGCCAAAGTAATCTACATTTACAAATTTAAGTGTTTAGACCCAAAAGTGGCGGAGGAGTTTGGTAGAGTTTTCAAGGGTAAAATCGTTGAACTTTGACCTCTTGACAGCCAAATTTCTAGCCAAAAACAATTAAAAAGATTTTTTTAATTCAATTTTCACCCCAAACAAGACAGTGCCACTTTGAAGTAGGGGGCTACTGTCGGGGACATAATTTGCGGGGGCATTATGAAGGGAGATGAGTAGCAAGATGTTTGTTCACATTACACTTGAACTTCTGCATATCAGTACAGTTGGGAAAGCAGAATCCCGGAAGGGAGTTCCAAAGACTTGCAGTTCTGGGGAAGAAACTATTGGAGTAAAAGGCTTTCTTACACCTAGGGATCTCTACTGTAAAGAGGTGGGACTTAGTTGCTTGTCGGGGGGTAGTCACGTCGAGAAGTGCTTGCAGTTCGTCAGAGCATTCAACATTAAAGTGTTTGTAGAACAGGCAGAGGGATGCAACATTTCGTCGATGGGACAGAGGCTGAAGCCTAAATGACAGTTCAGGACCTATTAGATTGGCGGCTCTCTTTTTCCCAAATCTCAATACTCCTTATGTCAAATCTCGAGTCTCTAGACCGAAAATTGACAGTTATTTAGAAGGGAAATGCACGAAAAAAACACACACACATTTCACTTATATATGTAGGACTAGCGAGGGATACCCGGCGTTGCCCGGGTGTTTGGAGGTGTGTGTGGAAACTCCGGGTGGGGGGGGGGTAAAAATGTTTTGGTAGGTAAGGATCGAACCCGAACCGTTGAGGCAAAGTTGTAAATTAAAGTGTAAAAAAAAAAAAAAAAAAACGTGCGACGTTAACGATTGCCCCACCGCGAGATGCTGACGGAAACACGATTGAATTTATTTAATTACTTGGATTTGGCAGGTGCCCGAGTTAATGAGGTCAAGTTTGACTGCGAGATTTTTATTTTCTCAAGATGCTATAGGAAGAAGACTAACCCACATGCGGCGAGCGACAAATGTTGAATATTTATCTTCCCGAAATCGAGCAAATTAAATAGACAGGCGAGCTTCGTTGTTAACTGTGAGATATTACGATTTATATGTGATATAAAAAGTTTTAAAAAATTGTGAACTGACCGACCGACCGCTTCTCTGAAAAAAGCCTTTTGTAGACATACAGAAAAAGCGAACACACATACATACATACATGATGATGATTGCAACGTCTTGTCAAACGAGTGCCACTCCCTCAGACATTTAAAATCCATGAGTCCAAATGTCTGAGGGAGTATCTATACAAATATGATGTTACAGAGTCTTAGCTTTGTACGACAGCTAAGTCTCTCTCTCTCTCGGTTCAAAATGTTCAGATCCAGCAACAAGCAAGAGCAAGATAGCCAGCAACAAATTAAACTGCAGACCAGCTTAATGCGGGTAGTGGTCTTCCGCTTTATGGTTTTTTTTAAATCAGAGATTTGCTTCTCCTAGAAAGGTTGCCTTCACCACGGCTTACGGGAGCCCTCTCCACCCCAATACACATATACACACACACACACACACACACACACACACACACACACAAATATACACGGTGCTAGTTGGCCGTTGACCCAGAAAGAGTTCATTCGCCAAAGGGCGAAAAAGGACATACATACATACATACATACATACATACATTTTAGCTCTTATAGTTATAGATGCATTCATCGTCTTGGTAATGCTAAACGATAAATTATCTAGTAGCGACCAAACTCGGCGTCCCTTAACTTCAGTATCTAACGAGAGTTTGTCGTTCAACGTTATCATAACCATATAGACAAACACAAATCCATATGCTTAAGGCAATGGATAA
>NC_136498.1:124683281-124750781 GCF_053919585.1 Euprymna scolopes | reverse complement strand
TTTAATATTATGCGGGGTATAGTCGTTTTTAAAAACAATATCGCCTTCAACAACGGTCATAAAATGTTTTCAATTGATAGTTATTCAATAAGGAACCAGTTTTCCTAACTAGCAAAAAAGAGACGAGTTTTCCGGGTACGGATTTTCCGGGTACGGGTTTTCCGGGTACGAGTTTTCCGGGCACAAGTTTAACGAGTACCGGCAAGACACCACATAAAAAAAACTACCGTTCTCATCTTGAATGATGTTCGAACAATTTTTCGGCCGATGTAACCGCTGACCTTCAGGCGTATCGAACTCGGGAATCTTTCTGTAGAACTCGAGAAATTGTCACGTAATTTCGAACGTAACCTTGCATTTAATCCACGTGGTTAACATACTCTTGTTCCATTAACCATGACCGGGTAGAAATCTTATGTAATTCGCAATTAAATCCTTCATATTGCCCGCAGCGAGGATTGAACCTTCAATTTCTAGAAGTGTATCACTTTGAATTGAATTTTGTAAGGTAGTGTAGCCATTACGTCGCGTGTCTTTGCATGGAATGAATAAAAGACTCCGTTTGAAATTCTGTGCAGATTCCTTAGTTCGGCAAAAAGATTCCTTTATTCGACAAGACACAAGAAGTTTAGAGCCTACGTCGGCTGAAACGTTGTGTGAATAATAATCCAGGCGAGAAAAATAATCCGAATAATCCAAATAATATAAACATTCAGTTGTTAACTGATCAACTTATTCTCCTAGCAGTCCTTTATTAGTATGAAGAAACAGCTATTTACAACCTTTTTGTTTCTTTGACTAGAACGATCCGAAACAAATATCTAGAATCGGCATGGCGTTGTCTTTGATAATTTTAAGAGTCCATTAATTTCGAGTTCCTTAAATGTTATTCAATTGGCGCCAGATTTGTTCGGAGTCTCCACAAAGTCTGCGGTGGTAGACCTCACGAGGCCCATAATACAAAATAATCTTCCACCAAAACTCCGCCCGGACAGATAGATAGAAATGTACATATATGTTTCAAGGCGAAAATAAAGGTACAAAAAATAAAATATACTGGATTGGTGCCCAGAAAACTCGTACCTGGAAAACTTGTCTCCGGAAAACTCGTACTCGAAAAACTTGCCCATTTTTGTTAGGTAAAAAAGTGGTCCATTATTGAATAAATATCGATTGAAACACACACTTTATTACCGTTCTTGAAAGAGATATTGTTTTTAAAAGGCGACTACGCACCCTCATAATAATTTTTTTAAAATTATTTTTACTTGTTTACTCTTGTTTAAATTATAATAAACTTGATCACGGAGTCACGGAGTCAAGACACGAATAACAAAATCATATATTTATTTTTAAAAATACTTTAGTTTTAACACTTCCTGTGTTATTACGAAAACAAAAAAAGAAAGAAAACACTCATGTATTTTCAAAGAAAACAAATATTTTATTCAGAAGAATTAATTTAGTTTAAACAATTCTTGTGTTATTACGAAAAAAAAAAGAAAAGACTTCTTCAATTATCAAATATTAAGTTATTATATAAAATAATTTATTAAATTATTATGTTAGTGTTAAAACTAAATTAAGTATTTGGGGAAAAAATAGTTGTTTTATTATTTGATAATATCAGAATTTTTTGTTTAAAAGTCATTTGTGGGCACTTTTGCAGTATGCAGACCGCGGCTATTGTTAGATGGCGATAACTCCAATTTCTTCTTGGTCAAATATAACGGGGCAAATAAGTGACAAACAAGTTCGAAAATAGAAAAATATTTGAAACCCAAAATATTTATTATGTTGTCTGTCTGCTTCCTAATCAGCATTTTGGCGCCTTCGATTCAGACCAGACCGTGTCAGTAAAGCCTACCAACCGGAAACCACGCCCATAACATTTCCATTTGCCTTTCAAAGGTGACAAATATATATTAAAAAAAGACAAATTATTAGCGTAAGTTTAGTGAAACGCATCAAAAAAAAAGATGGCCGCCGTTCGCATGAAGTAGCGCTTCTCGGTCAAAAAACATTTACATTATTAATTTGTTGTTGATCCTTTAAAGTTGGTTAATTGAAAAATGTTTCACTTAAATTATTTACTTGTTCGAAAAAAAAAAGCTATTTTACTTTATAAAACTCCAACGTTGCTTTCATTACAAAATTGTTTTATTAAAATTATATTTTTTTACGCAGACTTTTGAATAAATGTTTTACAATTATATATTGATAAATTTTTATACAATGAATGTTTGGGGTTTAAAATATTTTTCTGTTCGGGGAAAAAATTTTCAAAAAAAAAAAATACACGCACGATAAAAAATAAAGTCGAAGAAAGTGAAAGAAAACGCTTAATCATTAAATAAAAAAAAAAACACCTTTTACGCTGGGTTCACGTTCCCCGTTAAATACCGAAATTTTAACACTTTTTGTGTGAACGAAACAACAAAATGCACTTGTGCAGTATGAGGACGGCGGCCATTTTTTCTTGGCGCATTTAACTAACCTGTCGCCAGATGGCGCTTCTCAATCAAAAAACATTTAAATTATTAATTTGTTGTTAACCCTTAAAAGTCGCTTTAATTTAAAAATAAAATATTTCATTTAAATTACAAAATTGTTTTATTAAAATTATATTTTCTTACGTTTAAATAAATGTTTTTACAATTACATATTGATACATTTTTATACAATAAATGTTTTTGCAATTATATATTGATACATTTTTATACAATAAATGTTTTTACAATTATATATTGATGCATTTTTATACAATAAATGTTTTTACAATTATATATTAATACATTTTTATGCAATAAATGTTTTTACAATTATATATTCATACATTTTTATACAATAAATGTTTTTACAATTATATATTAATACATTTTTATAAAATAAAGATTTTTACAATTATATATTGATACATTTTTATACAATAAATGTTTTTACAATTATATATTGATACATTTTTATACAATAAATGTTTTTACAATTATATATTGATACATTTTTATACAATAAATGTTTTTGCAATTATATATTGATACATTTTTATACAGAAATGTTTTTACAATTATATATTGATACATTTTTATACAGAAATGTTTTTGCAATTATATATTGATACATTTTTATACAGAAATGTTTTTACAATTATATATTGATACATTTTTATACAATAAATGTTTTTACAATTATATATCGATACATTTTTATACAATAAATGTTTTTACAATTATATATTGATACATTTTTATACAATAAATGTTTTTACAATTATATATTGATACATTTTAATACAATAAATGTTTTTGCAATTATATATTGATACATTTTTATACAATAAATGTTTTTACAATTATAAATTGATACATTTTTATACAATAAATGTTTTATAATTATATATTCATACATTTTTATACAATAAATGTTTTTACAATTATATATTGATACATTTTTATACAATAAATGTTTTTACAATTATATATTGATACATTTTTATGCAATAAATGTTTTTACAATTATATATTGATAAATTTTTATACAATAAATGTTTTTGCAATTATATATCGATACATTTTTATACAATAAATGTTTTTACAATTATATATTGATACATTTTTATACAATAAATGTTTTTATAATTATATATTGATACATTTCTATGCAATAAATGTTTTTATAATTATATATTGATACATTTTTATACAATAAATGTTTTTATAATTATATATTGATACATTTTTATACAATAAATGTTTTTACAATTATATATTAATACATTTTTATACAATAAATGTTTTACAATTATATATTGATACATTTTTATACAATAAATGTTTTTTCAATTATATATTCATACATTTTTATACAATAAATGTTTTTATAATTATATATTCATACATTTTTATACAATGTTTTTACAATTATATATTGATACATTTTTATACAATAAATGTTTTTACAATTATATATTGATACATTTTTATACAATAAATGTTTTTGCAATTATATATTTATACATTTTTATACAATAAATGTTTTTACGATTATATATTCATACATCTTTATACAATAAATGTTTTTTAATTATATATTCATACATTTTTATACAATAAATGTTTTTACAACTATATATTCATACATTTTTATACAATAAATGTTTTTATAATTACATATTCATACATTTTTATACAATAAATGTTTCTACAATTATATATTGATACATTTTTATACAATAAATGTTTTTACAATTATATATGCATACATTTTTATACAATAAATGTTTTTATAATCATATATTGATACATTTTTATACAATAAATGTTTTTACAATTATATATTGATATATTTTTATACAATAAATGTTTTTACAATTATATATTGATACATTTTTATACAATAAATGTTTTTACAATTATATATTGATACATTTTTATACAATAAATGTTTTTGCAATTATATATTGATACATTTTTATACAATAAATATTTTTATAATTATATATTGATACATTTTTATACAATAAATGTTTTTATAATTATATATTGATACATTTTTATACAATAAATGTTTTTATAATTATATATTGATACATTTTTATACAATAAATGTTTTTATAATTATATATTGATACATTTTTATACAATAAATGTTTTTATAATTATATATTGATACATTTTTATACAATAAATGTTTTTATAATTATATATTGATACATTTTTATACAATAAATGTTTTTATAATTATATACTCATACATTTTTATACAATAAATGTTTTCATTACAATTTTTTTTTATTAAAATTATATTTTCTTACGCAGACTTTTAAATAATTTTATTCTTACATGGTAGTCACCACATATCAAGGCCCAGAAGCCACTCGGGGATAAATCATACAATAAAAAAAATCTTGTTTGTTACTTATTTGCCGCATTATTTGACCAAGAAGAAATTGGAGTTATCGCCCCCTAACAATAGTCGCCGTCTGACTACTGCACAAGGATATATAATAAAGTATCAACGGTAAAATAATAAGATTTATAGGCACTCTTGTCGCATGAAATACTAAATACTCTTTAAGTTATTAATAGTTTCCAGTTCCTTCACTGGCCTGTAAAAATGTGTTAAAACAAGGCAGAATTATTAATAAGAAATCAGTGACTTAAGCTAAAAATTGGCTTTTTTATATATATTTGAAAGGCAAATGGAAACGTGATGGGCGTGGTTTCCGGTTGGTAGGCTTTACCGACACGGTCCGCTCTGAATCGAAGGCGCCAAACTGCTGATTAGGAAGCAGACAGACAACATGGTTGAGCTTTGAAGCGGGTAAAGAACATGGCGTCTGTAAAAAAGGGTCTAAGTTAATTTCACCTTTGCGAAATGCCACAGGAGGAAGACAGCATTGCGAGTTTGGTGAAATTTAGGAATGAAGGAGGAGGTGGGTAATTAAGGTGCTGAGGGTGAACAACAGAAAAAAAAAGAGAAAGAAAGAAAGAATATAAAATAAAGTAAAATGAACGGAAAAGGACGAGGCAGAAAGGTAAACGATAAAAAAGATAACAAATAAACAAAAAACAACAGAAAAAGGAGATTCTGATGCAAAAAATGAAAAGGAGAAAAGTGATGAAAAGAGAAAAAAGATCAGAGAAGCAAAAAAGACAAGAAAAAAAAGACAAGAAAAAAAAGAAAGGAAAAGGAAAGAAAAGAAGACAAGAAAAGAAGAAAAGAAAAAGACAAGAAAAAAGAAAGAAAAGAAAAAAGACTAAAAAAGAAAAGAAAAAAAGAAAAGAAAAAAAAGAAAAAAGAAAAGAAAAAAGACAAGAAAGAAAGAAAAGAAAAGAAAAAAGACCAAAAAAGAAAAGAAAAAAATAAAAGAAAAGACAAGAAAAAAAAGAAAGGAAAAGGAAAGAAAAGAAGACAAGAAAAAGACAAGAAAAAAGAAAGAAAAGAAAAAAGACTAAAAAAGAAAAGAAAAAAAGAAAAGAAAAAAAGAAAAAAGAAAATAAAAAAGACAAAAAAAAAGAAAAGAAAAGAAAAAAATAAAAGAAAAAAATAAAAGAAAAGACAAGAAAAAAAAGAAAGGAAAAGGAAAGAAAAGAAGACAAGAAAAAGACAAGAAAAAAGAAAGAAAAGAAAAAAGACTAAAAAAGAAAAGAAAAAAGAAAAGAAAAAAAAGAAAAAGACAAGAAAAAAGAAAATAAAAAAGACAAGAAAAAAAGAAAAGAAAAGAAAAAAGACTAAAAAAGAAAAGAAAAAAAGAAAAGAAAAGAAAAAAAGAAAAGAAAAAAAGAAAAGAAAAGACAAGAAAAAAAGAAAAGAATAATGGAGAAGAAGCGAAACGAAAAAAAAAAATGAGAAGTGGTAACTAACCTTAAATACCAAGCTAAACCCTGTACTCTAAACATAACCCTAATCCTAACCCTAACACTGACTATAACCCTAAAACTTAACCCTAACCTTAACCCTAAACCTAACACTAAACTTAAACCCTAACACTAACACTAGCAATATACCATGCCCTTAGCCCTCACCATAGCCCTAAAACTTAAGATAACTGTAAACACTAACCTAGCCCTAACCCTAAACCCTTAACCCGAATCCCTTAACTTAACCTTAGAATCTGATCCTAACAGTAACCCTAACCATAAACATAATCCTTAAACCTTACATTAACCCTAATCCCTAAACCCTTACCATAAACCCTAAGTGTAATTGTAATTGTAAACCCTAACCCCGACAACCCGACAATTAAGGAGAAAAAGACGACATGGAGGAAAGATAGGAGGAGCAGACAGATAAAAAGAAAAATTGAATTAAAATGAGAAAAATGACATTTCTGAATTTTTTAGATGAGGATTGGTTATTTGTATTGGTTGGTTGGCTGGTTGGTTGGTTGGTTGGTTGGTTGGTTGGTTGGTTGGTTTGTTGGTTGGTTGCTTTTGTTTTACGGCATATCAACCCTTTCCGGATTATTTAATGTCGAATCCAGTGATTTTGAAGAACAATTTTTTAATAGAGTTTTTAAAGTCGGTTTCTATTTAACCCATAGTTGGGACCCTAACAGGTACTACCACTCCGGGTCAGAGTGGACCTGGGAGCAATGGCAATTAAAGGGTGGCTCCACACTCCCCAAAAACTGCGAACTGGATGTCACCATCGGATATAGTTTAAGGTCATATCCAGGACCCATATTATTTGGATTCATTAGACTTCTGTTCTAACCTTGAGTGTCATTTTCACAGCGTTTGAATCGATGTACCCTCCGACCTGCTTAAGATGTATTTTGCCGAACTCGGAAATTTACGATGGAATTTCGAATGGAACACGTTATTCGTGCTCTTGTTCCGTTCGCATGACTGGATAGAGGTCCTAAGTAATTAGCAATTGTATTTTACGGTCGCCCATACTGAAGATTTAAACCTTCAACGTTGAGGAGTCTATCACTTTTACGATTGAATTTTCAAATATTCAAACCACTTCGCCATGGGTCCTTACAGACAATACTAGTACGAATTTTAGGGGCCTTAAACCTATTTTTATTTCTAGTTGTAAATATCACTATTCATCTATATATTAATACAATAGCGTGTGTGTTCTTTTGTGTGTCACGCTTTGCGGCAATTTGATTGGTTGAGATTTTATTCTGGAATAGACATTTAATTTCGGAATACACATTTACGAACGCTCTAGGTTCTATCCGATTAGCGTGTTCTCACAGATATATTTGCTTTTAATTCTATAAAATTTAGGGTTTATCTTACAAAAGTTGCTAAGAAATAATTGATTTTGAGTTATTCTGTAATAAAAATAAAACTATAGCACAAATCTCTCGCCCGGTGGGGACAAAAAATTGAGCAGTTATTTGTTTTTATTTTCATTGTTTATTTTTCTTTACATTTGTTTATTGAGAGAGAGAGAGAGAGAGAGAGTGAGAGTGAGAGAGACGCTGATGTCTTCGTTCATTAAAATATTATTGCTACTACTAATTGCTATAACATGTAAACAAAAGCCCAGATGCATATGTTATGAAATCTCGAAGTAAGCATCACGTTATTATGTATATATTAAATGACAGTTCCCTTTTCTAAATAAATTATTTTTATTACAACATTGTTTTAACTAAAATAGTTTCATGAAACATAAAATATTTTAGGTACTCATGCAGAGAGTGATCCAGACGTAACTAAGAGTCTGCCCGGCTTTCTCCGGAACATGACGTCAACAGCCGGAGTAAACCGAGCGTCGCCAAGGAAATTAAGCCGAGCGTCGCCGATGAAAGCATAACAAGAAAAGAAAACTTACCTTAAATTTTTCGTTTTATTAACTGTAAAGAAAAATGTTATAGCAATATTTTTCTTTTTATATATATATATGTATATATATATATATATATATATATATATATATATATATATATATATATATATATATATTAAAATAAATAATGTTAAAAAAATTTGTTCGGTTTAGAGGTAAGTCAAATTAATATTTTCAAGGATTTTTTTTGTAATTTTTTTTTTGTAATTTTTTTTGTAATTTTTTTTGTAATTTTTTTTGTAATTTTTTTTTTGTAATTTTTTTGTAATTTTTTTTTTGTAACTTTTTTTGTAATTTTTTTTTTGTAATTTTTTTTTGTAATTTTTTGTTGTAATTTTTTTTTTGTAATTTTTTTTTGTAATTTTTTTTGTAATTTTTTTTTTGTAATTTTTTTTTTGTAATTTTTTTTGTAATTTTTTTTGTAATTTTTTTTTTGTAATTTTTTGTTTTGTAATTTTTTTTTGTAATTTTTTTTTTGTTATTTTTTTTTTTGCAAGAAAAATTTAAAACAATTTTTTTTATGTTATTTTTTATTTTATTTTTTATTTTTTTTTTTTTCAAGGAAAAACCTGAGAACTAGAACAGTTGAAATAAAATTGGGTGGGATAGTTTTTCTTTTCATATTAAAACAGATATTGTTGTTGTTTCCTCAGACTGTTGTTTTATTAATCGTGTGCGTGCGTAGATCGTATTTTACATTCACGTTGGAGGTCTTTCTGTGTTGCTCGCTCGAACGCCCACAAGTGGATGATTTTTATTATGATCGCAATTGTCAGCCTAGACTTGCCAAAAAATTACCAGTCCGGATGATGTAAAGGTTCGGCATTTGGTAGCCTGACAACTTCAGGCATAGCCATCGCTTACCTTTCCTCTTATAATAAGATTGCACCTGTGTCCACATGGTGCACAAGTTTTCGTTCGTGCAAGTAATTTTTTTCTTGACAAAATCGAGGACTCCGGCTGGTGTTTTCAGCTGCTCACTTAAGGCTGTAAAATTCATGTTTTTTTTCTGACGTGAAAGTACGAAATGGTGAGCTTTTTATTTTTTGCTTTTTTTTACTAATTTGTTTTCTTTTCTTCCTCTTCCAAATTGTCATCTGCTGCTTTGAATTTTCAACTTGTGCGAACGTGCATCGCGTTGAAAACCATCGTGCTACATTGTCATTGGCTCAGTTTTATGTTACGTCAGACAGCTTAATTTCCTCGACGACGCTCGGCTTACTCCAGCTGTTGACGTCATGTTCCGAGGAAAGCCGGGCGTGCGCTGAGTTACGTCTGGATCACTTTCTGCGTGAGTACCATATTTTAATCTATATATTAATACGATAGCGTGTGTGTTATTTTCTGTGTCACATTTTTTTTCTTCCGAATGTCTGCCATTTAATTTTTATGCCTTTCCATTTCTTGTAATAAATAATTCTACCAATAATTATTCATCAGTTTTGGTTTCGGTTTCGATTATAGCTGAAAGAACTCAAGATATATATACATACACTCTTTTTTCTTCATAAGTTTTGGTTTCGGTTTCGATTAAACTTTAATTGAACTTGAAAATACTATTTAAACATAGCGGATCAATAAGTGCACCACAAGATTTTTTCCCGAACAGAAAAATATTTGAAAAGCAAAGCATTTATTGTATAAAAATATAATTGTAAAAACATTCATTTAAAAGTTTACATCAGAAAATATAATTTTAATAAAACAATTTTTTAATGAAAGCAACATTCGATTTTTATATAGGAAAATAGCTTTTTCTTCGAACAAATAAATAACTTAAGTGAACCATACATACATACATACATACATACACATATATACAGACGCATATACAAATACAAACACACATATACAAATATATACACATACAAATACGTACACATATATACACGTACACATACATTTAACTACATATACGTACATATATATGCATTTATACACATACATATATATGCATATATACACATACATATACATACACCCACAAACATATATATATATAAATACCTACAAACACACATAAACATATATATACACATATATATACATACATATAAACATAGATATACATACACATGTATATATAAACATATTCATACACATATATATACATACACCCATACACACATGCATACATACACCGATACATATAATGATTGCAGATTAATTATTACATGCTTCCAGCATTTCAGGCCTACAAGCGTCACAACTTTTCCATCACCACAGGACTATTTTTTATAGACAAATGCTTGAGGGAGTATCTATACAAAGATGATATTACAGAGTTTTAGTTTTGTACGAGAGCTAAATCTCTCTTTCTCTCGGTTCAAAATGTTGACACCCAGCAATAAGCATTATCATTACATACATACATACATACATACATACATAAATATATACATACATACATATATACATACATACATATATACATGCATACATACATGATGATTGCAACGTCTTGTCAGACGAGTGCCACTCCCTCAGACATTTAAATCCATGAGCCCAAATTTCTGAGGGAGTATCTATACAAAGATGATGTTACAGAGTCTTAGCTTTGTACGACAGCTAAGTTTCTCTCCCGGTTCAAAATGTTGAGATCCAGTAACAAGCAAGAACAAGATAGCAAGCAACAAATTAAACTGCAGACCAGCTTAATGCGGGTAATGGTCTTCCGCCTTATGTTTTTTTTAAATCAGAGATTTGCTTCTCCTAGAAATGTTGCCTTCACCACGACTTACGGGAGCCCTCTCCACCCCAATACACACATACATACATACAAATATACACGGTGCTAGTTGGCCGTTGACCCAGAAAAAGAGTTCACTCGCCCTTTGGAAGTTCTTGTTTTTAATCCTTCAGGGAGACTAGCCGCCCTCCTCACCAAACAAGTCTGGTGGAGGAACCAATTTAGTCGCCAGTGACCCGACCATGAGGCAGGTAGTACTGGGTTACATGGTACCAGTAGCACATGACATGACATGACCTGACATAAATACATACATTCATGCATCTACTGTTTTATTCATATAGACAATAGGATTACTTAAATTAAGAAATATTTATATAATTTTCAAAAATACAAAATTTAAGGTAAAACAATGTTTTAATTTCTGAAATTTAAAAATAACATTGAGTTTTTGACATTTTGTGCTTCCATAGAAATCCTGCGCGTCGGTTACGATGGAGCGAAAGCCGGTTTCTGTTATCGCTATGGGAGAATAATTAAGCAATTATCTTTAAAATAGTTGAAGAAAACTAATACTTTTCTTTCAATTTTGCAATTAATTTGTTTAACTTTCAAATTTAGCTGAATTACAAAAAAATGTTATAATGAAAAATGTTTTCACACGAAACTAAAAAAGTTTCGTGTGAAAACATTTTTCATTATAACATTTTTTGTCACGTGTAAAACTATATTGTTTTCATTATATTTACTTTAGGATTTAATTATTCAAACACGATGAACTACGAAAACTAAAAATCATAATGATTAATGCCAAATATTTTTATTTATTTGGTTTTGTTTTGTTTTTTGTTTGTTTGTTAGTTTGTTTTCTTTTTTCAACATTTTTCCACAATTTTTGTAGGAATATAATCAAAGTCGATCAGAAACTGTTTGGGAGACGAAAGTTGTATTTTTTTTTTTTTTTTTTGTGTTTAGTCACTAAAAGTTCAGTTCATGTCTTTTTTTTTTTGTTGTTTTGAAATAGTTTTTAATGCTCTTTACTTGAAATAATTTCAGCGAACCTAAATTAAAACAAAATTTGAGGCGATAACTACTTAAATGAATTTTTATATAAACTACACATGCCATAATCGAATATTCCTCCAGCGCAAAATAACGTAAACCATTAAAATATGTTTATAAATATTCCTTACGTTGACGGAACTCTCTTAAATTGTTAACATAGAATGCTCACGTACCCCTCCTTCAAATTGAAAACGGGGCTCTCCATTTAAAAGTCGCTGCCATTTTGATTTTTTTAAAACCGGTTCGTGAATTAAAAAAAAAATTTTTACAAACTACTTAAAAATAAAAACTAATGAACTTTTCTACCATAAAAGTAACTTTTATTGACTATGGTAACATTTATTTCTTGTATATTTATATTATTATATATATAACATTTTATCTTTGTAAGGAAACATCATTTTGTTGGTCACTCTTGGCTACGAATGGAAACAAAGTTGATATAAAAAATATATTTTCGCGAAAATTATTTTTACTTTCATCATATTTTGCTTAGGGTAAGATTTTTGAGTATCAAAACCTATCTCTTTACAAACACCGCCTTTTCATAACCTATCATACTTTCATCAATCACAGTCCATTTTCTGTAGGCTGTTTTTGAACCCAGTCCACAACGGGTACTTCTGCTAGTATATATATATATATATATATATATATATATATATATATATATATATATATATATATATATATATATATAGGAACTCTGCCTTTTGGATTATTTTGAACCATTTGGAATTTACCCATTGGATTAAAATTTTAAATTCGATCGTTTTGGATTTTACCATTTTTGGATTTTTACCCTTCACCGGACTGTCCATTCATGTGAAATCTTTTTATTATTTTTCTTTTGCCTCCTGTTCCCCTTACCTCACCCTTTTTTTAACCAAGTATGATCTGTGACTTACTTGTAGTTTCATTAAATACTTTTATATGCAAAATACGATCCTGCATTTTACTAATTCCTGCCCTCTGATGAGAAGGAGGGTATTTCTTCGAAACTCCGCGGATTAAGGACTATCCACTTATCTTGTGCTTCCTTTTTTAAAATTAAATATGTTTTTAACTCTTTTTCAAGATGTCTTTTAACATGTTTTATTAATCATTTGTTCATATTATATATATGTGTGTGTGTGTGTGTGTGTGTGTGTGTGTGTGTGTGTGTGTGTGTGTGTGTGTGTGTGTGTGTGTTTTGTTTTTGTTTTTTCAGAGAAAGTACTGTGCTGAAATAATACCATCATTATTAAGAAACCCATTCTTAACATCGGTAGAGATGGTGCTTTATAACTATTCTGTGCTTTCATCAAACAAGGTACTTATGTAAAGAAGGTACCGTGTTTTCGTCAGCAATGTTTGATGATTTAATAAAGTTGTTAACAAATTGATAAAAAAATATTTTTTCGTCTGCTTACTCGAATTTCATTGACGAAGCTTTTTCGCATATCTCGGCGGTTTACGTTACCTGCCTAAAAATTTCAACAGCGTACATTCTCTGCATAAGTAAATCTGACAACATAATTGAATAATGTTCCCCTTTTACTCATCCTGTTGCCTAAAATACATATGATTTATGCTAAGGCACTTGCACTGATTCGTTCTAAACCGTAATAATTAACCCTAACTTTCATGTGGAGCATTTTTTTTCTGTTATGTTTTTGTATTTAACTTATTTTAAACGATGTGTGTGTGCGCGCGTGTGTGTGTGTGTGTGTGTGTGTGTGTGTGTGTGTGTGTGTGTGTTTTGTAGGGGGATTGCGAGATTGAGTAGCCGCACTCCTATCTGGCGAAGTTTACAAAAATATGTGTTCCAAAATATATATTCCAAAAATTGATCTGTTCATTTGTTTAGTTTATCTCGTGCAAGGAAATATATATAAACATCTACACACATCTAAATTTATATATAAATGTGTGTGTGTGTATGTGTGTGTGTGTGTGCGCGCGCGTGCATTCTAGACATCAGGATTTACAAAACATAATCAGACCATGTTACTCACTGTGTTGCCTAGAATATATATTCCAAAATTCATAATGATCGGGTCTTTAGTTAAGGTGATTATTGTATATAGAGTGACATAAAAAAGAATAAGATGGTGCAAACGGACAGGCTTACTGGTCGTTGGGTTTTCTAATTGACAGTTTTCTACAGATTGAAGGTTCAATCCTCAGTACAGGCGATGCTAAGAATATAGACTTTTTTCCGGTGATAGCTGATGAAACGAGAATAATCTACCCATCGTGGATAACATAAAGGGTTCAATTCCAAGTTCTACACAGTTTTTTAGTTCGACATAAACTTCTTGAATTCGATAAAGCACGCCTTAAGAACGTCGGAGGTTCACCAGCCGAAACGTTGCGAGGATAACGTATAACATAAGAACAGTAGTCCGAATATTCCAAAAAGGTTATAAATTTATTCATTACCGAATAATCTCTCACATTTTTCTCTTTCTATTCCCTTTTTCTCTTTTGCAACTACCCTTGTTCAAACTAAATTATTAGTAGTATTATAAGAACGACGACGATGATGATGATGGTGGTGGTGATTATGATGATGATATCTTCTTGAGCGGATTTGCCCGCTGGATATGATATAAGGATGACAGATGTACCAAGTAATGCTATTTTATATACGTGATGTACTCTTATAGTTGCATTAAATCTCCTCCTCACCCCTTCCCTCCCTCCCTCCCTCTCTCTCTCTCTCTCGTTCTTTTAGAATCAACCAAATTAAAGATGATGATTTATCAGAAAGAATCAGAAAAATATTTTCAAAATTCGTTACTTACTTCTGAATATTATATATATATATATATATATATATATATATATTTATATATATATATATATATAATATAAAGCTGAACGTGTGTGTGTGTGTGTGTGTGTGTGTGTGGTCACGAATAGGCTCCTATATGGTTGACTATTTTAAAAAACTGATTACATACAATGGTAGAAGATGTATCGAGGATCAGGAATGGGTATGTCTGAACTGACAGGATGGTGGTTCATAAAAATTGTGGGGTCTGCGTTCGCGCCTGGCCCACAAAGTCTAGAAATAAAAAATGAAAAAAACAAAAATTTACAAGGGTTTTTGATATAGATGTACATAAGAATACTTTGATAAGTATGTTTTAACTTAAATAGGGATGGTATAATAAAATTGTGGGGTCTGCTTTCGCGCCTGTACTCCATGGAAATATGGCACAAAGATTTTTCATATCTATTTGCGTAAGTATACTTTGATAATTATGTTTCAAGTTTTAAGAAATATTGTATAATAAAATTATTGGGTGTTCGTTCGCGGCTGACCGCCATAGAATGTAAATATGTCACAAACTTTAACAAGGTTTTTTTTTCACTATAACACCTTAGCTTTAAACTTAATTCACGTTAGCTTTTATTTATTTTTTTTAGTTGAATCATATTGTGTCGAATAAATTCACCTCATAAATTCACGTTCTTATTAAAGTGAAAGCAAAAAAAAAAGTCGGAACTTTAGACAATTCTCAACACAAATTTTGCACAACTCTGTTTTTTTCCTTCTCCACTTGCATGTGGCACTCTTTCGAAAATAGATACATAATAAAAAATAAGAACGTTACTTGTTATCGTGTCAAAAGAAGGAAAAAATCCTGCTCACGTGATTACGTGTCTTTTTAAAAACATTTGCATAACCTTTTTTATTTTTATTTATATATCTGTTTAAGCTTTTTTTTGTCAGTGTACTAGAAGGAATTCAGTTGATTACAACCCTTTCTGCATGTTCTTTACATTACAATAGTACAACCCTGGATCCGAGGGCGCAATACTACAGCGTTCAATACTGTAAAACTGAAACGAAGCTGTTCGTCTGTAAAAGGGCGCCATTTTTTTCTTATTCATATTTATATCGACTCTTTGTTTTAAAAAACTAAAGTAATTACGTGTTTACTTTTTTAATATCCCATTTTGCTGTTTCGGATTATTTTACTAAAGTAAGTAAAGCTTCATTATTTTTCAAAACTGTTTTTGTTTCTTTGTTTTTCGATATTTCGTCGATATTATTTAGTAAGAGTGTTTAGCAGAAAAGCTAACAAACGACTACCCAGAAAAAATAAATATACAAGAAATAAATGTTACCATAGTCAATAAAAGTTCAGTTCATGTTTTTTTTGTTTTGAAATAGTTTTTAATGCTCTCTACTTGAAATAATTTCAGCGAACCTAAATTAAAACGAAATTTGAGGCGATAACTACTTAAATGAATTTTTATATAAACTACACATGCCATAGTCGAATATTCCTCAAGCACAAAATAACGGAAAACATACAAAATATGTTTATAAATATTCCTTACGTTGACGGAACTCTCTTAAATTGTTTACACGGAATGCTCAGGTACCCCTCCTTCAAATTGAAAACGGGTCTCTCCATTTCAAAGTCGCTGCCATTTTGTTTTTTGTTTTTTTAAAACCGATTCGTGATTTAAAATTTTTTTTTTTTTTACAAACTACTTAAAAATACAAACCAATGAACCTTTCTACCATAAAAGTAACTTTTATTGACTATGGTAACATTTATTTCTTGTATATTTATATTATTATATATATAACATTTTCTCTTTGTGAGGAAACATCATTTTGTTGGTCACTCTTGGCTACGAATGGAAACAAAGTCGATATAAAAAATATATTTTTGCGAAAATTATCTTTACTTTCATCATATTTTGCTTAGGGTAAAATTTTTGAGTATCAAAACCTATCTCTTTACAATCCCCTCCTTTTCATAACCTATCATACTTTCATCAATCACAGTCCATTTTCTGTAGGCTGTTTTTGAACCCAGACAACGACAATTACTTCTGCTAGTATATATATATATATATATATATATATATGTTATTTGATTTTGCGTTTTGTTTTGAATGAATTCAATTATTTATACGAAAGTGCATTTTTACCTAAATGCGAGTTGGCGTTAGGTTCCTTACTGTGGGGTCCCGATTTCGAATCTCGCTAGATTCAACCACTCTGATGAGTCGTAGACGACGAAATACGTGTGAGTGGATAATTATATTTTAAAAACAATATATACAGGGTGTCCGTAAAGTTACTATACAGTCTTACAAGTTACTATACAGAAACCCTGTAATATATTAACAGTACAGTAAGATATTGTATGAAAATATTTATTTGTAACAAAAGAAATAAAAAGAAATAACACCTTTATGTTTATAAACTGTAGCCAAATTTTGTTCAGTGCACACACTTGGCCGACCAGAACGCGGAGCATCGGCAACTGAGCCAGTATCATCAAATTTGTCTCGAAGTTTATAAATAGGAAAACGTGTTGGAGGATCTGTATTAAAATAATGATTCCAATCACGAATTAAATCCTGTGCGTTTTCTGTTTTCCAATATCGCTTCAAAATAAATTTGCGCTCTTCCAAAGTTAGCTTGCGTGGCATGCTTGATTAAATAAACCTGTAAAAAAAATAAATATTAACTATTAATACAAATATAATACAATAAAAAAAAATAAGACTGTATACTTTACGGACACCCTGTATATACCGCTCTCCATGTGGATGTACCAAATTGGTTAAAGGGAAAATTATTCCAAACTCGCATTTAGGTAAAATTAGTCTTAATCTCACGAACATAACTTATGCAAGTTGGAACGTTATTATTTCTTCCTATTCTACACATTATCTGTGAGAGCACCGCATACTTTTTAGAACTCTTTCAAAGGCATAGAGAAATCGCACCGTTTGACCATTGCTGCTCGAATGATACGGCGCGGTTTTAAAGTGTTCCACTAAAAACGACTTACAAATCATTTTAAATTCACTGTACATGAATTGAGTACCGCTATTCGACACGCGCAAGTATCTTTGAATGAATCTTTTTTAGTGAAGTGAAGCTTACCACTTCAACAAGAACCAGTGCCATGTCCCAGCAAAGTCAATATGAATTCTTGACTACATTCTTTGTATGATTTAACTAGACTCCCAATAGATTATTGTTCTGTCTTATTTTACTAGATTCTCCATAGATTATTGCTCTGCCTCCACGACCTTTCCATCCTCTTTGACGCTTCATGACTATTTGATGTGGCTCAAGTTGATGCTAACACTACTATTTTCCCTATGGGAGCTTACATTATTATTATTATTATTATTATTATTATTATTGTTACTGTTGTTGTTGCTGCTGTTGTTGTTGCTGCTGTTGTTGTTATATGCGGTTAGCTATCTTCCGAATTTCAAATCTATCTTCGAATCATCTCTTTCTATTTATCTATCTATCTAATCATCTATCTGCTTACCTGTCTACCTGTGTATCCTTTCTATATCCTGTGCTCTGTTATGACCCCCTAGCTGTTATTGGTCATACGAAAAGCATTCGGTTATTTGCCGCCAAACATGAATAGAGATGGCAATCCCAGTTACAGCAAACATCAAGTGATCAAATATAACAAGTCAAACAAACAAAATCTCCATTCCTCACTCCCTCATCCCCTCGCCCCTCATCCCCTCACTTCATCATCCCCTCACTCCCTCGTCCCCTTACCCCTCATACCTCACAATTTTTTACTGGTATTCTTTTTCCCTCTTTGTCATTCAGTTTTTAACTCTGATTTCCAGGCCACATTTTTTTTTCAATATTCAGGTCTGATTTTAACACTTTCCCTGTGTTTGCAGGCGTCTCCTTCACGCAGAAATTGTGACTTTTTCTGTTCTAGTTATGTCCTTTCCGCACCACATAGCCCCCTAACCCTCTCTCTCTCTCTCTCTCTCTCTCACACACACACACACACACACACACACACACGCATTTTCATGGATATATGTATGTGTGTGTATGTGTATATATATATATATGTGTATATATATGCATATATATATATGTATGTATTCATGTATGTATGTATGTATGTATGTATGTATATAAAAGAAGGGGGTCGATAGATAAACACTGTAAGGATGGATGTGTGGGTACGCAAAGATTACGCACACCATAACACACCTCCTTAACATTGTCAAATGAAGAGCGAAAGTTTAAAGCTTCTGGAAACCATGTTTATGTAAACAGAGACTAACTGGGGTTATTTTAGAGGTTTTGTTCCAGGGTCCTGTTTACCCTACTATTTAATCAATAGTTGTAGGAAACATACATTAACTCATACTTTTTTCCAAGAGTATTAGTGCAATTGATTCATTAGTCTGGACTAAACTCGAACTTTACATAATGGTGAGCTCTAAATCTGTCATTAATCATCAAACTCGGATATATATATATATATATATATATATATATATATATATATAATCTCTATTTCCTTCACTATTGAACGAAACACGTGTGAGACATTATGTAATGAAAATTCAGGTGCGGATTAAATAAAGGATTCCGTTCGAAATTTGGTACAGATTCCCGAGTGCAACAGAAAGATTCCAGGCAGAATAGACCTGAAGAAGGTCAGAAGTTACGTCGGGCGATACGTTGTGAGGATAACACTAATTATCAATGCTCATCTCAGAAATCCAGAAGCATAAAATCAAATACAACGTCTATATGAAAAATGATAAACTAACCAAAACGCATGTACATACAAAATCGTTATTTTATTAAATAAAAATACTATTTAAAAGAGTCGTTGGTATTAACCCCCTCCCCCCCCCCCCGCCATTAAATCTGAGTAATCATGTGTACAACTATTGATATCACGTTTAACTATCAAAATATTTCATTTTTTTTTTTTTAGAGAAATAAAGTTTTCATTCTTTAAGAACACAGACCGATATCTATAATATAAAAGGCAAAATGTATGTGTGTTTGTATGTCTGCTGAAAAAAAACGACTCACACGACGGATCCAGAAGAGATCCCTATCACTTTGAAGCTCGACGTCTCGGACGACAAATATCGAGAAATGGGCCAAAAGCATTCATTCCTTCGCCCTCAACGAGACAGTTTTCTACAAAGAGGGGTTACTTTTTTTGTCGACATTTTCGCAAGTCATCGTCTCCTTTCGATAGACTATCCTTATTTTCAGCGCTTGCGACTTCCGGTTTCGCCATAGACGCATCAGCAAAGGCGCTACGTTTTTTTTGTTTTTTTTTTCGCTGTCTTTTCTTCCTTCGCGGTACGGGTTCGAGCCTACTTGCCTACTACCACATTTTTAACACCTCTCTCTCCACTCGGGGTTCCTTAATACACCATCTCGACACACCCGGGCAACGCCAGGTACACCCGCTAGTCTACCATAAAAGTGAAGCAGATTTAAGTAAGCTGTCTTTTCTTCCTTCGCGGTACGGGTTCGAGCCTACTTGCCTACTACCACATTTTTAACACCTCTCTCTCCACTCGGGGTTCCTTAATACACCATCTCGACACACCCGGGCAACGCCAGGTACACCCGCTAGTCTACCATAAAAGTGAAGCAGATTTAAGTAAGCATTTACCCTGTATTGAAATAAGGGTACTTGTGCATTTAACGAACAAGACGTAACTCAGCATTTGCTCGGCTTTTTCCGACGCATGACGTCAGCAGCCGGATGAAACCGAGCGTTGTCGATAAAATAAAAACAACGCTACAACAAAATAGCTGTAAAATGAAATTGTAAAATGTAGAAACCTCCAAAAATAAATAAGTAAAAAGCAAAAACCTACCGTTCATTTATGTTTTTTTTTTAATTATTTGTATTATTGTTTGAAATTGTTTTCTGTTTGCAAAATTAATACATATGAAACATTTTTTTGTGAACAAATAATTGTAATTATTTTTTTTTTAATGAAACGTTTTTTTTTGGGGGGGGGGGGTTCAACTATTTACGTAAAATAACCAACAAAAATAATATTTGTAGGATCATTTTTTATAACAAATAATAGTGAGTAATTGTTTTTATGAACGTTTTTTTTGGGGGGGGGGTTCAACTATTTACCTACAAAAAAAGAAAAAAATCATAAGAAAAAGGGAAAGAACAAAACATTTTTTTACGGGATCTACAAAATTAAGGCTGTGGTGGTTCACCGTTAAATAGTGATACCCCTCTCCTCCCACTTTGCTCCAACAGTCTGATATGACCGTGCGTAGTCCCTGGCAGAATGTATTTTCTTATTAGTGGAAGGAGAGTTTCAGCATTCCTATTTGCTACGTTAACCAAAAAAAAAAACTCTTTTTCGGCGGGGTCGGCGTATCCACCGAGGACCCAGACCGATGTTAGACGTCTGCCGACGTTGTGTTTCCGGCGGTTGAAGACAGACAGACTCGTCGATTTCGACCAGATGGCCTGCTACTGGGCCTCCTATCTGCCGGGGATTCCTGAGAAAGAATCCTGGCATATTATATCTCGCAGGAAATTCGCTGGAGATTCCTAGTCGCCGCCATCTCGAATGCCCATATCGAAATTCTCTCGTCTGCTGCTCGACGCGCGTTGAAACTAAGCGCACAGCGTTTTGATTGGCTGATGACCATGTTTCGTCAGACAGCAGCAAACCCCGAGCTGTTGACCTCATGCGTCGGACAAAGCCGAGCTGAGTTACGTCTGGTTTGTTAAATCCACAAGTACCGAATAAGCTCTTAATGAGAAAGAAAGGATCATTGATGTCTATAATTTATACTGCCATGTAGTGGGAGGGCAATATAAAAGAATGTTTTATATCGTCGTCTACATAAGAAGCCTATAACTTTTACTGGTGTTAATGTTTTTACGTGTATTTTTCTTGTTTGTGACAAGTGTGTTCGTCTAGTGTTCTTCATTTCGTGATCATCTCTAGACTTTTTATTATTGTTCGTCAAATTGATGCGTGTATATATTTATAACATTGTTTCTATAATCGTCTAGCGTTCTCTTGTTTGTGCGTGCCGATATGTTAACAAATACAGGTTTATAACGTCCATACAAAATTTACAATATATTTTACAACAAAAAGGGACGAATGACAATTCTCTGGGGATTTAATATCTGGCTCATCTTTTATCGGATGTATTTTCAGCAACTTTTATTCCCAGAATATTCCCCCACTTGGAAAGTTGCACATTTGTCCTACGCTCTATATTCTATCGACATTATCCCGGAAGCTTCCTAACTAAACTGCACGTATATATCAAAATTAATCTTCCCTTCATTACAGCAGTAATTAATAGCATTAAAGATCATCTGCTGGTATTTACATAATCTATAATGTTTATTTAGAAATTGTCAGCTACAATTCCTCTGATAACATTCCAAAGTAATTGTAAATAAAATTTTTAATCAAAAATACCAATTTTAGCTGATTTTCTATTCTAGACAACGAAACATTATCACAATAATAATCAACCAGAACATCTTCCGGCGTTGCCCCGGAACCAACAATACAACAATACGTGTGTGTATGTATTATAAATATAAATAAATAAATATATAAATATATATATATATATATATATATATATAAGTGAACGTGTCTGTCTGTGTGTCTGTGTACATTTCCCTACACAATAATTCTGTCAATTTTCAGTCTACAGACTCGAAATTTGATATACAGGGTACTGAGATTTGGAAAATGTTTGTCATCCGTTTTCGGCCAGAAATTTGGCTGTTAAGGGGTCAAAGTTCAACGATTTGACCTTTGAGAACTCTCCTAAACTTCTCCGACAATTTTGGGTCTAAACACTTGAGATTTTAGATATAGGTTCATTCAGTTTATTTTAGTTGATTCATACATTTTTATGGGTAGAAGTGATGCAGTAGTCATGACACTGCATCAGTGATCGTCCAAATCACATCCTAATATCATTCGTAGATATTTATGCTGACGACACTACCATCTATAGCAACACATCAAAGGCCGTAAACGACCAAGTTCTCTCTTATTATTTCTCCTCTGATCTTGAACATGTGGTACAATAGGGAAAGAGGTGGCTGATGACTTTTATTACATCTAAAACCAAGCTTCTATCTTTATATCATCAATACTCTGATCCCCATCTGGCATCAATTAATTAACTGATGCAATTCTCTATCTATATAAAAGCCAAGTACGTTCAAGGATGGAGTACTGTCGCCATATCTGGACAGAAGCTGCTAGAAAGATCTTATCCTGCCTTTGTGACCAGATGGGGACCAGGCGATGCCGAGTGACCTTGCTAGTCGACACTAATTCAGAGGAATTCGCACGGCTGAATTCTAATGATGATGATGATGGTTTGATGTTGTTTAAACAGAAATGTCTATGGGATTTTGTCAGAAAGAAAAAAAAACACGAATGATGATTATTTTATCTCATCTGCTGTTATATATCTGTTAACAACGGAAAGATTGTTTTTAAAATCTCTGTTAAGCGAGATGAAGAATGGGGATCAAGAGTAGGGGTCACCGCCAGGCATTGTTTAACCTAGGGTGACTAATCACGCCTAATTTGTGATAAGTAAAAACCTCAGTGCAGGTGGGGGTTGAGGTCTGGTAGAGATAAGCTATAAAAGAAAGAAAGAAAGGTGTTTATAACAACTCTCTGAAGGAGTGGTGGGGAAAAAGGAGATTTAGAAAAAGGATTTCTAAACGCAGAGGAGTCTTAGCCAGCAAACCGAGCGGCTGAGCTTGTCCAGCGCTCCCGATTTGGGGAGCCCTTCAGGGCCTGGTGTTATGATGGGAACTAGCCTGTGTTAATGGGAACTCTGTGACTTTACTGGTCTGGTCTTACATCGTTCACTGCTATAGTCAGTCACCTAAAATTAGACAGTAGTTGTTATGAAGTAATGAAAACAATAAATAGTTTGTTACTGTTATAACCCGGAGTTCTGTTTGTTGTGGTGAGGACTCTTCATTTTGCAGCAAGCCGCAAGGACCAGCGGAGTGCTTGATGTACCTGGAGACTCCCTACACATGGAAGAAAGACTATTCGATCGAGAGGAAAAGCGCCCCTTCATGAAAACACAGTGGGTAAGGACGATCAACAGGCCAACTTGTAACGAGACAAGGTACGATCAAAGGACACCTGCCAGATCGGTAACGTTATAAATGGTGCCGGATCGTACATCGTTATACCTTTACAGCGTTCAAAATAGACTTTGTAGCTTCTTTCTTGAAGAAGAGACGTTGCTAGCCTGTAGAAACATCGTTATTTTCATGGTAAGTGCTCGTATGAGCTCCAAATTATGGTCACTCCCTCGTCAAACATTCACAAAAAAGACTCGTCTAGTTGAAACCGCTATCAATACTTTCCTCCACTCTTTATCTGTGCTTAAACCTGAATGTAGATTTCATGAACAAAGCTTCTTTCTTAGAAGTGTACGCCTGTGGAACAATCTTCCGTTTGTCTGCTGTCCAGCTGACTACAATTTAGTCGTCTTCAAGTCTAACGTAAACAAATTCTTGATGAGCCGTTCCCCTTAAGTAATTCAGTTTACCAAATTTCCACTACTAACGATTACTACAATATTGTCCCATTGACTACTGTACACTTATTAACCTTTATTATCGAGTGGCTTCAGGCCTTGATAAGTGGTGATTCCTATTTTTAAAAAAGAATGACACTCTCTTTTCATCTAATTAACATAATTTGTTCGTACACACCATAAACATGTATGTAAATTAGATAGCAAAATAATAGAACTCGTTAGTTGTAGATTATATTTAAGGATAACAAAGAAATAAAAAAAGAACATTTTCATTTTTAGTTATGGGAGTGACGTTGATCAGGTGGTTAACGACACGAACGGACGGTCTGGCGTTTCCAAGTTCGAATCCAGTTCGTTCCACAATAACCACTTTCACTTAGGTTGTTGGCAATCTTCACGAAATTCATTCATTCAGTACTCGATGTCTTTCTGAAAAAAATTTCTAACTAGAAAATTATCGAGGGAACCAATGCCCACAATAGAATGTTCGGGTTTATATGATATAACAGTGATTTTTTTTTTTACTTGGAAGTCACCACTTATCAAGGCCCAGAAGCGACTCAGGGATAAGGGTTATTCCGTGTACAGTAATCAATGGGATGTTCTCAGACGAACTAGTTGCACTTGGAACCCTTCGGTGTACATATCCCCAACAAATCAGTTTAGCAACAAAATCACACCTCTTTAATGGGTTCAAAAGTCGAGTGTATTAGTAAATCTCTTTGGATTTTATTTGTTTACACTGGACAAACGCACAAAGTGATGATCAGACATCACACCAGAGCGTATCAAGGTCACCATTCGCCCATGCATGGAATATTGTTGTTTTTAGTTATGTTAAATTAATTAACTAATTAATAAATCGATTTATTAGAGTTTACGAATTTTCGAATAAATTAAACACACACAATGGCTCACGCATAATAGGAACGTCGTAGTGAAACGTTAGTTCTTTCACAACTTTTCTCGTAATTCTAAATTTAGACTGTAATGTTTACTTACCACGCTTTCATGTGTTTTGTTGTCTTGGATTTTACATTCCAGCCAAGCGACGTTCCAGGCACCGCCTTGAACCGCATGACAGACGGCGACTGCCACCAGAATAAGAAGACATACCTTCACGTTAAAGTGGGCGACGGGGTACACCACATGAATTGCAACCCTCACGCAACGTATCACCCTTCCCAAGATGACGTCACACTGATGTACAAATAAACCGACACTAACGATAACATTAAAATGCACCTCTTACATAGGTTAAAACAACTTTACTATGTAATATATTGAGCAAAATGGTTGACTATTTTGTAATACCAAGCGCTGTATGTGACCTCCACTTATCTCACTACTGTTTACAGTCGCCCTTATTAATATTTATTAATATATACGGCATAATCACGTTGACACACCGGTTCTCGCTGGATCACCGAAGTTAAGCAACGTTGAACCTAGTCAGTACTAAATGGGTGACCACTTGAGACTTTGAGGTGCTGTGTGCGCTCTCCGCTTATCTCAGCATTGTTTCCATCCGTCCTGGTCTTCTCTTTGCCACTGGACTCAAACAGTGCCGATTCAGGAGAAGTGTAGTTGTTGATTGCGCAACCCTTGCATCACAATTACACGCGCTATTTCCCCTATAGGGGGGTCATTTGTCTTTCAAGACTGACCGGAAGTATGGCATGGATTAATATTTATTAATAAGAATATAAATTAATAATACTTATTAATAATAATGCAAATTATTATTAATATTTATAAATAATATTATATTTTATTAATGTTTATTAGTTAATAATATTTTTTAATAAATATAAATTATTAATATTTATTTATAATATAATGTAAGGATTAATAAAAATGTAAGTTCATAATATTTAATAATAATGAATATTATTAATATTTATTATTAATAAAAAAAATAATATTTATTAATAATAATGTAAATTATTAATATTTATTAATAATATTAAAATTTTTAATATTTATTAATAACAATACAAGTTAATAATATTTTTATAAAATATAAATTATTAATATTTATTAATAATATAAATGAATGGTATATATATATATATATATATATTAATAATAATGCAAATTAATAATATTTATTATTAATGCTGTAAATTATTAATATTTATTAATAATATTAATAAATAATAATAATTAATTAATAATAAATTAATTAATATTTATTAATAATATAAATTATTAATATTTATTAATAATATTAATAAATAATAATAATTAATTAATAATAAATTTATTAATATTTATTAATAATATAAATTATTAATATTTATTAATAATATTAATAAATAATAATAATTAATTAATAATAAATTAATTAATATTTATTAATAATATAAATTATTCATATTATTTGGATTCTTCAGACTACTGTTGCTATCTTTAGTGTCATTTTCACAACGTTTCGGTCGATGTAACCTCAGACCTTCTTCGGGTGTATCTTGTTGGACTTGAGAATGTTTCTTTCGAACTTGGAAATGCTGACAGAATTTCGAGCGGAACCCTTTATTTACTTCACGGGGGTAGCATGGTCTCGTTCCGTCAGCCATGACTGGATAGAGATGTCTTTAGTAATTCGCAATTGCATTTTTCGGTCGCGTACACTGAGAATTGAACCTCCAACCTCCAGGATATCACTTTTGCAATGTATTTTTTCTAAGTACCCTAACCTATGCGCTACGGGTCTTTTGGGACCAATCAATCCTTATCTAAAATTAAAAAAAAATTCAGCAACGTAATATAAATTAATTGGTTTAAATATTTACGATGCCGATTTTTGACAAAGGGGGAATCATCGCTGTTTTCTGGGTCCGAATCTATTGCATCGAACACTTATCCTTAGCAAGTGGTTGACCATGAAGTAGTATTTCTTTTTTTATCATCAAGTGGCTTAATGCCTTGTCTATAGTGATTTCCATAAAAAAAGCGATCCATCAGTCATTATTGGGTTTGTTTTTGTTCTCTTTATATAGATTATAGCAATTACTCAATTATTAAATATTTTATGGATTCTACCATGGGTAACCTTTTGGTGGGGGGGGGAATTCTGTACAATAATGTCTCCCATAGAATATATCTATCTGTATATGACGCGTTCGGTGGAAGAACGACTTGATGCATTTCACAAAAAAGAGGTCAAATGTTTCGAGCATAATGATACTTCTTTGGGTAATTGTATGAATGTTTAGGGAGGCTGATACTCCTGCAGTTTAAAGCTCGCTCGGCAACGCCTGGCGGACGACGGAAATCGCCGGATTATACTGAAGTTAATAAAAAACGAAAATAAAATAAAAAATAAAATAAAACAAACAACCTACCGTAATAATTTCATAAATTTTATTGTTTTATTTATTTATGGCAACTGTGTTTTTTTTTCTTCTTTGTTTTTTTATGGTAATAAAAGTTTTGTTTCTTTGAATTAGTGAACAAATATATTTTTTTTGTCTGTTTGTGCATGGAAAGTGTTTTTTGGTATTCTTTACCTCTACGTGTTAAGAACGGCTTTCGGAATAAACATCCCCAACTTTCCAATGTTAAAATCGGCTTTCAGAATAAACACCTCCAACCTTCCCATGTTAACAACGGCTTTCGAGGTTGAAGGTGCTTATTCTGAAAGTCGTTCTTAACATAGGAAGAGTGAGGATGTTTATTCTGAAAGCCGTTCTTAACATGGGGAGGTTGTGAGTGTATATATTACGCTAGAGCTGCTCTTTCTTCTCCTTTCCATTTAAACTCTTCTCTTTTCCTTTCTTTTTTTTCCAATTTTTACCGTCTACTCGCTCGCGTCTATTTTTGTTCACTTGGTATAATCTGGCGTTTTCTGTCGTTCGCCGAACGTTGCTGATCGAGACTCGCTGAAAAACGGGCTTTAAACTGCAGAAGTACCGGATATCTTTTTTGCAAAATTTGAACGTTTCCCCTTCGAACTTTAAATGGTATACAATCGTTGAATGCCTTCTACTCTGTTCTCTTGCACGACATATGTGAACTCTTGCTTCTTAATTTCATACGTTCTCTCTCTCTCTCTCTCTCTCTCTCTCTTTCTTTCTCTCGCTCACATTTGCATATATATAATGATTTGAAGACATCAAAGTATGTCTCACATCTATAAATACAAGCATACATCCTGGTAAAAATGAAAAAAAAAAATTAAGCTTATGGTTTGCATTAAGGTTTTAAAAAAATATGCCTCGTTACTGGAATAGAGTGAATGATTTCTTTCTGAACTCACAAGGCGGGGGGATGGTGAGGGCTTGCTTGCATTTTACTTAGTCCATTTTCTTAACCACTACAAGCCCTGTACCCCCTTGACGTAAATACCCCCGACAAACCCGATATATATATATATATATATATATATATATATATATATATATATATATATATATATATATATATATATATATATACACTCGTTCACATACACTTTTCCATGATAAAGCTAGAACCCAGAATTAGATAGAATTGAGCAATTGCATCGACAACGGACAACGCCACACTCAATGTAGGTTTCGATGTACAGCATCTCATCAGAATCAATCTAGAACTAGATAAAAATCTAAAAATTAAAATCGAGGCATAGCCAATAGATTGCGCCGTGGCTAATATGGTTAAGTCGTCAGTATTGCACAATTCATGCGTGCGACGACCTGGGTTCGCGCCTATGTCGGAGCACGTCACTGATGAAACCCACTTTGGGTCTGGCATTGTCCGTTGTCGATGCAATTGCTCGATTCCATCTAATTCTGGGTTATAGCTTTATCATGGAAAGGTGTATGTGAACGGTATTTATATATATATATATATATATATATATATATATATATATATATATATATATATATATATATATAACAGTACGGTTCTCTACAGCACAGTGTAGACTACACTGTATTGTGGACTACGTCACGCACCAAGATCGGCTGCGCACTAGAGCAGGCAATCAAACGATTGGATTGAAAAATGGCCGATTTCATCGATTTCTATTGTAATAAAAATATGGAAGTATGAAACATTCGTTGTTCATTATTCAATCCCGGGCAACGTCGAAACCCTCTGCTAGTCATTAATAAAATCCACAATCCTTTCTGCAATCTAATCATATTCAAATTAACTTCAATCTATGCCTGAATTGTCCACCAAGTTTCAGTTGTGCATATCCAACAGTCTTCGTTTTATTTCCGTTTCATGATAAACCCAAATATTTCCATTGATCTCTTCAAGTGTCCAATGCATTTTAAAAAATTAATTGATTTCCGCTATTTTGTGAGGAATCTTCTCTATAAATCTGAAATATTCAAACAATTGCTCAATTATTAAAGATTTTACCGATGTTTACATTGGTATAGTTTGTGGATTTGCAGGAGGGGTGATACTCTATATCATATTTCGTCATTAAATAAACAAACAGATGTTGATTTAGCATAAAATAGGTAAACCAACCCGAAACTCGTATAAACACTGAGTTCTTCTGATTTATATCCGAGGGTGAACCCTACCCGAGGGTGAACCCTACATAATTTGCACGTAAATAAATTTCGTCTTTTTTTTGGGGGGGGGACAGTGTTAACTGAATGTTGGCGTCTAAAAATAATAGAATCGCCATTTTTCCCCGCCTTTCGATCTTACGGTCTGTTGATTACTACTGACCCGATTCGAAAGCGTTTCTTTTGTCAGCATGGATTCTCTCCCCTTGGCTAGACAACGACTTCTTCAGTACCCTATTATGAGATTTGACGTCACGATTGTGTGTGTGTGTTTTTTTTTTTTCGTTTTTGCCTTGTTTTATGGTTTTGTGGATGGATATGTCGACCTTCGTATGTAAGTCGGTCGCCTGATTTGTCGCCCTAGAATTTTAATTCTAAACACGCAAATAAGTTACAATTCAAATAACATTTTCGCCGATCTGTCACATTTTAATTTGAAATACCATTCTGCTCTGCCAAAACATTGTGAAGAAAAATATGCATGATCCCGTGACGTCAGACTTGTGTTAACTATACGAACTATGGAAAAGCAGAAGCGACTTAATGATTTTTAAAACCTTTGTTTATCTTCTTCAAACTGCAATTAATAATTAATGTGTTATTATTTTGTTAGGTTTTAAGATTTACACAGTTTAGCGATTAATAATATTATAAACATTTGTATATTAAATATGAAATACGGTTTTACTGAATGTTCATTTGGTTAATTACAGGTTTCCATACTTTTATTTAGTAAAAGAGACAAAGTATATACGAGAGTGACAATAATATTTTTTTAAATCGGTTTGAATCTGGCTATAAAATAGCTGGCAAGAGTCATTTTTATATTATAAATTAATATTTTTAAAAAATTAAACACAATTAATTAAAAATCTATGTTGTAACGGAACATTTTGAAATAATGGAATTTTAATCGTTTTAATCTTTTAAAAATCAATTAATTTTTAGGAAGTTTCTTTTTCTTGGCAATTCAACTGATAATAGTATATATTAATTAGGAAAAAAAACGCCATTAAAAAACATAATTATATTAAATTTATATTAATTTTTCAAGGTAAGTTTTTGTTCAATACGTGTACTTAAACTTTTAAAAAATGAATATTTTTTACTTATTTGAACTCTTATGTTTCATAATAAATAGACATTTCAGTCGATGTAAATATATTTTGTTCAAATTTCGAAAAAATATAAGGGGGGGGGCACGCACTAAAAAAATAATTCCTCTCATATATATTACGGAAACTGCATTTTATATGTAATTTCATTCTAACATGGATAAGTATCGAAATTTTCACAAAAATATGATCATTAGTTGATTTTTGCTAAATTTATTAAACACGGGTATGTTTTCACGTTCGGAATGCTTACTACATGGGAACATTATTTTAAAGCGCCAATTATTTAAACAAGATTTTCGTCTCGCAATTTCATTATTTTCGTACGATGAAAAAAATTTTTTAATTATTTCTAGTTTATTTTGCCCTTCTTTTAAATGGTACAAAAATTATACTGATAATATTAATTTATAATAAAGTTACATCGTTTTACATATAGAGAGGGGGGGTAATTCTGTGGTGAATTTTGAAGGTGCCTAAATATCATCTGTCCTTCTTGGCCTAAATATCATCTGTCCTTCTTCAGTAGGTCTGTCAGTCTTAAGGACTGAAATAGCATTTATGTTGGTCTGTCATAATTAAGTTTTAAATAGCGTTTCTGATTTTGGGGAATGAGAATTAATGATTCATATTACTTGTATTCTTCGGACTACTATCCTCATCTTGAGACATTTTTCACAACGCTATGGTCGATGTAACCTCTGATATTCTTCAGATATATCTTGTCAAACTCGGGAATCTTTCTGTCTAACTCGGGAATCTGCACGGAATTTTCTTCAGTGTTATTCAATTAAAATACAATTGCGAATCACTTGAGACTTCTACTGGCTGACAGAACGAGGGAATGCGACGCCCATAGATTAAATAAAGGCTTCTGTTCGAAATTCTGTGCAGTTTGCTGAGTTCAGCAATAGGATTCCCGAGTTCAACAAGAGACACTCGTGGGTCGGAGGTTACATCGACCGAAATGCTGTGAAAATAATACTCAAGATGAAAATAGTAGTTAAATTGTCAAATTTAAGGTTTTAAACAGCATCATCGTTTATCTGTCATGCTTAAGATTTAAATATATTTTCGTCAGCTTATCACACTTAAGTTTGAAATTACATTTTAGTATGTCTGTCTGTTTGTCTGTTACACTAAATAGCATTTTGCTTGGTCTGTCACGCTTGAAATTCGAAAAGGTATAAATCTGCGATATCAGTTTTGTATGTCTGTCACACTTAAGTTTTAAATAGAATCTTTGTCTGTCACGCATAAGCTTACAATAGATTAAAAAAATAAATAAATAATAAATAAGACTCGTTTTTTGGCCTGTCAGATACTTGTTCGAAATAACATGTTTGCTAGTTTGCGCTCTTGAAGTATTTTGGGGGTTTTTTTACAAGAGAGCCACCACTTATCAAGGCCCAAAGCCACTCGATGATAAGGGTTAATGGTTGTAATGCGGTAGTGTAGCAATCGTTAATGTGTAAACTGGGTATAATTTTATTATTTAAGAGAACCGTTCAAAAAGCACTTGCTTAGATTGGACTTGAAGGCTTCGACATTGTAGTCGATCGGGAAGCAGACCAGCGGAACAGTGTTCCACAGACGGGTAGTTCTAGAAAAAAAGCTATGTTCATGGAATCTGTGTTTAGATTTAGGCACAGTTAGAGATTGGGGGAAATTGTTGATAGTGGTAGTAGCTAGTCGAGTGTTTTTTTTTAATTGTTATTTTAGTTTGTTTTCTTGTCTTGTTTTATTTTTTTTTTAGTCCAGCAAGAAGAAACCATAGATTGGAGCTCAGACGAGCACTTGCCATGAAAATAACGATAAAACAGAGACAGGTTCGCAACGTCTCTGTGAGAAAGAGGCTGTAAGGAGGAGAAAAGACCACCACCTACTAGGTCTTGAAACCGGTTTTAAACTCTATCAAGACAGGATAGAGCGCGCCGAGCAGTTCCAGCCCAGATGTAGTAACAATACTGCGTTTTAGGACTATTTAACGCTTATACAGATAGAGGATTGCATCGGAAGTGAGATACCTTCTGGAGCGGTAGAATGATCCAACTTGATAGAGTTCAAAATAGACTTCGTAGCCTCGTAGGAGATGTCCTTTTCTCTTCCTTGCAACCTCTATCTCACAGAAGAGATGTTGCGAGTTTGTCTCTGATGTATCGTTATTTTGATGGAAAGTGTTCGACTGAGCTTCAATCTATGGTCCCCCCTCGCCAAACTTTCACAAGAAACACTCGTCTAGCTGAAAACACTATCAATAATTCCCCCCCACTCTTTATCTGTGCCTAAACCTAAACGCAGATTCCATGAACAAAGCTTCTTTCTTAGAACTGCACGCCTGTGGAATTGTCTTCCGTTTTCCTGCTTTCCAGCTGACTAAAATATGGTTGTCTTCAAGTCTAACGTAAATAAGTTCTTGATGAGCCGTTCCATATAAGTTATCAAATTTACCAAATTTTCATTACTAATGATTACTATATTGTCCAATTTCTACTGTACACTCTTTAACCCTTATCCTTGAGTGGCCTCTTGGCCTTGATAATGTGGTGATGCCTATGTAAAAAAAAAAAAGGTTAAATTCATATTATTGGAATTATTCGAACTACTATTATTTACGCGCCTTAGCAGCTGCTGTAACCTACCTTCTTCGGGTGCATATTGTCGAACGGGGGGGATCTTTCTTTCGAACTCGGAAATCAGAATGCGATTTCGAACGAACCCCCTTATTTAAACCACGACGGTAACATGATCTCATTCCGTCAGCCATGACTGGGTAGAAGTCCTAAGTCATTCACAATTGTATACTGAGTATAATTCTCACTCAGTGTTGAACCTTCACCCTCAAGGAGAGTGTTACTTACAACTGAATTATCAAGTACTTTATCCATTACGTCACGGGTCATTGCAAATAATCACAATAATACAATCCTTATCTTAAAGCTACAGAAACATTATGTCAGGCTTAAGTTTAAAATAGTATTTGGGGGCTTGTCACGCTTAAGATTTAAATAAAATTATCGCCAGTGTGCAAGGCTAAAATTTGCTCAAATACTTAAATTATTAAATAACATCTTCCTTGGTCTCTCGCACTAGACTTTGAAATAGAAGTTTTGTAGGCCTGTCAAGCTTAAGTTTCAAATATTAATTTCATTTGCCATTATTTATCTGCTTGCCGAAGAGAAGAAAAAGATACGCCCGGTTTTTAATGTGGGGCAGATTCGCCTCCCCAAAAAGAGCACTCTGGTTGAGGTTAAAAGTCGAGAAAATTTCCCATTTCCTTCTCTGACAAATACTACACTTTGATCCCCGACCCATTGGCTTGTTACGCTTTAAATGTAAAATAGAATTATTGTTTGTCGGCCATGATCCAGTTTGAAATAGGATTATTAACATTAAACGCGTAGATTGAGTGGACGTAACTTTCGAGTATCGATTCTTTTGCTGTTGTTGCTATTGTTGTTGTTGGTGGTGTTGTTATTATTATTATTATTATTTATTTATTTATTTATTTATTTATTTATTTTATTCGCTTTTTTTCACTGTTGGGTGACTTTTTTAACAGATGACTGAGTTATCACTTTTGAAAAAACAGGTCAATCTCCATGCGGATATTAACAATGAAAATACTATACGTTGAACCATTAAGAACAGAAAAAATTGAAAGGAGACATATTGGCAAATCTCCGGACTTATATATATACATATTTTTGAACGCAACTTTCAAATATTTCATCTCGGCTAAGGATTTTTATTCCTCGGTCCCAAAAATCCATAGTAATGATCCGATCCCTGTTGATTTTGCGATGGGAGTTTAGTTCTGTGCATTTCTAGGAGGTCCACCCTCCCAGGCCAGGTGTTAGTTTATTGCTAATCACGTGATGCGCCCTCACCGGAGAATGCTGTCGAAGCTGCCCAGCCCTTTTTGTAGGTTAGAGTGCCCCTCCTCGGGGACGCTAACTTCTCAATCTCACTTTCTGACCCTGATATTTAAGTTCTTTCAGTGGGAGGGAATTAACGAACGTTTCATCTTCTCAACTAATAAAACTATCAAACGAGATTGCATGAATCTGTTTTTATTTTCGTCTACGTGTAACTTTGATGAACACAAATACTTTTATTTACTATTAAGTAAAATAAAATAATGGAAAACTAAAACAAATTTTTCAAATCATATTTTTTAAATGATAAATAATTACGAGTAAACTTAAATGTTCACTTCCCTTGCCTAAGTCCATTCTGATTGGCTGAGCTCTGATAATTCTCATATCCCGGAATTCAGTTCTTCACTTTATAAACGAACGGTTACTAACATTAAAATATGGCGTCACTGAGAGACATATTATTTCGCCCAGTGTTAAGTTCATTTAATGCATAGGACATTACAGTCATGGAAGATCAAAAAATACATCAGAGAGAAAAATTATTAAGCGAACGTTTAATAACCAGGCTGCATTTTTGAACGCTACTTTCAAGAACGGCTTCATAATCTCTGTATTAATTTACTTCTTCTCCATGGGGCTAGGTATGATTCAGATGAAAACGTGGTTCTTCTCCGTTTCTTTTGCAAAATTCGAAAATCGAAAGATTAAATTTTTCGGCATGTCGTAGTGATGGACATATAGAAAAAACGATAATTAATTATAAATGAAAACAGTTTTCGAAGACAATCAGCGAAAAATGATTTTTTCTAAATTGGTAAAATATTTTCAGTTTTTAGAAAAAAAAAAGCTAGGTAACCTTTTTGTTACGATTCGAACCTTCCGTTGTTTTTATTTATTTATTTTTTTTTTTGCTTTTTTGTTTTGTTTTTATGCTTGCAAAACTCAAGTTTTGCGAATTATCTTCTAAAACTGTTTCATTTAATTATTAATTTCCTACATTATTGTTTTTCGTAATTTTTGGATATGTTCATTAACGCGACATGACAATTATATATATATTATTGGTTTTACTTGCAATTTGATATTTCCATTTTCGAATTTCGCTATTATAACGAAGAGGAACCGAATACGTTTTTGTGGAAGGAACTGGATCCAAACCTTACACATCCAGGTTTTATGGCCGTTTTTTTTTTTATTTTATTTATTCCCATATATAATAAAATGACTGCAGAAATTCCCCTCTGAACTCAAGTGTCGTAGGTTTGCAACAAAAGATGCCACATACAAATTCAATACGTCTATTAACCACTATCTTATGTTGCTTTTGAACACCATTTAAATCGCGATATAAAAATGCTACATTATAAACCATCACAATCGCAACATCTTTAGAGGAAGGAGTCCCTATTTTTCTCTCAAAATATTTAGTTCAAACATTACTACCAGTTGTCACCGGAACGAATTCTACGCATTCCACAGATTCTGTTATTACACCGATCGTAACTGGCTATTACATGCATAAGCCTAACATAATCTTTCATTTTCTGATGTATAAATAATAAAGGCTCCCTCACCAAAGTCCGTCCATTCTGATTAACTGAGCTCCGAAAATTCTCATATCTGGAATCCAATTCCTCGCTTATTAAAAGAACTCTTCCTCACATTAAAATATGGCGTAGTAAGAGACATATTAAGACGTTTTCGTCAAAATAATAAATAAATTGACCAACCCTTACGATCAACTTTTCATACCATTTCTGATGTTTAAAACTGACGTATTTCATATGTATTTATATATTGAAAAGTTTAGCTCCCCAAAAAAAAGCAAACAGCAAAAAATAATAAATTAAAAATATACTTTATTCGTAACTTATTACTTCTTTTCCATGCAACTTGACGATATTTACTGATGAAAAATACGGAAGTTTATTGAACTCATTGAAACGAACTCATTTTTTGCCAACTATTTCATTTCTGCAACATATTTCTTTTAGTAAAAACAAAAGAGCGTTTTTCGCTCTATCTAATCGTTTAAATTACATTTTTTAAAAGCAATTATGTTTTCTGTTCAGAATGTTGAATACAAGATAGAAAAAGCAAATTCGTACATTTTTCTTATTTCAATTCAAGCTAGGTCGTAAAGCAGTTGAAACACCTAGCGATATCAACGAAGCGTTTAGCCCAAGAATCATTACTGACCGCACAACACAATGGTGGTGTAAGACATTTTGAGTCTTGAAGATAAGTGTAGTAGCCGATCATCGGGTGTTGACAACGATCAATTATAAGCCAGAGTTAAAAGCAATCCACGAACAACTATTCGAGAACTTGCTCCTGAATTAGATGTAAAGTATACGACGATTTCCAACAACTTGAGAGTAATTGAAAAAAAACAAAAAAATACTTGATAAATGGGTACCTCATGAATTGAACGATGGCCAAAACAACCCCGTTATGAAGTGTCATCTTCCCTTCTTTTACGCAACAAGAACGACCTGTTTCTCGACCGAGTTATAACTTGCTTCTTTACGACAATCGGCGACGCTCATCTCAGTAACTAGATTGAAGCTTCACGACACTTCCTGAAGCAGAGTTGCACCAAAAGAAGATCATGCGGACTACTTGGTGGTTTGCGACCGGTTTCGTCTATTAGATTTTTGAATGCAGGCGAAATCATTGCTGTGGAGAAGTAATGTCAACGAATGGATGAACTGCACCGGGAACTTCCACAACGACACCCAGGATTAGTCAACAGAAAAGGCCCAATTCTCTTCCACAACAATGCTCAACCGCACGTTGCTAAACGAATTGGACAACGAAACTCTGCCTAATCCACCGTATTTTTCTGTCTCATCCGCCATACTCTCCAGACCTCTCACCTACCGACTACCACTTTTTCGAGCATCTCAACAAATTTCTGCGTGAGAAATGTTTAAAACCCCTAAGCGATACCAAAAACGCCTTCAGCGACTTTATCGCCATAGGAACGCAATACTTTTACGATACTGCCAATGTGTGTCAGATTTCTTTGGGAATTTTTGACACCCTTAACACAAAACTGCGAATAAAACATATAAAATTCGTAATTTCTTTTTTCAAAGTGGGTTGTTTAATTTCTGTATAGAATATACTTACAAAATAAACTATTAAAGTTTTTTTTTTATAAAAATAATAGAAGTATTATTTTTTTATTTAAAAAACGTATTTGCAAAGTGCATGCGCGCGCTCATGCAGCCATTTTTTTTCTGCGTAATGAAATGAATTGAATTTTACAAGTTAAATTTTTTCAATTTTTTTCAATTTAAAAATCTATTAAAATTTTTTCTATTGGTTCAATTTTTACGATATTTTCAGGTTTAATGTGAAATTTTATGTTCTTTTCAATAAATTGAATATAATATTCCAAACAAATTTATTTTTTTAATTTGCGCCCCCCTAATTTGAAATGTCTATTAAAAGGAAAATAATTAATTTTCTCACTTAAGGTTTATATATCATAAATCGAAGATAAAAGATCAATAAATAAAATAATCTAATTTAAAACAACAAAAAAACGAATAGTTATGTGCAAATTTACAGTCAAAAATTTAAACCCTTTTTTTACAAAAACACGTTGATTTTTTTTAACTGAAACTTCATATTTTGAAAATATTGTCCAGTAAAATTTGGACACCTACATCATTTTTTCTATTTCATTCAATGTTTTTTTTTAGATTAACAAAAGATTCATTGCATAAATATATGAATATGAATAAATGAAATAAAATATTTTAAATAAAAAACTCATGTAATTCTTTAGTAAAATAAAAAAAATAAATGAAAAATTTGTCGGCGGGTTTGTGTTTAAAAGTAAATTTACTTATTCAAAGTGAAATGTGATCATTTTTCATATACGGGACCCATAACTGACTTACTTAACTTGGTTGCTGACAGCAACACACATGTTAGAAATTCAAAGGGGAGATAAGACAACTAAAAATAAATTAACTTTTTTCACACGCCAGTTCATCTTTAGGCCTTCGTATTTCTCAACTGAATAAAAAGAGACAACTCTAATATTAAAATTTAAAATCACGGTCTTTTTTATTATCTTAAAAATTGGTCTTTATTGAAAAAATAGGGTTTAAATTCCATTCTTTAATTAGTTATAAACTTCGAAAAATAGTAAGTCTAATTATTCAAATTTTTATCGCTCATTTTTAATGGCGACATCTGACACAGCTATAAATACACTTGTTTTGTGTTGGCGAAAGTTTGTTAATTCTGATGGTGCTTATGTTGATCAAACAATTTTTGTTTGGGCCGAGCTGTGTTCATCTGAATTTAAAAGTTAAAAACCGCTAGTATTTTCCTGATCTTTAAAACACAGTCAAAATTTAGACGTAAACAAAAAAATTATTATTATAAGTCTCTTTTAAGAAGTATAGTGATCCGTTTTCTTCAGCTATGTTTTTGGCCCGTATCATTAAACAGACTCAAACAGGATCTCCTCTTTCTATGTTTTCCACCTTTGATAAATACACATTGAATTATTATTTTTGTTTTCTTTTAATCGAATATTTATTGAAATAAACAAAAATAAAGGAAAGCCAAAACGATTTTTTTTTAATATTATTAAAAAAAAATGTACAAACGAGAATATTATCGATGATATTTAAATGTCATAGACTCTCTTTCCATTGCAAGTGCTCGTCTGATCTCCAATCTATGATCCCCCCTGTTCTGATTTTCACAAAACAACACTCGTCTACCTGAAACCACTATCAATAATTTCCCCCACTCTTTATCTGTACCTAAACCTAAACGTAGAGTCCATGAACAAAGCTTCTTTCTTAGAACTGCACGCCTCTGGAACGGTCTTCCGTTTTCCTGCTTTCCAACTAACTACAATATGATTTTCTTCAAGTCCAACGTGAACAAATTCTTGATGGCCCATCCCCTTAAGTAATCCAATTTATAAATTTCACTGACTAATGATTACTACAGCATATTCCCTTTGGCCACTGTACACTCATTAACCCTTATCCTCGAGTGGCCTTCAGGCCTTGATAAATAGTGCCTCCTTTGTATAATAATAATAATAATAATAATAATAATAATAATAATAATAATAAATTACAACGCTCAAGAACAACTTCAACAAATAACAATCAACTCAAACACTGGTCGCTGGAAAAATGGTAGGGTCTTTCTACCGCTCCAGAAGATATCTCACTGCTGATGGAGTACTGCTACCACATCTGGGCAGGAGCTGCTAAAAACTGCCTATCCTGCCTTGACAGAGTACAAAATAGACTTCGTGGTTTAGTGGGGGATGCCCTTTTCTCTTCCCTGCAACCTCTCTCCCACAGAAGAGACGTTGCGAGCCTGTCTTTGTTTTATCGTTACTTCCATGGCAGGTACTCGTCTGAGTAATCCTTTGGTAAGGTATTTATTAACGTTGGGACGATTAATCGGAATCCAGAATCGGAGAAAACGGAAGATTTGGGGGTATCAGAATCGATATCGGTATCGGAAAAATTTGAGCCTATTTTCCGATGCCAATTCCGATTCCTTGAATTATCTTTTTTTTTATTTGATTTTGGTTTAAGAAACATCTTCCACTGATTGTAGTAATAATAAAATAATAAATATTTATTGATTTAAACTTCCAGTAAAACTAAAATCTCTAGACCATCCCCCTCACAAGTTTTTACGTTTGAGAAAATAACGGGACATTGAAAATGTGTTTTCACAGTAATCGGAACAAAAATACAACTACGGAGTTAAATATTTAAAGATTTATAAAGAATCGGAATCGGTAATAGTATCGGAATCGGGAATTTAGTACGGAATCGTTAATTGTATCGGAATCGAGAAAAATATTGGAATCTTTCCATCACTAGTATTTATCCATCGGTGTGAATCACCTCAGCATGCGTAATTTCTGGTAAATAATTTTTACATCTCGCGATGGAGTTAGGAGGACAGATGTTTTTCACTAAACTGATTGTATTTGTAATCGAAATTGCAACACTCCTGTACCTGTTTACTGTACCCAGACGCGAGAGGATAAAAATTCGTCTCTGTAGAATTTACATGACTTTGAGACGAAGCACGCAGTGAAAATTCCACCATGTGTTCGCGTGGACGAAACGGTGTTTTCTTAGATCTAGCGTCTATTTTAAAACTTAGAATGATTTCAATTGTATTATTTCCCTTTGGAAGTATATAGCGCATCTGTCTGTGAAATAACGATTCGCTACAAATGTAAATTGAGAAGCTTCATGTGGTGTTAAAATGAACAGTCATTGTTTATTCGTTTTGGATGTTTTTTTTGGTTTTTTTTTTGCAGAACACGACTCGTGTGTATGTGTAGATGTCTCGTCTATGCGTAACTTAGAAAAAGACTCATTGAAGTATCTATTTTTAATATTAATATTTATTGAAATAAAAAAAGAGAAACTAAACAAACTCTGTATTATTGTAACCACAACTAGCTTCTTTATGCCTTCCATCCTGCAATGTCTTTATCGGGGTAACACTTGGTAAATATGACTAGTTTGCTATAACTCTTCTAATAATAATATGAGGAAGGGGAAGGGGTTAAGGGAGAAAAGGTTCATGGTTAGAAAATTAGCATTTTTAAGACCAACTTTTGTGAATGGGTTTATTGTTAAGCAGTTTGGCCACCAAAAATTGTATTTTGTCTTTTTTTTTTTTACTTAAATGCTGTTTTTTTTCTGATTATTTTACATAAATATTTAAAAACTATAAGTACATATTTTTTTAATTTCAACTTCGAAAATTGTAGTGTCCTTTTTATTTTGGTTTTCCTATTATTTTACGTAAATATCTATTTAATAGTAATCATTAATTGATATGTTGTAATTGTTTTTAAAGCAGTTTGGATTTCAAATATTGTGTTTTATATTGTTTCCTTTTTTGTTTTGTTTTTTTTTTTTGTTTTTGTTTTTTTTTTTGTTTTTTTTTTTGTTTTTTTTTTGTTTTTTGTTTTTTGTCGCTTAGGCTTTTACTACTTTACTATTTTACAAATATATCTTTATTGACGAAAATGTTGGTAATCTCCAAAAATACCGTTAGGGCTTACAACATGGCCGCCAGAAGAGTCAACAAAAAACTGCAAATAAAATATATAAAACTCGTAATTTCTGTTTTTAAAGTGAGTTGTCAATTTTCTTTATGAAATATACTTCCAAAATAAACTACGAAATGTCTACGAACGTGCGTAGACATTTTGTAAACATTGTTTTTAAAAAATAAAAAATAATACTTCTATTATGTTTTAAACGACTGTAATAGTTTATTTTGGAAATATATTTCATAAAGAAAATTGACAACCCACTTTAAAAACAGAAATTACGAGTTTTATATATTTTATTCGCAGTTTTTTGTTGACTCTTCTGGCGGCCATGTTGTAAGCCCTAACGGTATTTTTGCAGATTACCAAAATGTTATAATTAAGTATTTTAAAGTGTTTGGGCTTTTTTGTTCTTTTTAAAAGCGTGATTTTAGCCTTTTTTTTCCTTACGAATGTATCATAAAAAATGTTCGCTTTATTTATTTAATTGTTGGAAATTGTTGACAATTCGAAACAAAAATTATTTATTGCCCTTTAGAAGATTGATTTTTGTCTACAAAACAAGAAAATAAATGGATAAACGAACAAATACAACACGTGATGATTCAACGAGCTGTTTGTAAAGTTTTCTGTAGAACTAACGACACCAGACAAAGCTGGTGAACTCACATCACCAGACAAATTGCTGGCTTTCAATGCACGACACCAGACCCAGCTGGCTCTCAATACACGCCATCAGACCAATTGTTAGCTCTCAATACACGTTACCAGACCAACTGCTGGCTCTCAATACACGCCACCAGACACAGCTGGCGCTCAATACACGGGATCAGACCAACTACTTACTCTCATTACACGGCACCAGATATCAATACATGGCACTAGACAAACTTATGCCGTAAATCTCTCTGGCATGATCATAATTTTCACAAAGTTCGACGTTCAAACGCTTATTTAAAATTCTCCATAGCACGATGCCATTTTCACAAAGCTCAATTCTCGAAACGGATAGTAAGAGAGAGAAGACTCGCATACTTGCCAATTGCTACGCGTCTTTTTCTTTTCTTCCTTTTGCTCCCCCTCCATTTTTCTAACTTTAATACCTATATATGCATTTCAGCATGTGACGTCATGCTCACGTCACACCCTAAAATGCTGATGCGACTACATTACATGTTTTCCATCATCTAGGTTGCTGTTATGCGCGTCGATCTTTGAACGTTTACTGCTTTTGATATTCATAAATAACCTCTCTGACGAAATTGTGTCCGAGATGGGCATATTTGCAATTGACTTAATGCTCTACACACGAGATGTGGGTAAAATGTGTGGGTTGGTGCATCAATCACGAGGCTCTGCCTCTTAGAAAAGGTCCAAAAAGAGTCTCTAATTTAGCATTTCCCACCAAGCTCCATCCTCTGTCCCATGGCCGCCATATTGCATCCCTTATCTTATTTTATAATTGCTTTAATGGAAGTGTCTCGGCGAACTTTGCCGCCCCTTCGACGTAAATACATTCGACTAACCCTAAAATCGGCTAAATCTTATCCCTTCACTGTGGAGATCCACAGATGATGGAGCACTTTTTACTCTAATAACTTATTTCCTCGAACTGCTAACCATTAAAATTCCCTCCTTACTACATGTTGCCATAACTCTACCAACAAGGTAATGTAACTAAATATCTTGCTGCACAATCCCCCACTTAGGGTGCCCCTAAAAATCTGGTATGTAATCCACAGCAGCCTCTTATGTTTTGGTGGCTATGTGCCTTGTTTAAGGTGAGTGTTTAAAAATTACCGTTAATTATAATTCGTTTGAAGTTATACATTTATGTAAGGTTTAGTAATATTAAGCAAAGAATGCCTTTCTTTTTCTTTTTCTGTAAAAACAATTGTCACTGAAAATTATATATTTGTTAAAATAAATTAAACGAATGTATCCCTTCGTTTTTTTATATCGAAAATCGTAACATTTTATATCTATCTCTACTTATATATAAAAAAAAACACTTTGTGTGTCTGTGAGAGATTTTTCCCTATGGATACCAAAACGGTGATACCTTCTTTTTTTTTTTTTTTTTTTTGGGAAATTTCACACGAATATATTTTATGCGTCTGGGTGCGTTCTAAGATAGGTTTTGTATCGGAATGCATCCGACAAGTATCGAAAATCGATAATCGAAAAAATCTGATTAAAGAAGGAACAGTTCGGTTTTGACCAAAATTAACATCCTTATACAATCTAACATCACAAGTGCATTTGAGAAATTTTATCACCGCACAAGCAGAAGGGCCCCACGCATAAAAATCAACATTAGGTTCTTTTATAAGATAGAGACGCGTTCGAAATGAATGTTTCTGTTTACTGCACAGTTGGCCCATGATACTTGACTTTTGCTTTTTAAACTTTAACTAAAGACATTATAAATTCTTTTTTAAAATCAACAGTAAATTCTCTACAGTGCAATGTAGACTACAATGTATTGTGGACTAAGTTTGTGCGAGAAGGCTTGTGAGTCTTCCTCCTGGTACATCATAGTGAGTTCTTGATTAGAGCAAGCAGTTAATCGATTTGATTAAAAAATGGGCGATTTCATTGATTTCGATGACATTAAAAGTATTGGAAGTGTGGAACATTCGTTCATCCTCATTCAATCCCGGGCAATGTCAGATCTCCTTGCTAATATCTTTTTAAACAGTGTCCTCTTTCTTCCCATTGTAAACATAATTGCCAGTTAAATATTTTCTTTTAAGTAAATAAAAAAAATATCGTTTTATTTAATGTATTTACTGTTACGATTTTAACTACAAAAAAAAATTATTCTTCAAATAAATTAATCATTGGCGATCAGGCGATCCCATATATTTAAAAGAAGGGGTGACGGATGATAACGTACGTACGAATATGAAGATACCTTGGCATGTCATTATATAGTTTGTACGTCTACACGTGCGTTTGGCCATGTCGGTGGGGCATTAGTATACGCCGACTGCTCCCCTGCAGAGGGTAAAAGTCCCTCAATGGGGGGTCCTGGATATGACCTTAAACTATATCCAGTGGTGAGGCCCCAGCTTGTGGGTTTTGAGGAGTGTGGAGCCACCCTTTAATTACCATTGCTCCCAGGTCCACTCTGACCCGGAGTGGTAGTACTTGTTAGGGTACCAACTATGGGTTGAATAGAAACCAACGTGAAAACGGCAAATATATTCTATTAAAAAAAAAGTCTTCAAAATCTTTGGATTCGGCATTAAATAACCCGGAAAGGGTTGATATGCCGTAAAACAAAAACAACCAACAAAATACACGTGCGTTTATTAGTGTTGGAAAGATTAATCAGATTTGGAATCGCGAATCGAAAGAAACGGAACGTTTTGGGGTATCTGAATTGGTATTAGAATCAGAAAGACATTGTGTTTATTTTCCGATGTCCCAAAAGATTCTATTTTATTAAGAAGTGGTTTGCTTGAAGCATTGTTAAACGGATAAAGGGTGTTTTTCAAGGCTTACGATGCAGGAATATGTAGTCGCTGCGAGAAGATAAATAAATAAATAATTCAATAATATTTTTTATTTGCCTGATTGGTTTGTTTTTCTTTCTTTTTTTTTCAACCATGCATGGTATTTATTCCAGAGGTCCATTCGAGTGCATCATTCATCAACAGTGGATAAACGTATATCCACACTGTAGGCTGTCAATTGTAAAGTGGCCGTTGTGTTTACTTTTTTTTATAAAATTCAAACGCTCTTAAGTTTGAATCAATTACGTTAACTGTTGAGGGGAGGTAATTCTGTCTTTTTTTTTTAACTTCTTTATAGATTTTCTTTTATTGTTTTTATTTATTTGCTTTTATCTAAAAACTTTTTTTACATGGTGATAACCACTTATCAAGGACCGGAAGCCACTCGGGGATAAGGGTTATTGCGTGTACAGTAATAAATGGGATAGTATAATAGTAATCATTAGTACTGGAGTTTTGATAAAGTGGCTTACTAAAGGGGGTGGTTCATCAGGAATTTGTTTATGTTGGACTTGAAGACATCCAAGTTGTAGTCAGGTGGGAAACAGACAATCGGAATAGAGTTATACAGTCGTGCCCTTCTAAGAAAGAAACTTTGTTCATGGAATTACGTTTTGATTTAGGCACAGATAAAGAGTGGGGGAAATTATTGACAGTGGTTTCAGCTAGATGGGTGTTATGGTGAAAAATTAGCGAGGGGCACCAGAGATTGAAGCTCAGGCGAGCACTTGCCATGGAAATAACAATAAAACAAAGGCAGGCTCGCAACGTCTCTTCTGTGGGAGAGAGGTTGCAGGGAAGAGAAAAGGGCATCCCCCACTAAGCCACGAAACCTATTTTGTACTCTGTCAAGGCAGGATAGGCTATTTTAACAGATCCTACCCAGATGTGACAGCAGTACTCAATCCTTGGACGTACTTGGCTTTTATATTGATAGAGAATTGCATCAGCAGTGAGTTATCTTTTGGAGCGGTAGAAGGATCCCATCATTTTCCCAGCGACCTTGGCAACAGACTTGATGTACGTGTTCCATTTCAGATCAGGAGTAAAGGTCAAACCCAGAAGCTTGTCAAAACATGGAGCCTCCCCAAGACGAGAGTCATCCATTTCAATTGATGCCAGATGGAGATTAGAGCGTTGATTAAAAGATAGGAGCTTGGTTTTTGATGCATTTAAAGTAACCAGCCACATCTTCCCCCACTGTACCACGCGCTCAAGATCAGAGGAGAGAGAATCAGAGAGAACTTTATTATTTACGGCCTTTGATGTGTTGCCATAGATGGTCGTGTCATCAGCATAGATATCAACGAATGATTTAAGTATATGTTTTGGGAGATCATTGATGTAGATCAGGAAGAGAGTTGGGCCCAGGATGAATCCCTGAGAAAACAATTCTTTATGGCTCGTATTAATGATGAAATATGGCAAACGCAGACGCCACATATAAATTCATTATGATCAGACTGCTGGTCACTAGCTTATGTAGGTTTTGCACGTATTTGCAGTCGCATTCATCCGTTATAATAAAATCCTATATTTTTTCCTAGGATCATCTCAATCCAAAACTCGTCTATATTAAAGGCGTTAACACATTTTTTCTTCCCTAATTATTCTCGTCTCCCACTCTCCCAATCATAACTGGGAAGTTTTTTACATTCGTCACAAGTTTCACCTATGAGCCGTCCATTACTGGTTTTTGCATAGGTACATTTTACGTGCCTTAATCTAAACGCAGCTTTCATGAACTAAGCTTCTTTTCTAGAACTGCCCGCCTGTAGAACACTGTTCTACTGGTCTGCTTCCCAATCGACTACAATATGATAGCCTCCAAGTATAATGTAAACAATTTCTAGTTGAGCCATCCCCTTATATAATCTAAATTCTACCCAATTTACACCATTATCGATTACTACACTACTACCTTACATTCATTAACCATTATCCTCGAATAGTCTTCGGGTCTTGATAAGTGATGATTCCCCAGTTAAAAATAAAAGATTTTTTTATTTTGAACTACCAATAAAATTGAAATCTATAAGTCATACCTAACGTGTATTTTTACATTTACGAAAATATATGCAAAAAACTTTCATCCGGAGAATTCTTCCTACAAACTCCTCGGCTTAACATTCACCGGAAATATGAAATGGAATCAATCAATACATTGAGGACATTGCGAAGGCTGCTGCGAAAAAGATGGATTACCTCTATAGTGCTAGAAGACTAATCACACTTGAGAGTATCATGTTTTTTTTGTTTTTTTTTTTTTTTACACAGTGATCACCATTTATCAAGGCCCAGAAGCCACTCAGGGATAAGGGTTATTGCAAGTACATTACGTTAGTGTGGAGATTTGATGAAGTGTTTACTTAAGGGGGCGGTTCATTAGGAATTTGTTAACATTGGACTTGAAGACATCCAAGTTGTAGTCCGGTGGGAAGCAGGCAGACGGAACAGAGTATCATGTACTTCTAAAAGGCAACCATTCGCCCGTGAATGGAGTATTTGGGCTGGGGCATCTACAAAAAAGAGTCTCCAATCTAATAGGTCCCACTTTGTCAACCAAGCTCCAACCCCTGTCCCATCGCCGCAATGTTGCATTCCTGCGCCTGTTTTACAAGTATTTTAATGGAATGTGCTTTGATGAACTCATTGCACTTGTGCACCCTCAACGTACATATCCCCCAAAAAAAACATTTAGCAACAAAATCACACCCCTTCACTGTTGAGGCCCTTAAATGCCAGAAAGTTTATTATTCTAATAGTTTATTCCGTAGAACAACTAAACTTTGGAATTCCCTTCCTGCTACCTGCTTACCTGACTGTACTGAACAGAAGTTTAAATGTACCGTAAACCAACATCTTGTCAATCTTTCCATGGCATGGTCCCAAATAGTAAAAAGAGTAGGTCCCACTTACATTCAAGTGGTGATATGCCTTGTTTTAGGTAAACGCAAAAAAAAATTATGATGCTCAGAACGTAAGATATGTTTAACTATTCTGTCTACAGAACTTGTCTGTTCTTATGCCATCTTCCAATTTTTGGCAATTAGTAAGTGCGAATATTCTCCTAATCTCTCTCTCTCTCTCTCTCTCTCTCTCTCTCTCTCTCTCTCTCTCTCTCTCTCTCTCTCTCTGTGTGCGCGCGCGCACAAGACACATTGGCTCCATCCGATTTCAATGAATTCCATGCAGATCGACTTTCGAATATTTACAACAGGCGAGTGTTTCTTAAAGAATGCAGCTGACGACTCTCGTCATTCACAGCGGAAAGCTGGAAGGTGATCGCACATAACTTGTCAGTGTTTATAGAATGTTTTCGTTATTTTGGGAAAAGAACGAAAACATTCTTACAACAACCTGTTACTTATCACCAGGAATCTGGCCTTGCATTATTCGTTCACATTAATCTCATCAGTCGTTACGCCCCCTTCCGCTAAGTATTTCACACACACACACACACACACACACACACACACACACACACACATATATATATATATATATATATATATGACTACTTTATTTAATCACATAAATTAATATACGAAAGTATAAATTTATGCGTAAATTTACCTCAAAGTGCTCAATACGTAGGTAGAGCTATATATATATATATATACTAGCAAAAATACTCGTCGTTGACTGGGTTCAAAAATAGCTTACAGAAAATGGACTCTGATTTATGAAAGTATGATAGGTTATGAAAAGGAAGGGTTGTAAAGAGATAGCTTCGAATTTGGGGTTTCAAAACCAAAGCAAAATATGATGGAAGTAAAAATAAAATAGATAAACCCCATAATATTTTATACCATACCTGTTCACACTGAAATACTTATCACAATATTCTGTGGATCTATATTAAAAAACCTTGTTAAACTTTGTGACATATTTCCATTCTATGGAATTCTATGGAAGTCAGGAGCGAACGAACATCCCATAATTCTATTATACGATATTTCTTCAAACTGAAACATAATTATCAAAGTATACTTACGCAGATAGATATGAAAAGTCTTTATTAAAGTTTGTGCATATTTCCATTCTATGGAGGTCAGGCGCGAACGCAGACCCCACAATTTTATTATACCATCCCTATTTAAGTTAAAACATACTTATCAAAGTATTATTATGTACATCTATATCAAAAACACTTTTAAACGTTTTTTTTTATTTTTTATTTCCATACTTTGTGGACCAGGCGCGAACGCAGACCTCACAATTTTAATGAACTACCGTTCTGCCAAATCAAACATACCCATTCCTGTGTCTCGATACATCTTCTATCATTATATGTAATCAGTTTTTTTTTAATAGTCAACCATATAGGAGCCTATTCAGCTTTATATCATAGATATATATTGTTCTTTTGTTTTGTCTTGTTTTTTTATTTATTTTAAATCCCACTCTTCCCATGTTAAATAATAATTTCGAAATAATAACGTTAGCGTCCCAATAGTTCTTTTGTTTTTTTTTTTTGTTTATTTTTCGCGTTTAAATTATCCAAATAAAATATTGTTAATACTCTCTGCTTTTATTTTCATCGTTCATTTCTGTATTACGTTTAATTTATTTTAAACCCCCATTCCTCCCATGTTAAATAATAATTTCGAAATAATAATGTTAATATTTCAGTGCGGAGGTCATGTGCGCATGCGCAACCTGATGTCGTAAACTGGAAAGTGGGTTACATACATCGTTACAAGGTCATTTGAGTTTTATAATTATATAGATTGTGGGTATATAGATTGTGGGTGATAAGGACTACCAATTGCCAAAATTTCAGCTTTTCGCAGTTGTTATTCTAAAAAATATTAGGTTTCAAATTTGTCCGTTAGTTTTGGACGTTACTATATATATATATATATATATATATATATATATATATATATATATATATATATATATATATATATATATATATATATATATAAGAGAGAAGGTAGTAGTATTTATTTTGGACTGGGCATGTAGACACCGCACACTTTGCCCAGTCCAAAATAAATGTCTAACAAAAAGTGTAGTTTATCAAGCAACAATATTTGCGAAAGAAAACCCGAATAACAAGAAATATTACATAGGCATGACTTCCTTACATTTCAAAACCCGATACTATGACCACAAAAGTACATTCAAAAATAAAAAAAACACCGTATAAAAACAACACTAGCGAATAAATACTGGGAACTCAAAGAAAGCGGGCATTCGCCGGTAGTCGAATGGAAAATAATGAGACAAGCTACCACGTGCAGACATTTAGACGACCCATGTAAAATATGCGTCCATGAAAAATTTGCTATCCTGTACTTTAAAGAACCTCAAAATCTATTAAACTGTAGACGAGAAATAGCAAACAACTGTGTTCACAAAATAAAACTTACTCTAGGATAGCGATACAAAATAGCTTTAAAACTAACAAAAACAATAGAAAACAAACAAATAAATACATTAAACAAACATAAATATACAGAAACGATCACACATACATGTATATATATATGTATATATATGTGCATGTATGTGTGTACACATAGGTATATTTATATATATATATAAAAAGGAAGGAAAAGATCTACCTTAAACCACTAATCTAGTTCTAAAACAGATCCTTTGTTCGATAAAATGCATGCCCATTGGCTGATAGGAAGGGGCGCGGTGGATACTAGAAAGCTGATTGGCTAACTAGGAATCCTCAACATATATAAAAACAAGAAGCAACCACAGAATTCGCGCATAAGCCTGACGAATCCTATAGTGGATGAAACGCAGAATATTCAGTGTAGCTTAATCGCCATATATATTTTATAAATTACTAACTAGCTCTACCTACGTATTGAGCACTTTTGAAGTAAATACTTAAAGTTTACGCATAAATCTATACTTTCGTATATTAAATTTATGTGAGTAAATAAAGTAGTTATATATATATATATATGTATATATATATATATATATATATATATATATATATATATATATATATCACGAAATAAAAATCTCAACAGCAAATTATAGACAAAGTATATAGATTGGTGTATATTGATTTATTTCTCAGTTTGATATTGGAAGCATCAAAGGGAATAAAGGGGTTTTATGTATACCCCCCTCCACATTTTTTAATATGAATCCCCTGGATCATTTCGCTATTTATTCCACCATTTATATGACTTCCAACATCTGGGTTACTGTTTTCATATCGTGTGTTATTCGCTCAACGTTTCGGTTGAGTTTATCTCGAATCTTCTTCAGATGCCTCTTGTCGGATTCTGGAACTTTAACTTCGACTTGAAAACATGTACGGAATTTCAAACACCACTTATCAATGCCAAGAGGCCACTCGAGGATAAGGGTTAAAGAATGTACAGTAGAAATTGAACAATATAGTAATTGTTAGTAATGGAGATTCGGTAAATTTGTTAACTTATATGGAACGGCTCACCAAAAATTTGTTTACGTTAGACTTGAAGACAATCATATTGTAGTCAGCTGGAAAGCAGGAAAACGGAAGACAATTCCATAGGCGTGCAGTTCTAAGAAAGAAGCTTTGTTCATGGAATCTACATTTAGGTTTAGGCACAGATAAAGAGTGGGGGAAATTAGTGATAGTGTTTTCTGCTAGACGGGTGTTTCTTGTGAAAGTTTGGCGAGGGGGGGGGGCATATATTGGAGCTCAGTCGAGCACTTGCCATGAAAATAACGATAAAGCAGAGACAAACTCTAAAAGACAGATTCTATAGATGTAATATAAACTAAGAAAGTAGGTGATGATGGTCAAGTGGTTAACAACATGGACTGACAGCCTCGGTGTGCCAAGTTCGAATCCAGTTCGTTTCACAGAAACACTTTTACTTATGGATGTTGGCAACCTTCACCTGACTCCTGCTGATATCCTTCTAGAAAGAATTCTTAATAGAAAGATAACGGGGGAAACAAATGCCAAAACTGGAACTTTTAAATTGAACTTGCAAACTTTTAAATTGAACTTGCAAACCATGTAAGAAATTTCGAACAGAACTTTTATTTAAACCGTAAAGGTAGCCTACTATTGTTTCATCAGCTAGTTCGAAGAAGGTCGGAGATTGCATCAGTCGAAACGGTGAGAGAATGGCATCCAACACGCGAACAGTAGTTTCAATCATACAAATATATCAATTCTCTGTCCTTGATATTGAGCACTTTTCTACCACGAATCGGCAACATTTGAAACAATACAAAGAGGAAATAGTTCTTAGCAGCTGGCAGGGAAAACAACCTCGGCTGACAGACAAATTGGTTGCGATTCAAATTTACCTGACAGGTGGTATTGGGCCTGGCTGCCAGTTGTCGAAATAGTTGCTTGTGTTGTCTGCCAAAAAAAGAAACGCCCATCGTGTTCTTAGTTTTTCTGTCGACCAGAACCAAGGAATTCCTGAACGACGCTGCCAAGCTGAATGAGAGTCAAAACGTTACACTGTTATTATTTTACTGCGCGGGTGTACATTGTAACGCGATCCGTCAGCTGTGAGAAAGACATATCACGCATTCTTCCGCCAACGATTACCATACGTATCTCCATAAAATTAATGTACGAGGTGCTAAGAGACGAACAGTTGAATTTCGACTAGAATCATCAGCATTGCACAATGACGAGAGAAGAGTATCCATTAATGAAGTGGATAATGGCGTGCACTGACGATCTGAGCGTACTGAGTTCGAATCCTTTCCGTTCCATACTATCAATTTCACAAATCACTCCAGACAAGACATAAAGTCACTTGATGTGAGAAATTATATATCATTTAGATTAACTTTCTCATCTTGGATGTCATTCTCACATCGTTTCGGTTGATGTCACCTCCGACCTTCTTCAACTATATATTGTTGAACTTGGTAATCTTCTTGTCAAACGTAGTATCTTTCTGTTGAACTCTGGAAGTAGCATGTTCTCATTCTGTCAACCATGACTAGGTAGAAATCCTAAGTAATTTGCAATTGTTTTCTGAGTATCTCCCGCTAAGAATTGAACCTTCAACCTCCGGATGAGTGGAATACAAAATTTTACTTCAAGGTCAAAAACTGGCTTATCATACATGTTAAATGGATATATTCCGACTCGGATAAAATAGCAATTTTCCCCCTTTTATCATAAACATAACTTGTTTGTTGTTAGTGTGCGCATACGCGTAAACCGTCGACAGACGACCTCCAACGTTGTGTGCCGTGAATCTTTTGTCAACTATTCTTCTAATTGCCAGATCGACATTTTCTCGCTGGCGACTGTCGCTGGGAATACACGTGGATCCACAAGTATAAAAATAAAATAAGACAAATACAGAAAAGGCACAGATGCCGATAACTTCGATTAGTAGAGAGCATGAGTTGTACAGCGGTGCATCTCCGATCTCGTTCGGTGGACATTGTGTCACTTTCAGACATGATAGAAGGCTCCTATCACTTTTGGGATTTATACACAACTGGCCAACTAGTAGATGGTATGCATAAAAAAAATACGAAACGCAGTTTTTATCAAACGGAAATGGAATCATGTCATCTTTTTAATGGCGACTATTTTATCGTTCCGCGGTAAGAGTAAATAATGTGTCCTCGTCCTCATCTAAAAATCAGTTTATATAAAATGGTAGACTTTTAACAAGGCGTTGTGACTACACGTGTGAGGCTCCGACAGACCGCCGACCTTCAAGGTAGTGTGCCATGGATCTTTCGTCAACTATTCTTCTAATTGCCGGATCGTCATCTTTCTCATTGGTGATTGCCGATGGGAACACACGTGGATCCACAAGTATAAAAATGAAATAAAGCAAACATGAAAAGTACGATTCTTAACATATCGGTTGGAATCTGGTGGGGGGAGGGTGAAACTACGCTCTACATACTGAAGTTCACATTTATCTCTACTGTCAAAGCCGTCTCCGTTGGTTATTTGATTAATTCATCTCTGATTGTTGCTCTTGATCTGCTCCAAACCATGATCCGTCTTCAGTGGTGTTCAAACTCTCATCCGCCGCAAACAGTAGCTCGGTGTCAACTCACTGCTCACTACTCAGTGTTGCGATACCAAGTCCCCTACCCAGACTTACCGGAAGCTGCCCTTCCTTCTCTAAGCATCCCATTGATCCTCCCGTCAAGTGTTGTTGGTTTCCCTTGTTATCTGTTCTGTAGGCTTCTATTGTCATTGTCAAATCTAAAAGGCTCGATCTAAAAATACCTAGATTCATTGTTTGCTACTTCCGATTTGATTGTAAGACATTTCCCACCTCTCAGCACTTAATGACTCAGACTTTCATAGTATAACATGGGAATTGAAGAAGAAAATAAGAGAAGCAAGAGTTCAAGGTAGCCGAAAGTCCACTTTCGATTTTCCTTCTGGATGTTGGCAGTGTTTCACCTGGTTCGGTTTGTAAGATAACAGTCGGTCCTAACTCGTACTGTGATTATACCTAATAAAAGCATGACCAAACACTGTCTAAAAACGGGCTGTGTGGCGCGATCCAATTACAATAAGGTTAAACATGAAGTCAGTTTAACGTGGATGTGTTACATGATAAGGACTGTCCCCTTTTCATGTAAGTATAAAAATAGAGAGATTTAGTTAAATGTAAAAATGAAATAGAATAGACGAAATTCAAACCTCGTAATTTAGGCTTAGAAATAGATTACGAGAGAGAATTAGCAAATGGAATGTAAAAACAAGCCATTGTTTAGCTTAGAGATAAAATAGTTTTCAGAAAAGGAATGCAACTATAGGATAATTTAATAAACATGTTTTTAACATATTGGAAATATAGGTTACTGGGAATATAGGTTAAAATTCCTTTTGTAAATAAAGGAAAAAGTCTTGGACACGCATTTCCAGAACACGTGAAAGAAGACACATGTTTTAACATGTGTATGACGTCATGGAAAATGGGAAGTTCTCGATATAGTAAGAAACTTTAGAGTTAAGCGGAGACAAACTTAGGGAGAGTCTGAGAAAGAGTCGGAGGACGAGAGACAACAGTCTGGAGTACAGACATGGACAGTCGAACGTCTGGAAGCGAGACGGTCACCTTTGAAACGTAGAATGTAAAACTTTGAATTCTTGACTAAGAAAACCACGACCGGTCGGAGAAGAAATAAACCCACCATGTGCTTTTATAAACGTCGTCTTTGTGTTGTAATTCTACCAAAAGGTAAAGTGATTATATGTCTTATCTATCATGTGTTTTTTTTAAATGTCTTTACATACACAATGTCTCGACATCTCATATCTACAATGTGAACACTAAGACTGTCTCAACATTACCTCCTCACTAACACTTCTAAGTATGAACATTTTATATATATAAATCTCTTCATAACACGAACACAGAACGCAACATCTCTCTTAATAAGACTCTCTAAGACTCACTATTAATAAGACCTAACAATAACAACAAGAAATACGAACAACAACAACAACAACCACAATAATAATAATAATAATAATAATAATAATAATAATAATAATAATAATGAAAAAATATAACAGATGGAAGGGAGGACCAGCTCTTCCGAAAGCAAAATTTGAACGGACACAAAAATAGCTGAGAATGAACCCCTCGGTATACTCCGGTACAGGTAGATATCAAACAATAAACCAACCCTTTTCTAACAGAATGAAATACTACTTGTAATAATTACCTCCTCCGACCGAAGCGCACCATACTTCAGTCAGACAAATGGTCTAACCACTACCGAGCCATTGTAATCTAGCGTAGGAATGTACTGAGGGTTACCTCGTTTAATTGTAAAATTCACGCAGAAAGTGAATCGCATGAAACGTGGGAGGCAATAGGGTGCTTGTGTAGATTGGTAGTCTTATAAACCAACGCATTTCAGGTGAAAACATTATTACGTAGTCACGTGTCATGTCGAAATTAGTGTAAATTAAAAAATTTACGAAAAATCACCCAGCAAATGTGTTGGATGTATTTTTAACAAAAAAAAAATCATCCACAATTACGATCTGAGATTTTATGTTTAAAAATGGCAGATTCTTAATTTAAGTAAATTTAATTGTTTTTCTTCGCGTAGAACAACTTTCCAGCCAACAAACAAAAGCACAATTTACGCTTTAATTGATTTTAAATCAATCAAAACAATCATCTTGAGTGTGATTTTCACAACGTTTCACTCGATGTAACCCCTAACCTTCTTGAGGTGTATCTTGTCGCACTCGGGAATGTTTCTGACGAACTCGGGAATTTGGATGAAATTTCAAGCGGAACCCTTTATTTACTTCACGAGATAGGATGCTCTTGTTCCTAGAGCCATGACTGGATAGAGGTCCTAAGTAATTCGCAAAGATATTTTTAGGTCGCCCACACTGAAGATTGAACCTTCAACCTTCAGGAGAACATCACTTTTACAATTGATTTTTCCAAGTACTCTAACCACTGCGTCACGGGTCCTTGAGGACGATTCTAGTACGAATTTTAGGAGCCTTAAGCCTATTTTTTATTTCAAGTTGTAAATATCACCATTTATTACTAATTATTAATATATATTAATGTATATCTATCTCTATACTTATTACTTGTATATATTAATGTGTTTACTTATTACTTGTATATATTAATGTGTTTACTTATTACTTGTATATATTATCTATTGTTTAAAGTTAACGGTTCCCATATCGTATTAAATTCTATACTAGGTCTACTTAGTAATTTGTTATCTCCCAGTATATGCGCTGCTTCTTTGAGTCGTCTTACTCTCTACCGTTCTTCTCTATCTATAATTTTTACTCCATCCCATAATGGCAGATTATTTCCATTTTCCTTCCAGGTGGCTGACGGAACAAGAGCATGCTACACTCGTGAAGTTCATAAAGGGTTCCGCTTGAAATTCCGTCCAAATTCCCGAGTTCAACAGAAACATTCCCGAGTTAAACAAGATACACCTGAAGAAGATCAGAGATTACATCGACCGAAACGTTGTGAAAATGACACTCAAGTTGAGAACAGTAGTCCGAAGAATCACAATAGTCTTCACAAGCATATTTAGCTTCGTTATTTGCATACAACTTCAAGTTAAATACCTAATAGTTGATACTTCTCCTTTCCCACTCTTAACACTCATTTACCTTTCGTAATATGAACAAGGGTGCCATACTCAAAACAAACAACAATGGCGGTAAGCTATCCCCTTGAAACATCTCTCTCATCAAATGAAGATCTCCATTTGATGTTAATGGTACTTTTCATTGTTTCATGCTTCTTTCCAAGAAATCTCGCACATTCGCCATTCTTTAACTATGTGGAATCTGATCATATGTTTTGCGGTAATCTATCCATGACATAGATTTGTGGATTTTCTCTTACAATCAAGATTGTCTTATCAATAAGCAACTGATCTACATCCCTTTTTTTCCTCCTCCGGTAAGATCCCTTGCTCTTCCAAATATTTGAAAATCTCATCGGCAGGCCTGTAAGCAGTTTCCTCATTATTATTATTATTATTATTATTATTATTATTATTATTATTATTATTATTATTATTTATTATTATTATTATAAATCAATATTACTTATTATTATTATTATTTATTGTTATTATTAATTAATATTACTTATTATTATTATTATTATTATTATTATTATTATTATTATTATTATTATTCGTATTATTATCATTACCATTACTATTATTATAATTATATATTTTTTATTATTATTTTTTTTATTATTATTATTATTATTATTAATATTATTATTAATAATATTATTATTACTATTATTACTATTATTACTATTATTATTACTATTATTATTATTACTATTATTATTACTATTATTATTACTATTATTATTAATAATATTATTATTATTAATAATATTACTATTATTACTATTATTACTATTATTATTACTATTATTAAATTATTATCATTATTATATTATTATTAATATTACTATTATTAATATTATTATTATTATTACTATTATTATTATTATTACTATTATTAATATTGTTTTTATTATATTATTATTATTGTTATTATAATTATTATTACTATTATTATTAATATTGTTGTTATTATATTATTATTATTATTGTTATTATAATTATTATTATTATTATTATTATTATTATTATTATTATTATTATTATATTATTATTGTCATTATTATTGGCTCACATGGAGCTTTCACACATGTCAACAAACGATCTGATTGGAAACCTGTGGAGTTCTCTGGAAGCTGAGTTACAACAAGTCTCCCCAGACGTCCAGTTCTCTTCACCTCATGAATTTGCGTCATCGCAACAGTCGCTTACCATTGATTTCTCGCTGGTAGTGGCCACTGGTTTATACTGGAATTTGAGTGGCACTCAGCCTCCCCAAGGTCTCAGTTCTCTTTGCACTTGTCCAGTCGAGGTCTGGTTGGCGCTCTCTCCTAGGTCTTTCAGTCCTTATTGACCCTTCTCGGCTCTTTGGTATCACTTTTTTATTTGGGTAACGGTTATGAAACAATGGGGGATGCATGTTGGGGGGAGGTGTAGAACTTGTAGATATGCAGTTCTTCATTCCCTGTAATGCTTATTCGTTATATTGTCTTGTATTATTATTATTCTTATTATTCTTATTATTCTTATTATTATTATTATTATTATTATTATTATTATTATTATTATTATTATCAGCGGCCATTGAACTCAACTGGAATTAGAGGGGCAATAACCTTCCCCAATGTTCCAGTTCTCTTCGCGATTGTCCAGCGGAGGTCTGCTCAGTGCTCTCTTCTCTGTCTTTCCATCCTCCTTTACCCTTCTCGGCTATTTTGTGTCACTCTTTGGGGGGTGATTGGGAAATAGGAGGAGATGTGGGAGAGGATAGAGAACTTGTAGATATGCAGTTTCAATGTTCTTGGTTCCATGTAACGCTTCTTTGTGTTTTGCCTCTGCAGCAGTTTTTCTGGCCCGCGCATGTGGCTCATGTGTATTAGTCTTCGCATTCAACGTTTCCCTTAATATTTCAGCTGTTTTCATTATTGTTATTCATTGTATCTTTCCAGCCATTCCTCTGATTCCAATTTCTCCCATTCTTTTTTCAAATCTTTTCGGGATTGTTGCTAGTGCTCCTACTATTATAGGTATTATTTTGAATTTCTTCATCGTCCATATCCCTTCCAGCTCTCTAGCTAGTTCTGTGTATTTTTTCAGTTCTACATTTTCTTTGATATTCACCTTGTAGTCAGCTGGAACAGCAAAGTACGCGATTTGACAGAACATTTCTTTCTTGTTAATTGTTATGTTTGACGTTCATCTTCGTCGCCAACTGTTATGTTTGCAGGTTGAACCAAATAACGTATAAGGCAATACAAATGAAGACTCAACAAAACAAAGGTAGAGCAATAAGAAGTGCATTAGGAAAAGTATATTTGCAGTATATTTACATAATGGTTGTCAAGTTAGAGAGTCTTGGCTGGAGAACATATCTGCTCTCTGCTCGGCCTTCGGTGGCTTCTGGTTAACACACACTCAGACTAACCGAGTCTTGCTATTTATGTGTAATATTATCCACATATGTAAATGAGTGGGTGCCACCACAACATTAATTATTACAACGTCCGGTCTTCTTGCTTGAATGGGTTTATCTGTTTGTATGTTTATGTCCTATAGAATTTTGTGATTTCTGTTTTCAAGTACTGTTGCCAGCTTATGCTTGTCCCATTTGTCTGTGTATTCGAGATGCAGTTGTTTGCATAATTCCCAGAGTACTGTCCTTCCTACTTAGTCGTGTCTGTTTTTGTATTCCTTTTTGTCCCGTTTGCTATATTCACTTATTACGTGGTTTATCTCTCGTCTCTTTGTCCAGAGAGTCTGCATTTGCTGTTTTCTTGTGTTTTGTCGATTTTTGCGTTGATGTGGTTGGCTCTTATCGAGTTATCTTGTGCTGCAGTTTTTAGGAATTCAATTTCTCGGTTTACATGTCCTTTTCGCATCCATGCCCAAGTGTTTTCGTTATTTTCATCCTTTGTCATCCTTATGAATCTTCCGTGAAGTTGTTTCTCTTCCCATTTTTCTTTTCTTGTCATCCTTTATCTCTCTGTTTTCTGTTTTATTGATTTTGTTTCAGTGTCTCTCGCTGCCATGATTATTCTTTTAGTGTTTTGCATTATGCATATTTTTAGTTCTTATTTGGTTACTTTTGTTGTTGTTGTTATTATTATTATTATTATTATTATTATTATTATTATTATTGTTATTATTATTATTATTATTCGTTTGCCGTTAGTTTCTCGGTGGTAATGACCATTGGCCTTCACTAATATTTGGGTGACAATAAACTTCCTCAAACCTCCGCACCTGTCCAATGGAGGTGTGGTAAATGCTTTCGCTCCTCTATCTTTCCGTCCTTTTTGACTATTCCGTGTAGGGCCAGCCGATGCCGACACTACCAAATTTGGAAAGGAGGGGAGATTGTGAGTGAGGAGAGGAATATGGGAAAGGAAGGAAGAGGCAACAGAGAATATAGGAAGAGGATGAAGATGTGAAGGCGGTGGGTTAGCGTTCTGAGGATATGGTTATTAAGACCATCGGTAACTATAAAATAAATGCTTCGTTTGTGTATCATTTTATCATCGTCTGGCACGTGCTATCATTCCATGTCTCCGACGTGAGGTACATTCGTCTCACTCCAGCGATTTGTTATATGATGTGAGTTTGTTATTTGCTTGTTTGTGCGTTTGTTTGATCCAGACTTGTTGCAAAACCAGAGCCATATTTGCTTCTTTTTATCTGACTCCATTTCTGGATTCTAAAAATATTATTTTCGAATCATTCTCACTCCCAAAACGACAGACAGCGCGTCGCCGAAATTGTTCCCGCGCATAACAGGCGGCCATTTTCCTTCTCTGTCGCCATTCCTTATCGGCCGCATCAGAAAATACTGCCAAGGCAAAGCGCCACATCTGGTAAAAAAAGACATATTCAACCGGGTTGGTGTCAAAAAAATAATTTGCTCTATATTTCTTTTTAAATATATTCTTTATTTGAGCTAGACACAAAAAATGAGAGCATCTGCAGGTATTTATAAACTGTGACCTATTTTCTACAATGGAACCTATTTAGGAAAGTCGGGCATTTTTATAATTACGTAAAGCGCTAATCACAAGTCTCTGCTTTATATTTATGTGATTAAAATAAACGGCCCCTTCAGTCAGGCTATGGAGAACCACTAAAAAGTGCCTGCGCGTGATATTTTTGTGGCAAGAGTTGCGCAATCTCCAACCACACCTCTACTGAGTCGGCAGTATTTTAATTCCTATTGCATATATATATATATATATATATATATATATATATATATAGAGAGAGAGAGAGAGAGAGAGAGAGAGAGAGAGAAAGAAAGAGAGAGAGATACAAATATAAACCCACTGGTACGCAATTGAAATATGTGTATATAGTTTTGAAATAAATAGTTGTATATATATATATATATATATATATATATATATATATATATATATATATATATATATATATATATATATAGCCAGTAGAGTTTAGTTTCCTAGAAGTACATCCAATGAAACAACATGTGTCTACCAAAGAGTGCTCAATGAGTTAACAGAGCAGGTATATTAAATTTATTTATACAAACATTAATGGCTACATATGTGCATACATGTTTCTCTAATCACCCGCGTTGGGGGATTACGTCTTCAAGCCAAGTTTCGACGGTGATTCTTGGCCTGAAGACGTAATCCCCCAACGCGGGTGATTACAGAAACATGTATGCACATATGTAGCCATCAATGTTTGTATAAATAAATTTACTATATATATATAACTACTTCATTTACTCACATAAAATTAATATACAAAAGTATAAATTTATGCGTAAACTTTAAGTATTTACTTCAAAAGTGCTCAATACGTAGGTAGAGCTAGTTAGTAATTTATAAAATATATATGGCGATTAAGCTACACTGAATATTCTGCGTTTCATCTCCTCTAGGATTCTTCAGAGCTGGAGGGGAAAGATATAAAGATAGTATGAGAGGGGAAAAAGAGCCTATTATGATATCACAATGTATTCTGTGTGAAAATCTTATGAGGACACGATTATGAACCAATGTCAAAGTTAAATCATATTTTGATAATATATAATATATATATAGAATACTGGCCCAGCGGGTCACAGCTAGCTTAATATTATTTCAAATTTCAACATAGCCGAACGACGAGAATGCTATTACAAACTAGTGATGGGACGATTTCAATACTTTTCCCGATTCCGATACAATTACCGATTCTGATTCCGATACAATTATCGATTCCGATTCCGATTCTTTATATATCTCTAAATATTTAACTATATAGTTATATTTTTCTCTGATAACCATAAAAACACTCACGTTAAATGTGCAGATATTTTTCTAAACGTAAAAATATGTTTGTGGGGGACGATCTATCAATTTTTGCTTCACTGGTAATTTAAAATCAATAAATATGTATTATCTTATCATTATTACCAGCAATGGAAGATTTTGCTTTAAACAAAATGAAAAAAAAAAAGACAATTAAAAGAATCGTTTTTGGCATCGGAAAACCGGTACAAATTTTTCCGATTCCGATACCCTCAAATATTCCGATTTTTCCGATCCCCGGTTCCGATTAATCGTCCCAACACTATTACAAACGTATGTTTGATATATGAACAGAGATTCAATAGACGACCAAAATTTCTTGTCATAAAAATTCTTAGTCGCGTACGCCGTAGGTTTTTCTTTCTAAGCCAAGCAAATTATACTCCAGTCTTTCTTTCTGTTAAAACCTGTCTTCGTTCACAGCAAAACAAGCCACTCCCCGCTCCCCTGCTAATAAATAAATAAAAAAACAATGTTCGTCCATATTTACATAGCAGGCGTAAATATGCCTTCCTCAATTAAGATCGTTAAAGGCGGCCGATTTCAAAATGGTGAATAGTTGTTACGGAGTGAAGTACAGATTGCGCCGCCATTACAAACACTTACTCCCCGAAATTCCCGCCGTTTTAATAAACTCCACCTGGAAATATTTGTCGACGCACTTCATTATGTTCAAGTGTTTTCGATCAGTCAAAGTAGAAGTCATCGTCCGTTTCGGTTGGAAAGATTTTAGAGGTTCTGTCTGTCGAGCAATTTTGCATGCTTAAGTTTAAAATAGCATTTCGATCGGTTTCTCAGGTTTACGTTTGCAATAGAACTATCGGATGTCTGTTATGCTCGTGAGTTCAATTTATATATATATATATATATATATATATATATATATATATATATATATATATATAAACTCCTCGGCCTAACGTTCACATGAAACATGAGTTGGAACAATCACATTGAGACGTGAGCACCCTCGACAAACCCGACAGGCTGCTAAATCCCACCCCCACACTGTAGAGATCCCTAGATGTAAAAGATCTTTTTACTCCAATAGTTTCTTCCTCAGAACCGCTAGACTCTGGAATTCCATTCCAGGTCCCTGCTTCCCCAACAGTACTGACGTGCAGAAGTTCAAGTGTAACGTGAACCGACACCTTGCTGCCCAAATCCCTTCATAGTACCCCAGTAGTTGTTGCCCCTGACAGTAGCCCCCTACACCAAAGTGGCAATTTGCCTTGTTTGGGGTGAAAATGTAATTAAAAAAAAAAAAAAAAGAGTATTGCAAGGACCGCTGCGAAAAAGGTAGGTTCCCTTTGCCGTGCTAGAAAGCTACTAACATCCGAAAGTATTCTTTACCTCTATAAGGCCACCATTCGCCCATGTATGGCGTATTGTTGTCATATTTGGACTGGTGACCCTGCTACTAGTCTGTCGCTCCTAGACAAGGTCCAAAAGAGAGTCGCAAATCTGATAGGTCCTGAACTATCATTTAAGCTTCAGCTTCTGTCCCATCAACGAAATGTTGCATCCCTCTGCCTGTTCTACAAGTACTTTAATGGTGAATGCTCTGACGAACTGCAAGCACTTGTATCCCCCCGACGTAAATACCCCCGATAAACCCGACAAGCAGCTAAATCCTACCCCTTCAAAGTAGAGATCCCTAGACTCCAGTAGTTTCTTCCCCAGAGCCGCCAAACTTTGGAATGACCTTCTGGGTCCCTGCTTCCCAAACTGTACTGACATGCAGAAGTTCAAGTGTAACGTGAACCGAAATATCACTGCCCAACTCCCTACATAGTACTCCTGTAGCTTATGTCCCTGATAGTAGCCCCTACATCAAAGTGGCAACGTGTCTTGTTTGGGGTGAAAATATAATATATATATATATATATATATATATATATATATATATATATATATATATATATATATATATATATATATAAGTATTTTTTTACTACATTAATTAAATAAATTGGCCAAGCAAGGTCACAGGGGAGACACCAAAGCAGCAAAATTGAACTTAGCTTGCTAGCTTGCAGGACACTATATATAGAAATGTAAGCAAATTTATATATATATATATATATATATATATATATATATATATATATATATATATATATACTTTATTATATAGCAAATTTATATATATATATATATATATATATATATATATACTTAATTTACTCACATAAAATTAATATACGAAAGTATAGATTTATGCGTAAACTTTAAGTATTTACTTCAAAAGTGCTCAATACGTAGGTATAGCTAGTTAGTAATTTATAAAATATATTTGGCGATAAAGCTACACTGAATATTCGGCGTTTCATCCACTCTAGGACTCCTCAGGCTTATGCGCCTGAGGAGTCCTAGAGTGGATGAAACGCCGAATATTCAGTGTAGCTTAATCGCCATATATATTTTATATCGACTCACGTTACAGCCGTCAATAACGTAGTGGTTAGGAGCCTTGACTGTCGTACAGACGGTACGGTTTCAATCCTGGCTTGAAGTAGTTGCCTATATAGCCGCACTGATGAGCAGCGAAACAGTACTGTATGTGGATGACATATATATATATATATATATATATATATATATATATATATATATATATATATATAAAGTTTAGTGGTTTAGACGTCACATCTCAATTATGTAACCTAGCATCTTCTCTCCTTTTCTGATGAGAAGCATTACGCTTTGAAATACTTTGGTGTAAAGATTTTTACTTAACCTACACCACTAATTGTGATACTTTCGTATATTAATTTTATGTGAGTAAATTAAATATATATATATATATATATGTAAATATATATATATATAAATTTGCTATATAATTAAGTGTATATATATATATATATATATATATATATATATTTACTTACTTACATTTCTATATATAGTGTCCTGCAAGCTAAGTTCAATTTTGCTACTTTTTTCTAAACTTTAAGCATTTACTTACTAACTAGCTCTACCTACGTATTGAACACTTTTGAAGTAAATACTTAAAGTTTACGCATAAATGTATACTTTCGTATATTAATTTTATGTGAGTAAATTAAGTATATATATATATATATATATATATATATATATATATATATATATATATATATATATATATAAATTTGCTATATATAGTAATTTATAAAATATATTATATATACACGAAGTGCCTTAAATAAGTTGCAACACTTTTTGTACAGGCATTTAAAATTGTCGTAGACTCTTAAAAATTCAGTATGTTATTGCTATACATCTTATGAGATGACTGACCAAATTTTATCATTTTAGGTTCAAATGAACAGCTACAGTAGGAATTGGAATACACCCTACGAAAGCCTGATTGGCATTGTAAGGTGAATTTTTAAAATGCAATCTGGACGTGAGGACACTTTAGAAGAACGATATGCAATAAAATGTTGTTTTTAACTTGTGAAAATGCCACAGAAACGTATGGAATACTTCAGACTGCTTTTGGACAATATTGTATGAATCGAGCATTAGCTTTTGAGTGGCATAAGATACTCAAGGACGCAGGGTGTCTGTGAGAGATGATGAGAGGTGTGGGAGGAGTAAGAGAGTCAGAAGACCAGAGTTGATTGGTCAAATAAAGAATTTCATGAATAAGGATCGCCGTGTGCCTCAAGACAGTTCCTGACCCTCCCTATGGTCCAGACCTTGCCCCCTATGACTTTTGGTTATTCCCTAAGCCCAAGGAAAACCTTAGATGCTGTCATTATGAGACATTTGAGATGACAGAGGCTGTGACGAAGATCATTGACGAGGATTTCCATGGGATGTTCCAGAAGTTGTTAGAACGGCACAGCAAGTGCATTGCAACCGGAGGAGATTACTTCGTAGGGGACTAGAGTTTCATGTGTGCACTACAAATAAAAAGGGCCATACAAAAAAGTCTGAAAACTTATTTAAAGAATGTCGTGCACACACACGCGCACGCATACACACACACACACACACACACACACACACACACACACATATATATATATATATATATATATATATATATATATATATATATATATATATATGTTTGAGGTATTCAGAAGTCGGGACTAATGAAGACAACGAGGTTGTTAGTGCTCAATAAAAAGAGCAAAATATTGTTTTTATTATTTGAGGGTAAACAGTTATATATGGTCGCTACAAATAGCCATCTGTTTCAGTCAAACAGACTTCCTCAGGCGACCCAGAAAAGAAAAAACCCTTAATATAAATATTTTTAAGTGCATAAGATAGAGAATAAATAGATGTAAGTGAAAAAGGGATGGTAAAATATCGAAACTACTTGGGGAGGAGATGGAGAACTAAAATGATCTCTATGGTATATAAATTCTTAATTCGAATATATTTGTCTATATGTTGTTTTTTTTTTTCAGAATTTAAAATTTAACCACTAAACTTTATATATATATATATATATATATATATATATATATATATATATGTCATCCACATACAGTACTGTTTCGCTGCTCATCAGTGCGGCTATGCAGGCAACTACTTCAAGCCAGGATTGAAACCGT
>NC_136498.1:124638281-124678281 GCF_053919585.1 Euprymna scolopes | reverse complement strand
CCGTGTATATGTTTCTTAGAGGTCGGCTGCTGGTAAAATTTATTTTTATGTTTGGTCTCCCTGCTGGGATATCACGCCACCAAGTGTTGTGGGATTATTTAATTGAGTTTTCCTTTGTGGGGACGCGTCGTTAATTGCTTCACGGACGTTCTTCACGGTTTCATCGATGATTATGGTATGTCAAAGGTTCCTGAGGAATTCATCTTCTGCTTCTCTAGACATATTGTCGCCATTTCTTTTTCTATTTTCTTTTTTGCGGGTAGTATAATGAGTTTTCCGGTTGGATTCAATTTTCTTTCACTATTTCTAGCGTTTAGTGTCTACCGTTCTATCTAGCAATTGCTATCGGTCTAGACGAACAGATTTATCTCCCCTTTTATTGAAATATTTGGCGTGTCAGATTATTTTAGTGCAAACTGATACACAAATTAATTTCCACTAGCAGGACTCTACGAACAAATTTAAGTTCACCTTTAGCTGACTTTTGACAACTAAATATTTTCGTTTACTAGCCAAATAGAAATGTTAATAGCCAAACGCACGTGATTTTTGGAGTATGATATCGTCGTTCCGTGACAACTTTTCGTGTTATTTAATGCCGAATCCAGTTATTTTGGAAATCGTATGCTAGTTTGTAGTGTTTGGTTATTTTCGTTTACTAGCCAAATTATTATGTTGTCCAATTTCTACTGTACACTCTTTAACCCTTATCCTTGAGTGGCCTCTTGGCCTTGATAATGTGGTGATACCTATGAAAAAAAAAAGAAAAAGTCCAATGTGAACAAGTTCTAATTGAATCGTCCCCCTAAGTAATCCAAGTTACAAAATTCCCACTGTTTACTATGCTAAAATCACAATGACTAATGTATACCTATTAACCCTTATCCTTGAGTGGCCTCTGGGCCTTGATAAGTGGTGACACCCATGTAAAAAAAAAAAAAAAAAAATGGAAATGTTAATAGCCAAACGCACGTGATTTTTGGAGTATGACATCGTCGTTCCGTGACAACTTTTCGTGTTATTTAATGCCGAATCCAGTTATTTTGGAAATCGTATGCTAGTTTGTAGTGTTTGGTTAGGTTTGGTTGTTTTATAGTGATTTTATCATTTTGGTCCCCTGACCTGCAGAACATGAATGAGTTTTGCAATGGGAGAAGGAAAAGGGTTACAGTATTAATGTTTGGTATATTTTAAGTTAATAAACCAGTCAGGAAGTGGGGAAGAAAGAAAGAGAAAGAGGAAATGGAAAGAAAGAACAGGAGAGAAAGGCGGGTTGTTGTTTTTGGTGTTGGTTTTGTAGAACATAATTAAGTTTTGCAAAAGGTCAAGTGTGGGTTTGATAAATGCATTTTTTAAGGAACGAACTAGATTTGAACTTGGCACTACCAGGTATTCAGTTTGTGGTGTTAACCACTGAACCACCGCTACCCTGAGTCTGCACAAAAGAGTGTACCTATTTACAATGCCTCCCCAACGGACAGTGTTAGACACCAGGGTCGTTTTTTAAAGTGGAGAAAAGGTATAAAAATAAAAATTGTCTCAGTCGTGAAAGACTTCTCCTCCACCGAAAAAAGAGTGTAGGTTTCACATTTCATTTCAGGCAAAGCTGGGTTTTACTACAAAGAGAAATGGTTCTCAATTTATACGCGGGATAAAGATGTAAGTGTTCGATAAAATGGTGTTAATAAATACTTGTTCCTTCCAGTATGCCAGGCTTGTTGGTTCCGCCTCTTGTGGAATGCTTTGTTTGTTTTGTTTTTTTTCTCCTGTTTTAAAGTTGATCAAAGTTTTACACAAAAATGTGCACCTCTTCTTTTTTTAACACCTAATCGAGTAAACAATAAAATGAATAGAAAAAAAAACACTTTATATTTCTCTTATGATTTCATTGTTTTCTTTTAAAAAAAAAAAAAAGATCAAACGCCGGCAACAATGCTCAGTATGGCGATAATAGTTTATTTTGCAACGCGCACGCGGTATATGTTTCGTCTCGCATAAGGTGCTGGTCGAGGATTTTTACGGACAGATGCACCAACGAACTCGTTACGACACATGCATGTATACACTCGCACTGATATAAGCACACACCGATATAGACATATACGCACACATACAAGTGAACCAAGTGCAAAAGAGATCCAGGCAATTGCACTTAAGGGAACGGCGAGGACACTAAAAAGAACTCTCGGTTGGTTTCAATAAAAATCAGGGCAATATTGGCAGCTGGTTTGGCTGCCCCATACCCAGCGTTACAATCTTCAAAGGAAGAAAATTAAAAAAAAATAATAAAATAAAATAAAAAAATAAATAAATAAATAAAAATCATATTTTTTTTAATTATTACGATGGTCCCCGACCAATATGTTTTTGCTGTTCTTCTGTGTTACTGATAAAGCGATCAGGTTTCGATTCAGAGTTGGAAACATTAATCCATTTCTAGTCACACTGAAGAACCCAAATATGCTACAATATTCGCTTTTGGTTTGAAAAGAAAGAATTCATTTGCATCGTTCTAATAAGTCAAAATTTGCAAATAATAAACTTACTGTTATAGTGACTTACTCATTCACTCGTAATGAACTCTTCTTCTAAGCATTATAAAAACCCAGAATCTAATACTCCCATAATGGACTCTTCTAAGAATTATAAAAACCCAGGGTTTAATACTCCCATAACGGACTCTTCTAAGCATTATAAAAACCCAGGGTTTAATACTCCCATAATAGACTCTTCTAAGCATTATAAAAACCCAGAGCCTAATACTCCCATAATGGACTCTTCTAAGCATTATAAAAACCCAGAGCCTAATACTCCCATAATGGACTCTTCTAAGCATTATAAAAACCCAGAGCCTAATACTCCCATAATGGACTCTTCTAAGCATTATAAAAACCCAGAATCTAATACTCCCATAATGGACTCTTCTAAGCATTATAAAAACCCAGAATCTAATACTCCCATAATGGACTCTTCTAAGCATTATAAAAACCCAGAGTCTAATACTCCCATAATGGACTCTGCTAAGCATTATAAAAACCCAGAATCTTATACTCCCATAATGGACTCTTCTAAGCATTATAAAAACCCAGAGCCTAATACTCCCATAATGGACTCTTCTAAGCATTATAAAAACCCAGAGCCTAATACTCCCATAATGGACTCTTCTAAGCATTATAAAAACCCAGAGCCTAATACTCCCATAATGGACTCTTCTAAGCATTATAAAAACCCAGAATCTAATATTCCCATAATGGACTCTTCTAAACATTATAAAAACCCAGAGTCTAATACTCCCATAATGGACTCTTCTAAGCATTATAAAAACCCCGAATCTAATATTCCCATAATGGACTCTTCTAAGCATTATAAAAACCCAGAGCCTAATACTCCCATAATGGACTCTTCTAAGCATTATAAAAACCCAGAGCCTAATACTCCCATAATGGACTCTTCTAAGCATTATAAAAACCCAGGGTCTAATACTCCCATAATAGACTCTACTAAGCATTATAAAAACCCAGGGTCTAATACTCCCATAATAGACTCTACTAAGCATTATAAAAACCCAGAGTCTAATACTCCCATATTGGACTCTTCTAAGCATTATAAAAACCCAGAGTCTAATACTCCCATAATGGACTCTTCTAAGCATTATAAAAACCCAGGGTTTAATACTCCCATAATAGACTCTTCTAAGCATTATAAAAACCCAGGGTCTAATACTCCCATAATAGACTCTACTAAGCATTATAAAAACCCAGAGTCTAATACTCCCATAATGGACTCTCCTAAGCATTATAAAACCCAGAGTCTAGTACTCCCATAATGGACTCTTCTAAGCCTTATAAAAACCCAGAGTCTAATACTCCCATAATGGAGTCTTCTAAGCATTATAAAAACCCAGAGTCTAATACTCCCATAATGGACTCTTCTAAGCATTATAAAAACCCAGGGTTCAATACTCCCATAATAGACTCTTCTAAGCATTATAAAAACCCAGGGTCTAATACTCCCATAATAGACTCTACTAAGCATTATAAAAACCCAGAGTCTAATACTCCCATAATAGACTCTACTAAGCATTATAAAAACCCAAGGTCTAATACTCCCATAATAGACTCTACTAAGCATTATAAAAACCCAGAGTCTAATACTCCCATTATGGACTCTTCTAAGCATTATAAAACCCAGAGTCTAGTACTCCCATAATGGACTCTTCTAAACATTATAAAACCCAGAGTCTAGTACTCCCATAATGGACTCTTCTAAGCATGATAAAAACCCAGGGTTTAATACTCTCATAATAGACTCTTCTAAGCATTATAAAAACCCAGGGTTTAATACTCCCATAATAGACTCTTCTAAGCATTATAAAAACCCAGTCTAATACTCCCATAATGGACTCTTCTAAGCATTATAAAACCCAGAGTCTAGTACTCCCATAATGGACTATTCTAAGCATTATAAAAACCCAGAGTCTAATACTCCCATAATGAACTCTTCTAAGCATTATAAAAACCCAGAGTCTAATACTCCCATAATAGACTCTTCTAAGCATTATAAAATCCCAGAGTCTAATACTCCCATAATGGACTCTTCTAAGCATTATAAAACCCAGAGTCTCGTACTCCCATAATGGACTCTTCTAAGCATTATTAAAACCCAGGGTTTAATACTCCCATAATAGACTCTTCTAAGCATTATAAAAACCCAGGGTCTAATACTCCCATAATAGACTCTACTAAGCATTATAAAAACCCAGAGTCTAATACTCCCATAATGGACTCTTCTAAGCATTATAAAACCCAGAGTCTAGTACTCCCATAATGAACTCTTGTAAGCATTATAAAAACCCAGAGTCTAATACTCCCATAATGGAGTCTTCTAAGCATTATAAAACCCAGAGTCTAATACTCCCATGGAAAATCATCACGGCACAACACGAGACTGTCAACCGACAACCTTTCTTTGCATACTTTCTTGTACAATATATTCTTTCTACGTAAACCTGGTGATCGCGTCTTTATGACCTTCTTCTGGGGTCCCAACAACTGGTGATGAGGTATTTTAACTAAAAACATGATATTCGAATGACCCACTTCAACAACATTGACTTGCGACGAAATATTCAAACGTGCAAAATTGTGTTCCAAAACATAACGAATCATTCGATACCGTAGAATCCGAACGACTAAACGTTTTAAGGACAAGAATTCAACTCTGAAAGTTGCACTGAACTCTCAATTCTCCACACCAGTTATTAGAAATGTGACTGGCTGTCGATAGTGTAAACGTTGGCGATGGACCGCCGAACTTTCGTAAGAGATGCGGTGAATTCTTCGGAAAGGGCCGGCTTAAGATAAGACAAGGCATTACGTTACAGTAACAATATAACTTGCTCGGTGTGAATGGAAATCGTTGTTGATGAATTGACTGATGAACGCGCCGTACTGGTTTGGCACCATAATACTTTCGATTTCCTCTGGAACCATTTTCAGGGAGATCGATAACTAGTTATAACATGCAATCCGAACGCTAATCAATCAACTCAAAATGTGTTGTATTGTCTGGAGGGGGGGGTATTCTATATAACATGGAGGGAGTATATATTATGTACGTGTGTCTAAACTCGTGCACCTTCTCGTACTATAAAATGTCATTCTAATGAATGTGTGTATACAGAGTGTATATACGTGTCACAGTCATGTATATGACGTGTATATACGTGTGTTCGTCTAATCTAGTTTTTCTATCGTTTGTTGAATTGATGCGTGTATAACACTTACGACGGTGTCGATATATCAACAGATACAATTTAACAACGGACGTGTAGCATTTACAACAGAAAGAGACAAATAACAATTCTCTGGGGTTTTAACATCGGGCCAATCAGAGAAACATACCTGGCTCGCCTTTGATCTTGTTGGAAGGATCATCGGAAAAGCTGCAGAGAAGATTCATCACAATGAATCAACAAATCTATGATTGTCTTTTCAGCAACTTTATTTACTGATGTTCCCCCATTGGAAAGCTGCAGATGGTCCTAGACTAATGCATTCTAATCCCTTCTACTGGGAGCCATCTCCCTCTCTCGATTCCGACTGGATCTGTTCTCTCTCACTCCCGATTCTTGACTAAAAAAATATGCCTCTTCAGGGTCTACCATAAGTACACGTCACTTTAAGTGACCTCTACGTAAAACTACGTCAGACTCTAGAGGTCAATCTATTTTTTAATTATTGTTTATGTTCTAACATTCTTTTTTATGAAAACATCTTAACATAAATAATTTTATCTGAAAATATTTATTTCGCTATGACAACATTCTATTTTTACAAATATTATATAGATCATAATCGTCGACTGTCATATCTTTCGGCATTACCCGGTCATTATCTAACAAATGTATAAAGGCATTTTATCTATGCGTGTGAGTTCGTTCTCTATGGACTCCAAAATGACTGAACCGATTTTATCAAATTTCACACAAATGTATTTTATGCATCTAGGAGTGTTGCTAGATATGTTTTGTATCGGAATGCCTCAGATTAGTATCAATAATTGAAAAAAATCCCGTTAAAGAAGGAACAGTCCGATATTGACCAAAGTAAACACCCTCATACAACCTAATATCACAAGTTCATTTGAGAATTTTATCTTTTTTTACATGGTGGTCATCACTTATCAAGCCCCGGAAGCCACTCGGGATAAGGGTTATTGCGTGCACTGTAGTCAATGGGATAGTATCGTAGTAATCGTTAGTATTGGAGGTCTGATAAAGTGTCTTACTTAAGGGGGCGGTTCATCAGGAATTTATGTTGGAAAGTTGTAATCAGGTGGGAATCAGGCAAACGGAAGAGTGTTCCACAGGCGTGCAGTTCTGAGAAAGGAGCTACGTTTTGATTTAGGCACAGATAAAGAGTGGCTAAAATTATTGACAGTGGTTTCAGCTAGACGGGTGTTTTTCGCGAATGATTGGCGAGAGGAGACCAGAGATTGGAGCTCAGACGAGTTTAAGTGAAAGTGATTTTGTTGATTTGAACTTGTAATACTCATGCTACCAGCCCGTGTCGTTAACCACTGAACCATCCCCATGTCTCTAAAACTTCGAATTATTGAATGCTGTATCACATTTGAATATCGTATTTAAACAACACTTTGACAAATGTTGCAGCTCCGTCTGTAAAAATATCATGATTACCTTCCCTTATCTAAGGTCAGCTATTTGCAATTTTTGTTGTGGTTTTTCGCCCAAAACAAGACATATTGTCACTTAGAACGTAGAGGGCTACTATTTGGGATCAAAGGAGACCGTGGGCAGTCTTGTCAATGGGATAATATCGTAGTAATCGCTAGTAATGGAGATCTGATAAAGTGTCTTACTTAAGGGGACGGTTTATCACGAATTTGTTTATGTTGGACTTGAAGACATCCAAGTTGTAGTCAGGTGGGAAACAGGCAAACGGAAGAGAGTTCCACAGGCGTGCAGTTCTGAGAAAGAATCTACGTTTTGATTTAGGCACAGATAAAGAGTCGGTAAAATTATGGACAGTGCTTTCAGCTAGACTGGTGTTTATCGTGAAAGATTGGCGAGGGGGACCAGAGATTGGAGCTCAGACGAGTACTTGCCATGGAAATAACAATAAAACAAAGATAGGCTCGCAACGTCTCTTCTGTGAGAGAGAGGTTTCAGGGAAGAAAAAAGGGCATTCCCCCACTAAGCCACGAAGTCTATTTTGTATTCTGTCAAGGCAGGATAGGTTGCTTTTAGCAGCTCCTGCCCAGATGTGGCAGCAGTACTCCATCCTTGAATCACCGCACAAGCGGAAGGATTCGATGTATAAAATCAACAGTATGTTTTTTATAAGACAGGGATGCGTTAGAAATGAATGACAGTTGAACACCGATACTTGACTTTTGCATTTTAAACTTAAATTCAAGCCACTATATAAAAATAATTTTATAAAACCAACCGTAGGTTCTCTACAGTGCAATGTAGCCTGCAATGTAAGGAGGCATGCTAAGCTTTCTCTCGGTGTGCCACAGTGGATCCCCGACTAGAGCAAGCAATGAAATGATTTGTTTGAAATATGGACGATTTCACCGATTGTAAGGACAACAGAAGTATTTGAAGCGTGGAACCCTCGTTGATCCTCATTCAATCAAGAGTGACGTCGGGTCTCCCTGCTAATATATATATATGTGTGTGTGTGTGTGTGTGTGTGTGTACATACACAGACATACATACATATATATATATATATATATATATATATATATATATATATATATATATATATATATATGTAGAAAGAGGAGGTGGAACGAATCAATTTTGCTATCTGTCTATCTATCTCTCTTTACAGCTATCTATATATCTATCTATCTATATATATATATATATATATATATATATATATATATATGTCTATAAAAGTGAAAGTGTCTGTGTATCCGTGTGTGTCTGTCTGTGTACATTTCCCTACGCAATAACTCTGTCGATTTTAAGCCTACAGACTCGAAATTTGATATACAGGGTACTGAGATTTAGGACAATCTTTGTAATCGGTTTTCGGACAGAAATTTGGCTGTTAAGGGGTCAAAGTTCAACGATTTTACCTTTGAGAACTCTACCAAACTCCTCCGACAATTTTGGGTCTAAACACTTGTTTAGTGTTCCTTGGACATGGATTAAACTTAATAACTTGATTTGAGTCCAAAATAATAAATGTTAAGGGGTCATAATAGGGGTCAAATTTTAAAATATTGATCGCTTTTTTTTCTTTTTTTTTTTTTGCTCAACATACACCTCCAAACACCCGGGCAACGCCGGGCTAAAATGCTAGTATATATATATAAAAGTGCAGAATACAGAAAGAAAATGAATAGAAAACGAGGAAGTAAGCCTGACTGACGAAGCTTTTCTTAAAGATGCGAAGGCGCATAAAAAAGTTGATACTTATGGAAAAAAAAGTTAATGGAGGAGAACGCAATAAAAACAACTAAAACGGAGAAATAAATAAATTTTCAGACAACAACTCGATTGTTTCCTAAACAATGGCCTCAATTCCGTTTTTTTTTTTTTTTTTTTTTTTTTTGTTTTTTTCTCCACCTGAAAATAAAAAACAAACTGTCTCTCTTGTTTTGGTCTAGTAAAGAAAACAAAATGAAAATAAACGTTTCCGATGAACAATGGGAAACAACACCACCACCACCACCACTAACACCAACCGGAACGCTCGACAAACAATTCAGTGATGAATATAAGAACCAATTTCACATTTATTTTTATGGTTATTTTTTTTTATTATTTCGGTCACCGAAATTATTTAAAGCAAAATAAGTTTTCGTAAGGTGTCGGCACTATATCCAAACAACTTCGTGTCATTTATAAACATGTTTTAGCAACAGTAAAATCGAAAAATTACTTTATAACTTTACTTTTTGAACTTCTGCATGTCAGTACAGTTGGGAAAGCAGGGTCCCGGAAGGGAATTCCAAAGTCTAGCAGTTCATATTTATAGGATTTAATCATCTTTGAGAGCGATCGAATCAACGTTTACTTTCAAAAAATCCTTCCTAGATAAGAGAAAAATCAAAGTTGTCCTCGACGGTCGTACATCTAAACAATATGATATAAATACGGTAGTGCCTAAGGGGTCTATCCTTGGACCTTTATTAATCCTGATATTCATACATGAACTCCCTGATAAAATTGTTTCTGAGATGGGTATATATGCTGATGACACCACACTCTATAACAGGCACGAAAGGAAAACAAATGAACACATATCTAAGGTAATGACAGAAACACTTGAGGATAACCTCCAGTCATTAGTAGAAGGGGCACAAAAATGGATGGCCACATTCAATGCTACCAAGACTAAACTTGTTTCCTTCAATAATTACAAGAAAACTTTTCTACCACCAATAGCAATGGCCAATGACTCTTTATCTGAAAGTGCATCTTTTAAACTCCTTGGCCTAACGTTCACAGGAAACATGAGTTGGAACAATTACATTGAGAGCATTGCCAGGACCGCTGCGAAGACGGTAGGCTCTCTCTACCATGCTAGAAAGCTACTAACGCCCGAAAGTATCCTGTACCTCTATAAGGCCACCATTCGCCCATGTATGGAGTATTGTTGTCATATTTGTGGCTAGTGCATCTGCTACTAGTCTCTCGCTCCTAGACAAGGTTCAAAGAGTCGCCAACCTGATAGGTCCTGAACTGTCATCTAAGCTTCATCCTCTGTCCCATCGACGAAATGTAGCATCCGTCTGCCTGTTCTATAAGTATTTTAATGGTGAATGCTCCGACGAACTGCAAGCACTTGTACCCCTCCACGTAAATATCCCCGACAAACCCTACAAGCAGCTAAATCCCACCCCTACACAGTAGAGATTCCTAGATGTAAGAGAGTTTTCTACTCCTGTACGTTCTTCTCCAGAACTGCTAGACTTTGGAATTCCCTTCTGGGTCCCTGCTTTCCCAAATGTACTGATATGCAGAAGTTCAAGTGTAACGTGAACCGACATCTTGCTGCTCGACTACCTACATCGTCCCCCTTTAGCTTAGGTCTTTGATAGTAGCGCCCTACATCAAAGTGGCAATGTGCCTTGTTTGGTGGTGAAAATGTAATAAAAAAAATACTCTGAAAAAATGTTGAAAAAACCGGAAACAGGATCAAACTCATCTCCCTTATAAATTTGTGAAATACTAAAAATAGAGATTTTAAAAATTTCGTTACTAACCACTTACGTTCAGTGGTCTTTAGATAATTGGTTGGATTTACAATCTTTTCGTGAAACCGCAGATATCGATGACTGATCGAATTAATATATAGCATTATTAGTAATTAAATATATACGAGGTGTCTTAAATAAACTTCCAGACTGTTTTCGTATGGATCCTTTTATGTACAGTACACACACGAAATTCTAGCTTCCTTCGAAGTAATCTCCTCCGGCTGCAATGCACTTGTTGTATCGTTCCAACAACTTCTGGAAGGCCACATCGAAATTTCTCTCGTGTGAGCGTGTCAATGGAACTGTTTTGATTCCGATCTAAATCAAATAGTCTGTAACAAGGATAGAGTTGTGAGCTGGTGCATTGTCCTGGTAGAAATGCTACTGACCCGATTTGAAGAGTGCTGACCTCTTCCCATAGAATTTTGTCCCCAATTCCCCTAAAACTCCAACATATCTCTTATCAACTGTCAGCAAATATAAAATGGCGCCCAAGAATTAAGCCGATAAAAAATAATGAACGATTTCAAAAACTATATGAAGGAATTTCTAAAACAACATAAAAAAAAAATTGCACCAGACTGAAGAAATAAGATCTATTTGATGTGAGAATCCTTCAAGAAATATTAGACGACAGGAAAAAAAGATTTTAAGAAAATATCGAACGACAGGAAAAACAGATTTGAAAAATTGTTAAAACATTTTGGCAAAATTCAGTAAACTGGAATACTTTTCAGAATTTTTATCGGTAATTTTATTTACAAACTAAAACAAGGCATACGCGAAGCGTACTTTCTCGGGAAGCAAGACATTTTTAAAGATTGTAAAAACTAGACCGACGATGAGAAAATATAATTCCTACTAGGAAAAGTCGGGCCAATAGAACATGTAAGATAGGTAAACTTTATTCTTCCGGTGAAGTCATATTCCAAGCAGCAATACAAATATTAATGAAGATATTTGGAAACAAAGCTATTTAATACTCGTTGGCAAACAGTTTCGTCATTTCAGTAAATAGATACTGTGAAAAGTTCCGGTTAAACGTGATAACATCCCACATATTTTAATATCTAGTATTTATACAAGGCTGAACCTCCTCACCAGTAAAAGAAATGATGACCAGGTTATAAAAAAGACGGAATAAAATCGAAATATTTCCAAAAATTAAACAGAAGAATGTCAAAGAATTCTTAGCGAAAACAAAACGCGATATCGCAAATATTCACGTGATAAAGAAGAAGGCACAAGGTAACAAAAACTGCATTTATAAATTAACTAGGACTACGGCAGTGTGGATTTACATTTACATCAAGTATGCCCATTAAAAAACAAAAGAATGCTCATGGCTTCAAAAGGGCCTGAATTCTTCTACTGTAGGTGCAAACTTTGAGGAAGTAAAAATAAAATAAAATATAAAAACATCGTACAAAACGAAAGTTCCAAGAAAATATTTCAATATCGGTTTCAACAATAAAAAAATAAAATTTCAGCATGACACTAGGTCAGATATAATCATAATATATGCTAAGGTATGGAAAAATAAAATGTCTAACCCTAATAAACTCAAAAAAAAAAAATTATAAATTAAACTTGCTTAAATGTTCCCTTCGGCGGAAAACAAAAACAAATTAAAGTTTTTGTCATGCGAAATTCACAGAATTTATTGGGAACGAATTGAATGGAGAAATGCGATATCTTAAACATTCCCATAAATATGTTAAGATTTTGTTCCTTAGAAGCGCTGGCTGAGTTTGAATTAAATAATATACGTATTATATACGTTTGAAGCCAAAACAACGCATTGTTACAAAATAAACAGATGTTTATTTTGTTTAAAATTTATGTTAAAGTTCATTAATATATTTCGAAGGAAACCTTCATCTTCAGTATGTATTTTTTTTTGCTATGTTGTTGTTGGAGTAGAGAATTAGCAAATATTTTACAACCGTATTTTACAACCGGGCTATGCCAGATGTCCGTTCTAGCTTAGATAAATACTTTAGCAGTTTTAACAAAAGAGCTACAATGATATCAGGGCGTCTCCATTTACGATGAACGTCCACAGAATGCCAATATCGATATATTACAAGTGAAAGAATCCGTTGTGGAATTTCCACAGGTCCCACTAGTAATATAATGAAAAAAAGGCTAGTTATTCTTGAGATGAACGAAAACAATTTCATAAATGAAACAAAAAGCAGTTTAGGTATCAGAAAAATAAAACGGGCAGTATATTGATGTACAGAGACTGGATAGTCGTACCCGCAGTACTAACAAGAAAATTTTAAGAGATTTTCACACTGGAAATCCGGGAATTTGCGGAATTAGGGCACTTATGCGTAGTTTCGTATACTGGGGATGGCTACGGATGTGGAACGTATGGCGAAAACGTGCAAAAACAGTGCGTTTGTCGCAATAACACCGGCAATAAAATTAAGAAAGACAACCCGTTGTCTCGTCTACGTATTGACTGCGCAGGACCAATATAAAAAAAAAACTTACATAGTGTTTAAATGTAAAACGCCGACAAGTAAAAGCGCATTAAAAACTTTACAGAAACTGTTTACATGATTCGGCGTACCGGAAACCATTAAATTTAACAATGGTATGCAGTTTAAGAATCTTTAATGTTTTGTAAAATATCCTCGATAAATCATTTAAAACCTGCACCTTATGATTCGAGATCAAACGGATTGACTGAAAGATTTACCGACGAGTTAAAAACAGCGATCCAAAAGGCAAATAATGTCGAAATAGAAAATGAAGAATTACAAAAGACGTTTAGCTGTTTATCGAATAACGCCGAATGTTAACACTGACGATAACATGTCTTCTGCAGATTTAGTGTTTGCTAGAAAAGTACTTTCAATCTGTTTAATGAATGGATCACTTCGAAAACAGAAACAAAGGAAAAAATGATGCCGTATCATCCAGGAGAAAACAAAACTATTTCTTAAATTATTATTATGAAAAGCAGCGTGGGTAGCGGTTGAGGTGGACACGCGCAAACATATGCATGACAGCCGGTAGCAAACGCACCGAACGATGAGGTTAAATTGACCAAGTCAAGTCATGAACTCCAATCTCTGGCCCCCCCCCCTTCGCCAATCTTTCACGAAAAACACCCGTCTAGCTGAATCCACTGTAAAAATTTCCCCCACTCTTTATCTGTGCCTAAATCAAAATGTGGATTCCATGAACAAAGTTTCTTTCTTAGAACTGCACGCCTGTGGAACTCTGTTCCGTCTGCCTGCTTCCCACCTGACTACAACTTGGATGTCTTCAAGTCCAACGTTAACAAATTCCTAATGAACCGCCCCCCTAAGTAAACACTTCATCAAATCTCCACACTAACGTACTGTACTTGCAATAACCTTTATCCCTGAGTGGCTTTCGGGCCTTGATAAGTGGTTATCACTGTGTAAAAAAAAGAGTTGCCAGGTTGAGATTGGTAGAATGAAAGGTCAACTACTTGACGCATGCACCTGTCAGAAGCAAGGTTTGCAAACAAAGCAAGTCACATATATAACCCAGAGAAGGAGGGAAAAAGAGATAGAAGCGAGAGTCAGTCGAGAAATCAACACCACACCAATGTGGCTCTAATCCATCCACCTCCTTATTCCTCTTTCTGTTCGACTCTGGCTAGGGACGCTCATTTATGATGCAGTAACGACGAACAGCAGATAAAAGTTTATATTTTTTATACAAAAACGAGTATATGAGTTTGTTTTCTGGCTGACGAAAAATAGACTGCGCACATATGTTTCATAGCGGGTATAATTGAAAGAAAAATTGGAAATATGATGTACAGTATAAAACATCCAAAATGGAAAGGACGAAGCGATATTAATCAAATATAAAGATATCTCTAATATACAAATGAACGACGCATGTATGTAATTAATGAGAAAACGAAAAGATACCGCGATGGTAGAAATTGATCCTCAAAAATATGATGTCCAACAGACATGAAACTGTGAGGAGAGGATGCTTTGACATGACTCATGTCATATGACTTCCGGTCACCTAGAGATGTGAAAGGTGTGTGGAGCAGAATGCGTATTATATTAACATGGACTTGTAACTGACGCCTACTATTTGTAAATACGTCTTTTTCTTGCTTCACTATTTTGTAAAGTAGTTATTTATCTTTTTATTGTTGCTTTTTGTGTGCGATATAACTACACGCACACACACACACACACACACACACACACACACATATATATATATATATATTCTATATATATATATATATATATATATATTCTATATATATTGTGTACAGAAAGTTGTTAGTTGAGACAGATCATTGGTACCGTCGGTTTCAAGCCCGATAATAAGGCCCGTTTAAGGTATCCTTATCAAGCTCTCTTCAGCCAATATTCGTCTATTTTATTGGCTGAAGAGAGCTTGATAAGGATACCTTAAACGGGCCTTATTATCGGGCTTGAAACCGACGGTACCAATGACCTGTCTCAACTAACAACTTTCTGTACACAAAATATAAATACGCTCTTACATTTTGGATTTTCCTTTTAATTGAGCACTCTGCTGGAATTCTTTTTCAAAAAAAAACTAATCATATATATATATTTGTAGTCATCGACATACAGTCCTGTTTCGTTGTATCACAACTCATCAGTGCCGCTAGACTAGCATCTCTCCCAAGCCAAGGTTTGAACTTAGAACCGTCGTGTTGACAGTCAGCAGTTCTCCCACTCGACCATGGAATTGACGCCCGTAAATAACTCGTCGGAATGTCTATTTAAATAGACACCCGCACACCTTTATCTGTATTCCCGGCACACCTGTATCTCTCTTTACCGTCCCCCTCTCTTTCCCAACCATAAAACCATAAAACCATAAAAACCGTATAAAACTCATATAACCACAAGTGACAAATAATAAGTAAATGCAAATGGAGGTATGAATATTAAAATAAAAATTATTAGCTCAAGAATCGAAAAGTATACACAAATTTAACATGAGAATTATAATTTCCAGTTAATTTTAAATTGGTTTCTATTATTTTTTTAACTATTTACTGCGTTACGTTCCTAATACATAATTATAGCGAATATCAAGAAGGGATAATATACTCAAAATTGTGTGGATTTTCTTATATTTATCATATTTGATTATCTGGAGAGAATTATTTAATTAATTGAAGAATATGATAAATTTATTATGATTTGCCAATTAAACATTATTAGCATTCTATATGTTATTGTTATTCATAGTTTAAGGTTAGTATAAAACTTTACCTAACCCTAACCCTAACCCTAACCCTAATCTTAGTGAGTGATCCTGGATATGACCTTAAACTATATCCGATGCTAAGGTCCTAGATTGCGGGCTTTGGAGAGTGTGGAGCCACCCTTTAATTGCCATTGCTCTGAGGTCCACTCTGACCTGGTGGGGTAGTACCTGTTAGGGTCCCAACAATGAGTCAAATAGAAACTGACTTGGAAAAAAAAAAAATATATATATATATATATATATATATTCTATTAAAAAAATTTTCTTCGAAATCACTGGATTCGGCATTAAATAACCTGAAAAAGGTTGATATGTCGTAAAACAAAAGCAACCAACCAACCTAATCCTAGTGAAACGTTTCTTTATTATTATTATTATTATTATTATTATTATTATTATTATTATTATTATTATTATTATTATTATTAATAATAATAATAATAATAATAATTATTATTATTATTATTATCATTATTATTATAATAATTATTATTATTATTATTATTATTATTAATAATAATTATTATTATTATTATTATCATTATTATTATAATAATTATTATTATTATTATTAATAATAATAATTATTATTATTATTATTATTATTATCATTATTATTATAATAATAATAATTATTATTATTATTAATAATAATAATAATTATTATTATTATTATTATTATCATTATTATTATAATAATAATTATTATTATTAATATTAATAATAATAATAATAATTATTATTATTATTATTATTATTATTATTATCATTATTATAATAATTATTATTATTATTATTATTAATAATAATAATAATAATTATTATTATTATTATTATTATCATTATTATTATAATAATTATTATTATTATTATTATTATTATTATTATTATATCAATGCGAACATGGAGTGAAGAACTGACAACATCAAGACAACACTCAACTACGTACTTAGGAAATGTGATATCGCGTACGAGTTTCCAGGCACAAAACAAAGTATAAACCAACTCATGTACATGGACGAGCACAAGCTGTTTGCAAAAAGTGAAAGAGAAGTCGAAAAGGTGATAAACAACCAAAATTCGGAAACGAAATATGTGCACTGCCAGAGATGAGAAGAAACTGGATACAATGTAGAGTATGGAACAGCTGAACCATTTGTCGATACACACAGACTGTCCAAAAAGTCACGTAAGGGTTTGGAACTTAAATATATTCTTTATTTTTGATAATATCTTTCTGTAATTTTAACACAATCTGACAAAAACATTGGGAATTTTTGAAAACATGCAAATTTCAAACAATCCTTATTTATGAAAAATAGTGTCTTCTAAATCTTGCCCATTTTCAGCTTCGCATATTTGTGCTTTTTTTTTTCAAAAGATTATTCATGAAAGATTGCAGAATCTCTGGATTGCGATTTAATTCCCTTATTTCGTTCCTGGTGTTTTCCTTCAATTCTTGTAAGTTTTTGGGTTTGTTAACGTAGACTCTTTCTTTACGATATCCCCGCATGTGACTTGGGCTATCTCTGACATGAAAATGCCGTCGATAAATTCTTTGAGTCAAAACAATTGACCCCTGAGTTTGGTCAAACAATTTCACACCTTGCGTACATTGTTCAACGCTATACTTATCGATAATTAATTTCCAAAATATTATCTGTAAAATATCTGAAATACAGAAAAAACATAATCATTAATGGTAAAGTGACAGTTTTTCAACCTTCAGTGACTTTTTTGGATACTCTGTATAATTATTTAGGGGTTTTGGGTGGATGTGGCATTAGATCTATAGAAATGATATAGAATGTTGGAAAATAATACTCGAGAAGAATAATGAAACTCTTAGAAACGAAATTATATAGTAGATTGGACCAAAAAAGGACTTATCCATCTTGAACAGAAGTCGAGAAAACTAATAACTATGCACAATGCACGGCATCTGAAAGATGCTACTGGTCGACTCTATGTGAAAAGAAACGAATAATTGTAGGAGTAGTAAAGCCTGGGAGAACTAGGAATTAAAGCGAAGACTAAGACGATACAACAGACAGCAATGAAATCTTAATGAAAATCTTTTAACGCGGAAACCCGTGTAAATTACAAACACGAGCCAGCCACATGAAAACTGCAGGAGAATTAAAACAACAGATCGGTTGAATACTAAGGGAACTGAAACTGCAAGAAATATTATGAAACATGCTGAGTTATAATCAGTTAAAAAGTAAGTCTTTGTGTTGAAGGTTCAATCCTTAGTACCGACGACACTAGGAATAAAATTACGAATTACAAAATCAAATCGGTTGATCTCATAAGTACAAAATAGTTTTAGACGATCCAGGATGATGGGTGTATGAAAGAAATAGAAACACTAATCAGAAAATTAGTTGAACCGTGTGCAGATATTACTGAGATCTTGGTGGGAATTATTGCCACCCAAATTCCACTAAAGACCAATGATTGTCGCCGGCTGGAAATCAATAGTAAAAAATTATTGTGGTAACGCAAAGTTATTTGCAAAGATTATCAAAAGAGGTGGAAAGTACTGGAAATCTGAATTATCACCCAGATTCCAGGGGAAAACATTAATTATTACTAGGGCTTTGACAACAGCATATTCTTTTCGTTGTTTTGACTCTCGAATATATATCCGACACAGCTAGACACTGTTAATCAAACGAGAACCACATCACTCTATATAAAAAGCGTATAAGATGTCAGCGGATATATACTCGAGAGTCAAAACAATGAAAAGAATATGCTGTTGTTCTAGCCCTAATTATTACCAATTAGTAATCTCTGATGATGATCTGTGTGAGAACCCCTAGTGAGTTCAAATAGAAATACATATAAAAATACTATGAATTAATGCAGATGTTCTCTTGTAATAAATAAGATCATTGATAAAATTATTTTGTTTTTGTTTTGTTTGTTTGTTTTTCTTTTTTAGTTTTTTTTTGTTTTTTTTTTTGTTTTTGTTTTTTTGCTTTTGAACTACAAATGTCCAGCACTTCATTCAGTCAATCCATCGTCAGTTCCTGTAATAACCTCAATCATCATTCACAATCAGAATTTCCCATCTTGAACAATTATTTCCGACCAGAATTTCCTCATTTGACGATATTACAATGGACTTCTTTTGTTAAGAATAAAATATTAAGCCAACGTCCTGAATCAGGAATATAAATAAAAATTTATAAATGATGGACCCTCCCGTCGATTTCGACGTATGAATTCCGCTACAAAACTAAGTTACTCCGAAATCTACGCAGATGATATGTTTATAGTGGTTAAGGCTTTGTGCTGAACCAACCATACTTCTTATTACAACTGCTAATCTCAGTCGGTGCAATGGCTGCCACAAGACAGAGCAGACAGTAGATTTCAGATTTTTACATCAAGATGTTCCTTCTCCTAAATGCATGTCTTAACGAAAACTGAGGGTGCATCTCTCCCAGCGAATTAAACGTGCCTCCAGATACCAACTTGGAAATTTCTACGTTTCGGCGCTGTACATATAGCGTCTAGCCTTCCTAAATGGTCACCCATCTGATACTGGCCATGTTGATCTTTGTTTTACTTCGGTTCTCTGCCGAGAGACGGCGTGTCAACGTGATTATGCCGTATAGTAATAATATTTTTTAAAAATACAATTTACTGAATAATGATAAATAATAACCATAAATACAAAATAAAAAAAAAACGAATGAACTCGATATGGATAACTTTGAAAATGAGGTTCTAATCTCGAAGTATTATATACGATATAATCACCTTAGCACATCGGTTTTCTCCAGATCACTAAAGTAAAGCAATGATGAGTTTGATCAATATCAGATGGATGACCATTTGGGAAGGCTAGGTGCTGTATGTAATGCACCGGGTTAGTCCATATCGAGTTCATATACATATGTATATTTTCTGGCGCCATATATATCGACATTATTTGCTGGTGGAAAAGTGTAATGAGCAGAAATAATTAAAAAAAAATAAAACAGACGACAGAAATGTCGTCAGCAATCACACAAGACATAAACAGAGACTGGAGAGAGACCGATATGTATAGGTAACATTTTTAGAGGTTTAAAACCTATGGTAGCCATGTTTATTTTGTTTGTTTGTTTTTTTTTTGTTTTTGTTTTTTTTTTATCTCGTGTGATATTTACATATAAATAATATGCGCATAAAATTCTATCTATAATATATGGACACACATACGCATATATATATATATATATATATATATATATATATATATATATATATATATATATATATATATATATATATGATGATGAAAATAATGGAAATAGTATTCCGACAAAATAGAGAAAATAAAAAAGGAACAAACCGTATTATGTGTTCACCAACGTTTCGTCTTTTATTTCATATATATATGATGGACTCTCCCGTCGATTTCGACGTATGAGGTTCAGACAACCAATATTTCTAAAACTCATTTATGCTTTTGCCTCTGATGACTTTTTAGTCCAGCAAAGGCCACAAATAGAACATGAATGTGGATTTAATGCTGCAGATATTGGTTCGGCTGGTAGTCGTTTTGCTCTTACTCTGTTTTAAGCTTTCAGATTGAAACCTCTGGAGACCTTCAAAACACCTTGATCTCCATCCTTTTCGGTCATTCACCTCATCTTCAAGACTCCTGTATGGTATGTTCACTGCAGACAAGTTACTCTTCAACTTGTCCTTGTACCTAAGCCAAGGACGTCCGACAATTCTTTTACCACCCTCAAATTGACTGTACATCGCAATTATATATATATATATATATATATATATATATATATATATATATATATATATATATATATATATATATATATAAGAAGGCTATAGCAATGCAGGGAATCAGGTGTTAAAATGATGTGATGTATGGACAAAAAAAAATGGACAAACGAAAAAGGGTCTTGTAGCACTTGTTTGTTTATATCTTCATATATCCATTTATTTTCCAAATCAATCATAGATAGAAAGAGACCTAAAGTAATGTTTAAAAAAGGCAAGTGGAAAATATCTTAAAACCAGAACCGGAAATGAATAGGTAGTAGAAATGTCTCTTATACTCTTTCACATTTATTTACCAACAATGCTTTAAGCAAATTACATTTTTATCACACACACACACACACATACACACCCTTTGTCTATCTCACTCTCTCTCACACATACACGTACACACACACACTCTCACACACACATATATACGCGCACACATCCACACACATATAAATATATATATATATATATATTTGTAATTATAATAAATATATTTCAATATTCTAATACATATATATGTTTCATCTTAATAAAGAATCATCAGCACGTCTATGTATAACCTGGACTGAAATCACCTTTAACTTCTATTTTGGCTCGTACAAATTCTAATGTGCTTTTCCCCCGTTTTTATTTACATTTTGTGTTTTTGTTTTTGTTTATTTATTTATTTATTTATTTATTTATTTATTTTGTGTTTTTTTTGTTTTTGTTTTTGTTTATTTATTTATTTATTTTCTATTTTATTTTTTGAATGAGAAAATCATTCTTCGTACTTATATCAAGAATATATGTGGTCATGAGTGTGTGTGTGTGTGTGTGTGTGTGTGTGTGTGTGTGTGTGTGTGTGTGATTGCGAGAGGGTGATAGATACATACTCATACCAATATATGAACAAAAAAAAAAGAACATCGTACGATAGATATATCGATAGATAAACATATCAAAAAAGATTTCAAGCTAAATATAGTTTACTTTTCTCGTAGTAAATCCATTGATAAACTACGCTTATTTCCGATGTTTGGAGGATACCTCAGCCAGCACCTCAGTCCACCGGAAGTTGCGGTGAGGCCCGTATCAGCATTCACAATCGCATCTCTCCTCTCAAGCAATTATTTCCGACCAGAATTTCCTTGATTCACGACAACAGAAAGAGGATTCTTTTATTCAATACGCGAAGCCAACGTCCTGTAAGCTATTTGACCCCTTCCCTTCCCCCGTCCCACCCACTTTCGGAAATCTCCACCTTGAGTTGCACAGTTTCTCTAGTGAACTTTCGTTGACACAACGCGCATGCGCTGTTCGAGCGTGAATGATGACTGTAAGCCACAACACAAAATCATTTCCGATTGCCTCCATTTCTTTTTCGAATTTTCTTGTCGAACCTTTCATTCAAAAGATTTCTTCGGAACATCGGTCATTGGACGAAGCTGAAGAAGAAAGAAAAGAGATTGGTTCAATTCCGGTATTACTTACTGCTTCTTATTGAATATAGTTTCAGAGCGATAATATATTGAATTACAAGATATATATTTTCTAGTATATATAAACGCAGTGTTTTTTTTGTTTTGTTTTTTTTGTTTTTTTAAATTGCTATGAAATGCAGAGAATTGAAATTTGGTATAACACTGGAAGACCATAACAAGGTGCCTTATTTCCCTGATTGTTGTGGAATTTGAACAAATATTTTGAAAGTTATGCTAATTTTTCTATTTTCTAGTTTTTTTTTAGTTGGAAGAACGACGTAAGTGCCAAAAGTAAAAATTTGGAGATTTTTTGTTGCAAAACGCGTAAAATATCAAGAAGAATCAAATTACAAAAAAAAAATTGCTGAATTCAAAGTATTTATGTGAAAATAAGTGTTTGAATATTTGATATACGTCTGTTAAAATGTGGATGCTTAAGACCATAGATATTTTTTTTAATTCTTTACCTAATTATGTTCAATTTTGATTTGTCCAGACTTGCAAATCCACGAGCACTAACATCCTTGTTAAGGTCGAACATCTAAAAAAACTTAATTTGTAAGCCTCTTCATATATGACTGAAAGAAAAAGAACAAGAAAGGTTGATCAAAGGCTGGTGTAGATTACATTTTTTGACTATGTATGATACGTGCCATAAACACATTAGATATCACAGCAAATATTTTTGTTAATTTTTATTTTTTGCCGACTATTATCTACATCTTTTTCTTAGTTGTTTTACGACGTTTCGACCAACTATTCCGCTGGCCTTCGTCAGGTGGTAACCGCGACGGGATAGGAACTCTGAATCTCCTGACTGCATCCGCTGCAATTACTGCCTTCCGTAATTGTTGTCGTCTCACCACGCTTTGGCCAAGTAAGCCTTTGGACGGATTTGGGTAGGATTGAAACCGCTATCTTCAGACAATTCTCACTTGGAACCGTAGAGATTCAACGTCTCTATCAAGTGCGTCACGGGCCCCAAAGGGCGATCAAATTTAAATTTTTTGGTCTTACAAATTCATGTTTATTTATTATCTGATCTTCCATAGTCGGGTCCGTACCGAATGGTATATATATTATTTTAATTTGAATTCATTATTGAGATGAGTATTATTTATTAATTTATTTATTGCGGACTATTAACCTCATCTTTTTCCTAGTAGTTTCACGACGTTTCGGCCAACTATTCCGTTGGCCTTCGTCAGGTGGTAACCACAACGGATAGGAACTCTGAATCTCCTGACTGCATTCATTCTCACCACGCTTTGGTCAAGAAAGCCTTTTGATTATATAATGTTATAAATTGAATTTTTAAAAAAATTCTTAATGCTGCAATATTTCAAATTATAAATTTATTATATTTTTTGCTAAAATATACTGTCCTTTTCTTTTCCAGTTTTAACAACTAGTCCTTTACTTTTCCATGTTTAAGCTTAACCATATTACTTTTCATGCTCGCATTTTTCTATTGTAATCCATGATTTGTCCAGGCTTCTAAAAAAACTCACTTGTTCTTTGTTTAATTTTAGTATAATATTTTGCCTCCATAAACACATATGTCATAACAATGTACGGCACTCGTCAGCTTTCAATAAAATCTCCCAATTATCTCCCTTTCGTGCTTTCATTCTCTCTGGTTACTTCTCTTTTCGAATTAGTAGCAACAGTAGTCCCTGAAGCGACGTGGTTGCTATGGAAACCAGTCATAAAAAGCGTCGCTCACCTCCTTACATATTTTTACGATTTTGAACATCAGAAAATTCATCATAACTTTTGTTTTACTGAAGGAAAATTGAAAATCTTTTTTTTTTTTCACAATATAGCTGAGAAGGTGATCTATAAACTGTAATAATTGTTTGAAATTTAGTCGTAATTTGAGCGGTGAAGCTTTAAAGCAGTTCTAAATGACTAAAACTGCCAATTAACCATATATTCAAACATGATGGTGTTTGAAATATATATCTAGCAAAAATTGTAATGAGTAAAAACCTGAAGAAAGTGCTCAATATTATTGCAGAGCAAATATATGTTTTATTTTTTATAAATCCGTTTAATCTGCTTAGTTACACATGTTTCGGTTACCGAATCGTATTAACGATCGAGTAACTTCATCAGACATTACAGACATTGTTATTATGATTGGAAAAATGTTTTTTTTTTACTGCTTCTTCTAATATCATTTTTCCAATCATAATAACAATTTCTGTAATGCCTGATGAAGTTACTGGATCGTTAATACGATTCGGTAACCGAAACATATGTAACTAAGCAGATAAAACGGTAATAAAAAATAGAACACACACCCATATATATATATATATATATATATATATATATATATATATATATATACACTGTGTGTGTGTGTCTGTGTGTCTGTGTGTGTGTGTGTGTGTGTGTGTGTGTGTGTGTATAATCTACACATAGCTGTTTTGCCGTATCGCGGCTTCTTCTTGGTGCGAAAAATGGTGAATGCTTCAAATTAAGATATGAAAGCTGATCAATTATATTCAGCACTCTTACACCATCGCCGCTCACCACAAAAGTAAAGGAATTCGTAATGTTTTTGTTTTTTTATATACATTTCTTACCATAAATGGTCACTGAAAGAAGTTAATTCTAATAACAAAGTGCTTTAATTCCCCTGCCATGTTTTTCGGCCCGTTGCTCAACATTTTTCAAAGTTACTCCACTTTGAACTCCGACTGGATTAGTTGGTGTCATATGACTGACTGCAATTTGCTAATCACCAATCTAGAGGATAATCGCATCGTGTCATCGCCTGATATTTCCGCTGACCATCAGATTATTTACTATGGCATCTTATGTAAGAAACGGACATCAAGGCCAAAGCTTTTCGTTGTCATTATGCAACCGGTGATTAAGAACTATTTATAGCTTGTGCCATGTTTGGCTGGTTACTGATCATATCGGTCTCAGTAATGGCGTCCATTTTGGAGGACCTATCTCTTTCATTGCTTCCCGACTTGCCATTTAGCAATTTGGAAGAAACAATTACGAATAACTTAGATAATTCATAACGATGCAGATAAGTATTTTATGTAATTAGTTATTTATTATTGATTTAGCATTTAGCCATGTTTCAAGCCACTCGAGGCTAAGGATATGGAAATAATTAAAAGAAATTTTGCTGACTCATCAAGACTGGTTATGATAACAAAACAGCAAAGAAAAGGATAGAATAATGCATAAATATTTTATTTTATTTCATTCTATTTGTTGCTCATTATTCAGCAAATTATTAAGGCTTAATGACACTCAAGGATAAGAGTTAATAAGTTAGATAGATTGATGGTTAAATGATGATAAATATTATGAGAAGATTGAAATAGTGGAATAAATAAACGTTTGTCAGTCATGACAAGTGCGTATTGATATTATATTTAATAATGACTATAACGTAGTCTCAAAGGAAGCAGTCTGCTGACAATGCGTTCCAAAGATGGTAAGTTCATGAAAACAAATCATTTGTTCGTGCAAATAACGTTTGTTGTTAAGCACACGGAGGAAGAAAGGCAATTTATTTGCAATAATAGTAGTAAGATGAATTCTAGCTGTAAGTGTCTTACAGGACGAAATCGGAGAGAAAAGTTCAATCGAGCATTTTTTTAAATATTCCTAAATTGCTATTTATGAATAGTTTTGCTAACTGAATGAACACTAAATAGCCATATCAGTTGCTTACTTTCATATTCATCGTAACCTTTTGTTTTACACAGGAATCACTACTTACCGAGGACAGGCGGCCACTAGAGGATAAGGGTTAATGGCTATACATTAGTCAATATGATTATATCGTAGTAAACATAAGTAGTTGGAATTTTGTAAATTGGATTACTTACGGGGACGGTTCATCAAGAACTTGTTTACGTTGGACTTGAAAACAACCATATTGTAGTCAGCTGGAAAGCAGGCAATCGGAAAAGAGTTCCACCGGCGTGCAGTTCTAAGAAAAAAGCTTTGTTCATGGAATCTACATTTAGGTTTAGGTACAGATAAAGAGCATGCGAAAATATTGATAGTGGTTTTGGCTAGACGAGTGTTTTTCGTGAAAGTTTGGCGAGGGGGGACCATAGATTGAAGCCCGGCTGAGCACTTGCCATGAAAATAACGATAAAGCAGAGACAAGCTCGCAACGTTTCTTCTGTGAAAAAGAGGCTGCATGCAATTAAGAGCAAAGTGTAGTATATGTTTCGATACTACACTACATCTTTTCTGTTTTGGATAAGTGAAGGAGAAATCCTCCTAGAATGAAGCAATTTCTATTAAAACTAGAGTGCCATTTTTTAAGAAGCTTAAGTGTTCTCACATTAACTATCGACCTCATGTCCAATCCTACCTTAGTAGGAAAGCAATTACGAACTAATGAAGTAATGTAGTGGCAATAAAAACAATGCAAACTGACGAACTGGCGTAGTAACGGACTGACGTAGTAACGGACTAACATAGTAACGAACTGACCCACTGACATAGTAACGGACTGACGTAGTAATAGACTGGCGTAGTAAGGGATTAACGTAGTAAGTGACTAAAGAACTAGTGTAGCAACGGACTGACGAAGTGCTAGAACATTACTTACGCCTGAAAGTATCCTATACCTCTATAAGGCCACCATTCACCCATGTATGAAATATTGTTGTCACATTTGAGATGGTGTATCTGCTACTAGTCTTTCACTCCTGGACATTGATCGCTTTAAATTGTATAAGTCAGCAGAAAAGGTCAATTCTCCTCTGTGACAATGTCTGACACCGACTCAGCAATAGTTAAACAAATTGGGCTATGAAACTTTGCCTCATCCGCGATACTCTCCAGACATCTCACCTACTGACAACCACTTTTTCAAGCATCTCGACAATTTCTGCATGAGAAATGCTTCAAAAACCTAAACGATATCAAAAACGCCTTTAGCGACTTCATCCCCACCAGAACACAAGATTTTTTATGTTACTGGCATAAATAGACTAGTTTGCGTTGGCAAAAATGTGTTGATTCTCATGGTGCTTATGAATGGTCACATTCAATGCTGCCAAGACTAAGCTTGTTTCCTTCAATAATTACAAGAAACTTTCTCAACCACCAATAACTATGACTAAGACACATTACCTTTCAAACTCTTCGGCCTAACCTTCACAGGGAACATAAGCTGGAGCAGATACATTGAGAATATTGCCAAGGCTGCTGCGAAGAAGGTAGGCTCTCTCTACCATTGTTGCATGATAAGGGCTGTCCCCTTTTCATGTAAGTATAAAAATAGAGAGATTTAGTTAAAATGAAAATGAAATAGAATAGACGAAATTCGAACCTCGTAAATTAGGTTTAGAAATAGATTACGAGAGAGAATTAGCGAATGGAATGTGAAAACAAACCATTGTTTAGCTTAGAGATAAAATAGTTCAAGAAAAGAATGTGCATTGTCAATTTTGTTATGAAAATTCAATTGAAGAATGCAACTACAAGATAATTTAATAAACATGTTTTTAACATATTGGAAAAATAGGTTACTGGGAATATAGGTTAAAATTCCTTTTGTAAACAAAGGAAAAAGTTTTGGACACGCATTTCCAGAACACGTGAAAGAAGATACATGTTTTAACATGTGTATGACGTCATGGAAAATGGGAAGTTCTCGATATAGTTAGAAACTTTAGAGTTAAGCAAGGAGAAACTGGTGGAGAGTCAGAGGGAGTTTGAGGACGACGGACGATATTCTGCAGTTGGGATTTGAACGTCTAGAAGCGAGACAGTCACTTTTGAAGCTTAGAATGTGAAGCTTTGAATTCTTGACTCAGAAAACCACGACCGGTCGGGAGAAGAAATAAACCCATCATGTGTTTTTATAAACGTCGTCTTTGTGTTGTAATTCTACCAAAAGGTAAAGTGAAAATTGTTATTATATGTCTTATGTATATCATGTGTTTTAAAATGTCTTTTATATACACGTCTCGACATCTCATATCTACAATGTGAACACTAAGACTGTCTCCTCACTCTAAGAGCTTCTATTACACTTCTAAGTATAAACATTTAATAGATATGAATCGCATCATAACACGAACAATCTATCTTACAACATCTCTCTCTCTCTCTCTCTCTCTCTCTCTCTCTCTCTCTCTAAGATACAACAACATCTCTCTCAACAAACTCTCTAAGACTCTAAGCCTCTCTCTTTAATAAGATTTGATAACAATATAACAACAAAAAGAAACAGAGTAATAATAACAATAATAATAATAATGACTATATAACACCATGCTAGAAAGTTACCTACGCCTGAAAAGTATCCTGTACCTCTACAAGGCCACCATTCGCTAATGTATGGAGTATTGTTGTCACATTTGGTCGGTGCATCTGCTACTAGTCTCTCCCTCTTGGACGGGTTCAAAAGAGAGTCGCCAACCTGATAGGTCCTGAACTGTTATCTAAGCTTCAGCCTCTGTCCCATCGACGAAATGTTGCATCCCTCTGCCTGTTCTACAAGTATTTTAATAGTGAATACTCTGACAAACTACTAGCCCTTGTACCCCCTCTACGTAAATGTAGTGTGAACAGTCATCTTGCTACTCAACTCCCTACAAAGTATTCCTGCAACTTAAGTCCCTGGGATTAGCCTCTACATCAAAGTGGCACTGTCACTTGTTTGGGGTGAAAATATAATTTTTTTAAAAAGTCAAAAACAAAAAACTGAGGAAAATAAAAATGTTGCTGACAGTCCATGTTTTAAATAATATTAACCAGATTTGCTAAAAAAAATATAGATTTTTATCTCGGTTACATGTTTTTAAACTTCATTTTTTTTTTTTTACGCTTTTCAAAAAAAAATTGTCTTGATTATACAATGTATTATTTTCTTTTCTTGTTATATTCACGACGTTTCGGACGATGTAACTTCCAATTTTTTTTTCTTGTTTAGAATTTTTGTATCTTTAATCAAACTTCGAAATCTTTACTTCAACCCCAGGTGTTACCTAACCTTGTGGCACAAAGTTACAAGTATACACGAAAAAGAAGAACGATGCATATGTTGCGCAACAACGTCCTCCTTAGTAAGTCTTGTATATAATTAAAAAAACATATAGCGACCAATAATTATGAATAGTAAATTAGAATATCAGTAAGCATATTTCATAGTAATCTATATATAAAGTAGGATAGCGTGTGTGTTGTTTATTTTGTTTGTCGCGCTTGTATCCGAGTGACTGTCGTTTAATTGTTATGGACTTCCATTTCTTGTAATAAGTACTTTCTTTTACCAAGAATTCTTCATAAGTTTTGGTTTCGGTTTCGATTATAGCTGAAGGAACTCAAGTATATATAAATATATAAACCAACGTGCATAAACTCCAGCCTCCTGAACCTTAAAAGTGAGTGCCCATAAATGTACAAAATAGCCATAATAAAAAAATTATTAAATCGCGCTAAAATGATATCCACAAAAACGCACTACTCATTGAAATAAAAAACATTAAACAATTTCTCATCAACAATCATTTTCCTAAATTACATTGCTGATGAACAAATAAAACGGATGCTACAATCCCTTGAGATCCCTAATAATGATAATAATATTAGCCAACACCGCAATGCAAACCCCATTAAAATATTTTATCAAAATCAAATGACACCTAACTTCAGAATCGAAGAAAACGCAATTAAAAATATCGTACGTAGATACTTGACGCCGATTGACACTAATTGTAAAATTAAATTTATTATCTACTACAATAAGTTTAGTACGTAAAACTGTGTGGTTAGAAACAACTCCTCACCGGCTATAAAAACGTTTGAACAAACGAATGTAGTGTATAAATTTAAATGTTCTATGGGAGAATGTAACTCCGAAAATAATAGATACATTGGGCATTCAACGACAATATTATCCCGGCGAATAACTATGCATCTAAATAATACTAATGCTATATAAAAAGATAAAAAAACATAACTGTCCCCTCTCCAATCTCAGAAAGGTCCTCGTTGACAACATAAAAATCATACAACATGAAAATAATATTAAAAAATTAAAAAATACTTGGAGCATCATATATTAGAACTCTTCAACCCACTATAAATGATATTGCATTCGAGAAAAGCAGTAACGTTCTAAAATGTCTTGCGTGGTTCGTAGTGGTCGGACTTTATTAACAGTGTCCACGAACTTGCTGATTTTAATACTCGAATTTTTAATCGACTTATATTTTTGAACGATTCTTTATCGACTTTTCATCAACTATGTATTTAAATTTACGCCGTTTAGTTTATATTTCAGTTTTCACTTTTAATTCCTATTTTCGCTCCTTCACACTTTTATTTTAGCACCTAAAGATGATTCGTGGACGAATCGAAAGCGCTCGTGAGAGCAAAAATTATGGAACTTTTATTAATATTTTTGATTTTGATATAAAAATATTATATGGAAAATCGAACAATTAGAAAAAAAAAAGAATCATAATGTCTCCGTTGCATTCTATAATATTTGCTTGAAAAAAAAAAAAAATATATATATATATATATATATATATATATATATATTCATAAGTTTTGGTTTCGGTTTCGACTCAAGCTGATGCACCCAAGGATATTTTTTTATTTTTTTTTTATTTTTGAAATCGCAACTTTATAACATATAAATATCGATAGAACATTAACTCTATAATATATACGAAATCTGCAAGAATTAAAATATCATATTTAAGCGTACTTTGCGACAAGGCTATGCCAGGCGTCCCTGCTAGCTTAGATAAATACATTTGCTTTTGTAATTAAGTCAGAAGTTTTGGTCTACACAGACTTGAAACTTGATATATAGGTGACTTGGACTTGTGGAACAATTTTGATTTTTTTTTTTTTAGCCTGTAAAAATAAATGCTAGGGGTAAAAATTGAAAAATTAGCACACTTTGCCTGGCAGGGTAAGTCAAATAAAGCTGTTATTTCTGTTTTTGATTTTGCGCATATGTAAAATTAAACATTCATCGCTCAAAGTCGCTTAAGTTTTTGCTCGTATGCATCTGTCAGACAGCAACGACGCAGCAGAGATAAATACCGACTAAGGCTGGAGCCCTAAACGTTTTGATTTCGATTCTAACAGATGTCACCAAAGTCATATTTTTTTAATCGTCACGATATACTAAACTAGCAGGGAGACCCAACGTTGCCGGTATTGAATGAAGATCAACGAATATTCTCCCCTTCTATAGTTTTATTGCTATTGAAATCGGTGTAATCGTCCGTTTTTCAAACAAATCGATTGATTGCCTGGTCTACTTTGGGACCATCCCTGCGCCATCTGGAAAAAGCTTCACATGCATCCCCGTAGTGACTTAGTCCACAATATATTGTAATCTACATTGCACTGTAGAGAACCTACTGTTGATTTCATAGAATTATTCTTATATAATGAGTTGAATTAAAGTTTAAAATGCATAAGTCAAGTATTATTATTCAATTGTGTTCTAAACGGAAACATTCATTTCGAACGCACCCCTGTCTTATCAAAGAATCTACTGTTAATCTTATAGGCCGGGTCCTTCTGCTTGTGCGGTGATAAAACTTCTCAAATGCACTTATAATGTTAGGTTGTATAAGGTGTTAACTTTAATCAAAATCTGACAGTTATTTCTTTCATCGGATTTTATTCAAATGTACTTGATGTGTTTGGGAGTGTTTTTAGATAGGTTCTGTTTCGGAATGTCTCTGATAAGTATCGATAATTGATACTTATCAGGGACATTCCGATATAAAAGCTATCTAACCAAAAAAAAAAAAAAAAACCTTCCCAAACACATCAAGTACATTTGTATGAAATTTCAAAGTAAATGGTCCAACCGTTTCGGACTTAATAGGGAACAAACTCACACACACATAGAGACAAAGTGTATTTTATATATAAGTAGAGATAATAACCAATAGATAACTAGCTCTATAATAATAAATACGAAACCTGCATGAATTAAAATATAATATTTATCCGTGTTTTACGACATGACAACACAGGGCAGCCTGCTAGCATATAATATATAATCTAACTGTTTCAAAACTTCAATAACTACAAGAAACCTTCTCTACCACCAACAGCAATGGCCAAAGACTCTTTATCTGAAAGTACATCTTTTAAACTCCTCGGCCTAACGTTCACAGGAAACATGAGTTGGAAAAATTACATTGAGAGCATTGCCAGGACCGCTGCGAAAAAGGTAGGCTCTCTCTACCATGCTAGAAAGCTACTAATGTCCGAAAATATCCTGTACCTCTATAAGGCCACCATTCGCCCATGTATGGAGTACTGTTGTCATATTTGGGCTGGTGCATCTGCTACTAGTCTCTCACTCCTAGACAAGGTTCAAAAGAGAGTCGCCAATCTGATAGACCCTGAACTGTCATCTAAGCTTCAGCCCCTGTCCCATCGACGAAATGTTGCATCCCTCTGCCTGTTCTACAAGTACTTTAACGGTGAATGCTCCGACGAACTGCAAGCACTTGCACCCCCTCGACGTAAATACCCTGACAAACCCAAGCAGCAAAATCCCACCCCTTCACAGTTGAGATCCCTAGATGTAAGAGAGCCTTCTACTCAAGTAATTTCTTCCCCAGAACCGCTAGACTTTGGAATTCCCTTCCGGGTTCCTGCTTCCCCAACTGTACTGACATGCAGAAGTTCAAGTGTAACGTGAACCAGCATCTTGCTGCCCAATTCCCCACATAGTACCCGTGTAGCTTATGTCCCTGATAGTATCTCCCTACATCAAAGTGGCAATGTGCCTTGTTTGGGGTGAAAATGTAATAATTTTTTTTTAATGGTCGCTACTTGTCTGTAAAATGATGTAAACCCTGATATCTTAACTGACCATCTGATTAGCTGTCAAAGGGTAGAGTTAGGTAAGTGTCAGACTTCACGTGGCCATTAGGTCCAACGACTTTTTTTTTCGACCTAAAAATAAAAACTTAGCAATTGCACAAACATCTGCCGTAATCGGGTGATTTAGTTTGTGCGTAATTTGTCCTATTGAGAACAAGTGCCAGTAGATCATATCGGACTGGGTCTCCACAATGGCGTCGTTTAGTAGACTCTTTCTCTCTAATACAGTTTTACAATTGGCTAATCGGTAAGCAGCAATTAAAACGCCGCATATTGCATAACGATATAAGCGTGTATCATATTCATAGCTGATCTCCACCTTCGTCTCTACGCCATGTCTAGTCCACAAACGCCAACGAAAAAACCAACAGCATCAATTCGCCTATGTCATCCGATTTCACTAAAGGGTCAATGTAAGGAAAACCATTGCCAACAATTGAATTTTCGGATTAATACGATATTGTGATAATGATCGAATATATATATATATATATATATATATATATATATATATATATATATATATATATATATATATATATATATTAGTGTTGGGACTATTACTCGGAATCGGAATCGGGAATCGGAAAAATCGGAAGATTTGGTGGTAACGGAATTGGTACCGTAATCTATTTTTCGATGCCAAAACGATTCTTTTAATTGTTTTTTTTTGTTTGTTTGTTTTTGTTTTTTATTTTGTTTAAACTAAAAGCTTCCATTGCTGGTAATAATGATAAAATAATAAATATTTATTGATTTTAAGATACTAGTAAAGCTAAAATCGATAGATCATCGTCCACAAGTGTATTTTGACATATAGGAAAATATCTGCATATTTAACATGTATTTTTTTTACGAAAATCGAGGGAAATAAGAATTCTACAGTTAAATAATTAGAGATCTTTAAATAATCTGAATCGAGATCGGTAATTGTATCGGAATCGGGAAAAATATTTGAATCGTCCCATCCTTAATATATATATATATATATATATATATATATATATATATATATATATATATTACTTGTTTATTGTTATATAAACATGCTCACATCCCGCTGCTACAAATAGCCACTTGTTTCAATCAAACAACAGATATCATCAGGCAGCGACTTGACTATTCAAAAGTTCAATGAATAATTCATTTATTCATTGAACTTTTGAATAGTCAAGTCGCTGCCTGATGATATCTGTTGTTTGATTGAAACAAGTGGCTATTTGTAGCAGCGGGATGTGAGCATGTTTATATAACAATAAACAAGTATTATCAGCTCTTTTTATTGAGCACTATCTAACAACCTCATTAGTCCATTACTTTTGAATATAAAAAACCCGAGTATATATATATATATATATATATATATATATATATATATATATATATATATATATAAAGGCCGAAAGATTAATAATTGTGAAATTATTAATCAAGTTTTCATAGAGAGAAACATAACAAAATCAAATAAATATGTACGATCGTTTCGGAAACGATTTCCTTTTATTCATTCGATATTAAAAAATAAGACCATCGAGAAATAAAGTAAAATATTCCTGGATATCGTCTCCTCATCAACATAAATGTTGGGGTAGATTGGGAAAGACACCAAAATTTAACCAGCCTATTGAAGCAACTATAGTTGATGAACCTTTTTGAGGGAGTGATTCCATTTTGTGTTTTTTATTTTTTTTATTTTTATAAATAAAATATCCTTATTAATGAAGTTTTGCACACGAGTTTAAATAAATAAATAAAAAATAAATAAAAAATACAGAACCCTCCCCCACAAAGGTTCACCAACTATATTTACTTCAATAAGCTAGTTACATTTTGCTGTCTTTCTCAATCTTAACTCCCCCCCTGATTTATGCTGATGAGGAGACAATATTATTATTTTATTTCTCGATGGTTTTATTTGTAAATATTGAATGAATAAAGGGAAATCGTTTCCGAAACGATCGTACATATTTATTTGATTTTGTTATGTTTCTTCCTATGAAAACTTGATTGATAATTTCACAATTATTAATCTCCCACCCTTTCTATTTGTATAGCTCTATGTAATTACACCTATTGAGCTTATTATAACTGCAGTACTTCGAGCACAGCACCTTTAAATATATTTAACTGAAACTTTGCTCATGTAAACCCTGTCTATTACGCCCTATATATATATATATATATATATATATATATATATATATATATATATATATATATATATATATATATATAGTCTTGGAACTTTTTGACCTTTAAAACTATAAAAAAAATAAAAAATTAATTTTTAATCATTCGTTAGAAAACTATTTAGCCCGTAAGTCATTCAATCACCTGCAATCACTGCATCAACTTGCTCTCTCGAATTCACTATAATACCAGTAATAATTTATTTTTAAGGGATCATCACATCAGTTGTTTACCATGAAATACTGTTTCGGGGATTTAAAAGCATATATATATATATATATATATATATATATATATATATATATATATATATATATATATATATATATTAGGTTGAGAAGAAAGTTCTTGCGAAATTTGTAATTTTGATTTCAAATGATGTATTTTCGGGTAAGTTTTCGTTATAATTCCTTTACTTTATATATTATTTTAAAAGGAGTTTTTCGTTCTATTAAATCGTTTAAATTACAATCGTTTTAAAACAATTATGTCCTTTTTTCAGAACGTTGAATACAGATGGAAAAAAGCAAATTAGCACAATTTTCTTATTTCAATTCAAACTAGGCTGAACAGCTTGCGATATCAACGAAGCATTTGACCCAGGAACCACTACTGAACGCACAGCACAATGGCGAGTTAAGAAATTTCGTGGCGGTGACGAGACTCTTGAAAATGATGAGCGTAGTGGTGTTGTCTTGGTCGAAGCCAATCAACACATAACTTTTCAAGAATTTTCTTCTGAATTAGACGTAACGTATACGACGATTTCCAACCACTTGAGAGAGATCGGAAAGACAAAAATACCTTGATAACTGAGTGCCTCACGAATTGAACGAAAACCAAAAGAAACGCCGTTATGAAGTGTCATCTTCTCTTTTTTCACGCAACAAGAACGACCCATTTGTTGACCGGGTTGTGACTTGAGATGAAAAGTGAATTTTTTTACGACAAACGGCAACCCTAAGCTTAGTGCTTAGATGCCGACAGAACTCGACGATACTTCCCGAAGCGATTACACCAAAAGAAGGGCATGCTAACTGTTTCCTGGTCTCCGGCTGGTCTTATCCATTACAGTCTTTTTAATGGAGTCGAAACTATTATGGTCGAGAAGTACTGTCAATAAATGGATGAAATGCATCAGAAACTTGGAGCCAACATTAGTCAACAGAAAATGCCCAATTCTCCTCCATGACAATGTCTGGCAGCACGTTGCTAAACCGATCAAGCAGAAGTTGAACAAATTGGATTAGGATATTCTGCCTCATCCGCCACACTCTGCATACCATCGCCACCAGAATACAAGATTGTTACGTTATTGGCATAAATTCACGGGTTTTGTGTTGGGAAAGGTGTGTTGATTTTGATGGTATTGATTTCAAAAAATATGTTTTCATCTGAATTTAAAAGTTAAAACAACAAGAACTTTCTTGCTAACTTGATATATATATATATATACATATATATATGTATATATATATACACACATATATATATGTATATATATATAAATATATATGTGTGTGTATATATATATATATATATATATATGTATATGTATAACTACTTCATTTATTCACATAAATTTAATATACGAAAGTATAGATTTATGCGTAAACTTTAAGTATTTACTTCAAAAGTGCTCAATACGTAGGTAGAGCTAGTTAGTAATTTATAAAATATATATGGCGACTATGTATATGTATATATATATATATGTATATGTATATGTATATATGCATATGCATTTGGCATCATTCAGTCTTTTAACCTTTTCGCTGAGATGTGAAGAGTTCTTCAGGATATGCATAGAATTCTGTTTACCAAAAATGAACGCCTTTAACCTTGGGACTATTTTAGGAATAGAATCCACTGCAGTTCCATTGCGGAAATGCCAACCAAAACAAATTCGGCCTCGACCCATTCTAAATGATTACATCATGTTACTCGGTGTTGGGCTTAACCGGAAACCCTGGTAAATGGTCAACAATCTTTAAAGAACGATTAACATTCAAAAAACGTTTAAACAACATATATATATCAGCAGGCCGTCCGGTCGGCGTTGCCCGGTCGTAAAATATGATTAAATATTATATATTTTACTTCATGCAGATTCCGTATTTATTATTCTGAGCCAATTCTTAAGTAGTTGCCTAATTTGCATATTAGGTTAAATAAAATGTATGTTGATAATAATTAACTTAATATTATTAATCGTTTTAGTAATACGTTTTATTAACACAATTGTTTTAATTGTTGTGTTTAGGAATATTATTTAAAGTTGATTTACTAAATTTATTTTAATATTATATATATATATATATATATATATATATATATATATATATATATATATATATATATATATAATCGAGCCAGAGATGTCTCGTGATGCGGGGTTCGGATCGTTCGACTGGTAGTAATCGTGACACCCTGCACTGAAGATTCCCGAAAGGATGAAACACTAGTGTCTGTAGCTATTTAATTATTATAGTAAAAAAATAATTATGACAGCCCCTTTAAGAAATTCGTTTCTTATCGTTGAGCACTTTCAGTTGAATTAAAAAGTCGGTCAATTTAGCTCTTATGCGTAGATCATCGTATAACGATTAGATCACTGTCTGTCTGGCGTAAATGAACACTTAAAATTAAGATGTTTAAAATTCAACGTTATTTCAAGCGGTTAATGGTAGCCGAATGGATTAGGTCTCCGCTAATCGAGCCAGAGATGTCTCGTGATGCGGGGTTCGGATCGTTCGACTGGTAGTAATCGTGACACCCTGCACTGAAGATTCCCGAAAGGATGAAACACTAGTGTCTGTAGCTATTTAATTATTATAGTAAAAAAATAATTATGACAGCCCCTTTAAGAAATTCGTTTCTTATCGTTGAGCACTTTCAGTTGAATTAAAAAGTCGGTCAATTTAGCTCTTATGCGTAGATCATCGTATAACGATTAGATCACTGTCTGTCTGGCGTAAATGAACACTTAAAATTAAGATGTTTAAAATTCAACGTTATTTCAAGCGGTTAATGGTAGCCGAATGGATTAGGTCTCCGCTAATCGAGCCAGAGATGTCTCGTGATGCGGGGTTCGGATCGTTCGACTGGTAGTAATCGTGACACCCTGCACTGAAGATTCCCGAAAGGATGAAACACTAGTGTCTGTAGCTATTTAATTATTATAGTAAAAAAATTAATATTATATACATATATATATATATATATATATATAATCTGGGGTTGCTATTTTTCAAAAGTAGGGTAACCAGTGAAATATAATGAGGTTAATACAAGAGTGCTCAATACGGAAGTAGAGCAAAATACAAATATTTGTCTTTACATAAGCAGTAATGTTTTGCTGCACAGTTATGAGCTTGTTCCGGTCTTCTAGTATTTAGTACCCATATACCACTTCAGATCTGAAGAGGTCTATAGTTACTAAATACTAGAAGACCGAAACATGCTCATGACTGTGTAGCAACAAATTACTGCTTATGTAAAGACAAAATCAAAATGTATGTGTGTGTGTGTGTGTGTGTGTGTGAAGTGCCTCCAATAAATTTCCAGATCTTTTTTTTCAATTCTTGTAGACTCTTGAAAATTGACTATGTCATTGCTATACATCTTATGAGATGACTGGCAAATTTTTATGATTTCAGGATCAAATTAAAAATTTCAGCAGGAATTGGAATACACCCTACTAAAACCTGATTGTCACAGTTGGTGAATTTCAAAATGCAATCTGGACGCAACGACACTTTAGAAGAACCATATGATATTTAAAAATCTGTATTAAACTTGGAGAAAATGTCACAGAAACGTATGGAATGCCTCAGGTTGCTTTTGGACCATCTTACATGAATGGACGTCAGTTTCTTTTTTTTTTCTTTTTTTTTACACAGTGATCACCACTTATCAAGGCCCAGGAGCCACTCAGGGATAAGGGTTATTGCAAGTACATTACGTTAGTGTGGAGATTTGATGAAGTGTTTACTTAAGGGGGCGGTTCATTAGGAATTTGTTAACATTGGACTTGAAGACATCCAAGTTGTAGTCCGGTGGGAAGCAGGCAGACGGAACAGAATTCCACAGACGTGCAGTTCTAAGAAAGAAGCTTTGTTCATGGAATCCGCGTTTTCATTTAGGCACAGATATAGAGTGGGGGAAATTTTTCACAGTGGATTCAGCTAGACGGGTGTTTTTTGTGAAAGTGGTATAGTGAGAGTGAGAGTGGCATAAGAGATTCAATGAAAGCAAAGAGTCTGTGAGTGATGACGAGAAGTTTGGGGGGAGTAAGGAAGTCAGAACACAAGAGTTGATCAGCCAAATCAAGAATTTTATGAATAAGAACCGTCATGTGTCTATAGAGACAATAATGCACAGTTTGATGTCAGTGTGGGAACTGTACATACAATTATTCGTGAGGAACTGAAGATGTAGAAGATTTACACGAAGTTGGTCCCAAGGATGCTCAGAAAAGATCAGAATGAAAGACGTTGCCAGGGGCATCAAGAAAGTTCCTCACCCTCCCTAGCGTTCAGGCATTTCTCCCTGTGATTTTGGTTGTTCTCTAAGCTCAAAGAAAATATAATAATTCAGGAGCTGAAAGTAGCTGTGACGAGGATCATTGACACACTCACGCAGGAGGACTTCTATGGGTT
>NC_136498.1:124593281-124635781 GCF_053919585.1 Euprymna scolopes | reverse complement strand
GTTAACAAGTCGGCCATTGTCACTTTTCTGGAGGAAGTAATGAAATATATAAATTGATGGTAAAACGATAATGAATGTTATGAGAGGATTGAAACTAACGAATCGAATGAATAAAATCTGATAACATGAAGATGTTTTATGAAAAGCGTTTATTGAAATTAGATTTGAAGAGAATTATGTTGTAGCCTTCCGAGAAGCAATTTTGAGATAACGTGTTTTATAGATTTAAAGTTCTGTGAAATACACTCTATCAATGGAAATTCCGTTTGATATTAGACGCACGAAAGAAGAGAAGGAAAGTTCCAAACACTGGTGGTGGAAAAGACGAGTTCTTGCTGTGAAGGCTTTACATGAAGGAACCAGAGATTGAAGCTCAGTCGAGCACCTTCCGTAAAACAAAGTAGAGAGTAAGCAATGGACTGGATATAAGTTATTTTAGGTCTGAAGCTGAAGCCACTCTTGGGAGTTTATAAATAAGAAGTCTTTACATTTCAACTGCAGTAAAACAAGGATGTAAAAGTTAGTTGAAAATGACAGGACACTTTTTCTTCTAGTGCGCCATGTGCTTCAGTTCATAAAAGCAAGAATCAACAAATTCTTGATCATCAATGTTCTTCAAAGTACAGCCATAGACAGTTATATGGTTTGCATATGTGACAATAAATGATTCTAGAATAAGATTTGGAAGATAATTAATGGAACTATTCATGTCTCTTCCACGATTGGATGATATGACACAAGGTCGGAAAGTAGGATTTGAAAAGCCAACCCCCTGCAGAGGAAGAGCACTCCGTCCTGCAAAAAAATACCTGTGCAGGCTCGTCGGTATTTCTCGGTATATGCGACTCAGGCGATTAGCAATAAGCTAATGTCTACTCAAACAGCACAGGACTAGAGATATACCTCAGTTGACATGGAACAAACCATCTCAACAATGATCTAGCTTTGGATTTGACCCACGAAAATCAGGATGAACTTAGAATAGATTCTTGGGGATAAAATCTACGGATTAATCTTGCCGAATGAGAGATCCCAGCGATTAGGTATTATCTCATTTATAAAACTCACTATGCCTGTCTGTCTGTTTTCATTTTATCAAACTGTATCTTCTCCGAGAAGGAAGGTTACAGAGCGGCGCGAGGTGACTCAAATGGTTGCATTACTTTGGGGAGGGGCGTATTCTATAGGTCTTGGCAAGCGTAAGTCGACTTAAACTGCTATTCTACGCATGTGCAAATATATATACATGCATATATATATATACATATATATATATATATATATATATATATTAATGTAAGTTTATTTTTAAGCTATCTCTCATCCAACTACAAACTTTTGGTTTCGATTTCGATTCTAGCTGATATCCATATTTTACTTTTGAAATCGCAACTATATATTGGGTACAACGTCATATGAAATAATCGATAGTAATGTGACTCTTTATCAATATATGCTGAATCTAGACAAAGTAGAATATAACATTTAAGCGTGTTTTAGGATCGGACAACACTGGGCGACCCGCTAATGCTAGCTATTTCTGGTCATCCATTTTAAAAAACCTTCTGCGTTGACATTGTGTGTTTCCGAATCTTTTCTGCGAAAGGAGTAGCATCAACGATCCCACAAGATTACGGATTCTGTTTTAGTATAAAATCCTTATCCTCGAGTAGACTTTCTATCTTGATAAGCAGTGACTCCCTAGTAAGAAAAAGCCAATAGAGTTGATCTGCCGTAAAATATGCAAACCGAATCATTCTCTTCCATCTTTGATACTCAACATCCGACCCTTTATGCCATATTAAGAAAGGAACCGGAATTGAATAAACCAACCTCTCCCCACTCTCGACCCCCGCGCAATCGCTCCTCGTATTTAAAATGGCGTGATTTCTCAAGTATCTTTTCCACTGATCGTACGACGCTACTGACCAGTTAAGGTCAGGAAACACTTGACGAGAGCCATTTCATGTGAGAATTGCAACAGACACACAAGAAAATGAACGGATATTATCAAGATACGTCCATTCACTCTGCGCGCTTAACGATTTTTTTATGCTCACAATGGCACTCTTCCACCCGACTAACCCCGAAAAGCTACAGAATCCCACACTGTGTCGGAAAGCTTTCTATTCTAATAGTTTCTTCCACCGACTTGTTAGACACTGTGGACAAAGAGACGAAGCATTATATCTTAAGGAAATCCTCTGATGCGGAAACTAACCCGCTAAATACCCTAACCGACCATAAAGTAAATAAGAAGTAAAACAAAGGAATGAACACCACATAAAACCAAGAAAACTGAAACCGCAAAATTGTAATTAATTACCCCCCCCCCCGAAAATTGGAGTTTTGGTATAGATACGGATCACACCAAATAGTTGGGGAGGATGGAAAGACTGCGGGAAAAAAAAGAACTAAACAAGCCTCTGCTGCATGAGTGTGAAAGGACTGGGACCTTGGGGAGGCTTATCGCCACCCAAATTCCAGCGAAAAGCCAATATCATGCGACTGTTGCGATGATGCAAAATAATTTGCAAAGGTTACTAACAGAGATGGAGAGCAGTAGAGATCTGTGGAGACTTGTTATCAAGCAGACTCTAAAGAACACCGCCGTTTGTTGTCAGTGAGCAATCTCTGATTATGTGAGAACTTCTAGTACAAATAATAATAATAATAAGAAGAAGAAGAAGAAGAAGAAGAAGAAGAAGAAATAATGATGACAATGATAATAATAATATAATAATAATATAATTATAATAATAATATAATAATAACAATAATAATAATATAATAATAACAATAATAATAATATAATAATAATAATAATAGAAAATAATAATAATAACAATAATAATAATAATAACAATAATAATAATAACAATAATAATAATAATAATAATAATAATAACAATAATAATAATAGTAATAGAAAATAATAATAATAATAATAATAATAACAATAATAATGATAAAAATAATAATAATAATAATAATAATAACAATAATAATAATAATAGAAAATAATAATAATAATAATAATAATAACAATAATAATAATAACAATAATAATAATAGTAATAGAAAATAATAATAATAATAACAATAATAATAATAATGATAAAATAATAATAATAATAGAAAATAATAATATTAAAAATAACAATAACAATAATAATAATAATATAATATAATAATAATAAATATTAATATAATAATGATATAAAATAATAATATAAAATAATAATAATAATAATAACAATAATAATAATAACAATAATAATAATAATAATATAATAATAATAGAAAATAATAATAATAATAATAACAATAACAAAAATAATAATAATAATAATAATAATAATATAATAATATAATAATAATAAATATTAATATAATAATGATATAAAATAATAATATAAAATAATAATAATAAACACATTAACAAATAAAAGGAGATGAAGAAGAAGAAGAAGAAGAAGAAGAAGAAGAAAATTGTTTTAAAGTTTACGTCTCCAACTGTAATAAAAAATCTCATTAAGGGTGTGTAAAAACTTGAAAAATTTCAAGACTTGAAAAGGGAGATAAAAAAAAAATTGTGGAAGTTGAAGAATGAAGAAGTTGTACCTATTGTGATGGGAGCTATGAGGTGTGTAACAAAAGTAGATTGACAGGCTGAGAGTACTAGAAATCTGGGGAGACTTCCTGTTACTCAGACTTCAGGAAACATCGCAGGCTGTCGTGACTGCTCCTGGGGAGTAAATAATAATCCCTTATATGCGCCGCGCAGGAACTAGCGCTCAGAATAAATGATATGAAGTATCACATTGAAAAAAACAGCTGAAAGTGCCCTATGTCAACTATGTGGACAGAAAGGTAAGAATGTACAACACCACGTCAGTCGTTGCGATATGTTAGGAATACAAGAGACGCCATGACAGTATTGTGAGAACGGTTCATTGAGATATTCATTAAAAAAAAGGGTTGGAATGCAGTGAAAATGGCACGGCCATGTTCCGGAAGGGGTGGTGAACAGTGATGATGTGAAATTATTGTAGAATATAAATAACCGATGTGATAATATGATTGAAGCAAGGAGACCAGATTGTTGGATATAAGGAACATAAGGCAATAATCATTGATATAGCAGTGCAAGCTGATGTGAATGTGTGGGGGGGGGGGGGAAAGGTTGGTTGTTTTTGTTTTACGACATATCAACCCTTTTTGGGTTATTTAATGCCGAATCCAAAGATTTAAGAAAAAAAATTTTGATAGAATATATTTGTTGTTTTCACGTCGGTTTCTATTTAATCCATAGTTGGCAATAATCATTGATATAGCAGTGCAAGCTGATGTGAATGTGTGTGTGGGGGGGGAAGGAGAATGGTGAAAAATATAAAGACTTGAAAAGGGAGATAAAAAGATCGTGGAAGTTGTACTTATTGTGATGGGAGCTCTGGGGCGTGTGACAAAGGATTTGACAAGTAGATTGAGAGAATTGGGATCCATTTCAATGATGGAGTACTCCAAAAGACTGCCTTGTTGGGAACCGCCAAAAATCTTGCGGAAAATGCTGGAAGGCTGAGAAAAGAAGATGCTGCCACTTTATATTCATTTGTTATGATCCGCCTATCAGTATAAAATCGGCAATACCAACAGTCAAAGAAAAAATGTCAATACTTTTTGCAAAGACCGAAAAGGAACTAGAGACACTAATTAACACTACCAGAATCTTCAGCCAGGCTATCCAAATGGAATTTACAATGGAAAAGTGCGCACTACTAGTTATAAGAAAGGGAAAACTAGAGACAATAGAAGGCATGGAACTACCCAAACAAAGAGATGCGGGCACTAGGGGATCAATAATGCGCCTATAAATACTTAGGAATTCTGGAAGCAGACGCCATCAAAACAACAGAAATGAAAGAGAGAATTGGAAAGGAATACCTCAGGAGAACAAGAAAACTCCTGGAAACAGAATTATATAGCAGAAACCTAATAAAAGGTATAAATACATGGGCAGTATCACTATTGAGATACTCTGGACCGTTTATAAGATGGACAAAAGAAGAACTGAGACAGCTCTATCAGAAAACCAGCAAGCTCATGACCATGCATAATGCACTACACCCAAAGGACGATACTGACAGAATCTACTTAAAAAGGAAAACTGGCGGGAGGGGGTGGTCTGCATAGAAGACTGTGTGAATGACACAAAAAAGAACTAGAAAAATACATAATGCAAAATACTGATAAGGATAATTATGGCAGCAAAAGATATGGAAAAAAAATCAACAAAACAGAAAACAGAGAGACAAAGGACAAAACGAGAAAAAAATGGGAAGAGAAACAACTGCACGGAAGATTCATAAGAATGACAAAAGATGAGAATAAGGAAAACGCTTGAACATGGATGTGAAAAGGACACTTAAACAGAGAAACTGAATCCCTAATAACTGCAGCACAAGATAACTCTATAAGACGAACCATATCAAATCAAAGACCGACAAAACACAAGAAAATAGCAAATGCAGACTCTGTGCACAAAGAGACGAAACGATAAACCATATAATAAGTAAATGAAGCAAACTGGCACAAAGGGAAAACAAAAACAGGCACGACAAAGTGGGGGAGGGTAGTACACTGACAATTATGCAACCAACGTCATCTCGAACGCCCAAACAAATGGTACAAGCATAAGCACGCAACAAAATCCTATGGGACATGAATATACAGACTGATAAACCCATCCAAGCAAGAATATCGGGTGTCGTAATAATTAACAAGAAACAAAAATCCTGTCAAATAGTAGATTTTGCTGTCCCAGATGACCACAAAGTGAGTATCAAAGGAAAGGAGAAACGAATCAAATACACAGAGCTAACCAGAGAGTTAAAAGGGATTTGGACGATGAAGAAAATCAAAATAGTACCGATAATAGTAGGATCACTAGGAACAATTCCGAAAAACTTTGAAAAAAAAATGTCAGAAATTGGAATCAGAGGAATAGCTGCAAAGATACGACTAACGATAATGAAAACATTTGAAATATTAAGGAAAACCCTTGGATGCGGAGATTAAACATATGAACCATGCGTGAGACAAGCTGCTGCAGAGGCAAAACATGAAGAAGCGTTACAGGGAGCGAAGAACAATGAAGCTGCATATCAACAAGTTCTACATCACCCTCACCCATCCCTTCCCATTGTGTGCTACCAAATAGTTGAGAAGGGTCAAGAAGGAGAGAGCGCTGACCAGACCTCCGATGAACAAGCTCGAATAGAACTGTGACCTTGGGGAGGCTTAATGCCACTCAAATTCCAGTGTTGACCAATGGCCGCTACCAGCGAGAAATCAATGGTGAGAGACTGTTACGATAACGCAAATTAATTTCCAAATGTTATCGAAGGAGGTGAAGAGTGCTGGACGTCTGGGGAGACTTGTTGTCACTCAGCTTCCAGGGAACACCACAGGTTTTCAATGGGAGATCTTTGATGACCTGTGTGAAAGCTCCTTGTAAGCCAATAATAATAATAATAATAATAATAATAATAATAATAATAATAATAATAATAATGTGGTCGTGTGTGGTCGTGTGGGGTGGGTGAAATAATTTTACTTCCTTGATTGCTACGAATCATCACTGTCATTGGTCAAGAGGTCACTGTCTTGGGGATCGGAAAGCCTGACCAATACAAACATGTGCACTTCCACGTCTTTTCTGCCAATCCCTTTACACTAAAAAAAAAAAAAAAAAAAAAAACATTAGTTTCCTGCGGTTAATCTTTTAGCGATGAAAAACGGTTTAAATTCCACGGAACATTTATTTCCAATTTTGCAATTTGTTCTATTCTTTTTGCGTCTCTAAATTCACATTTCTTCTTCTTCTTCTTCTTCTTCTTTTTATTCTTCTTGTTCTTCTTTTTATTCTTCTTCTTCTTCTTCTTTTTATTCTTCTTGTTCTTCTTTTTATTCTTCTTTTACTGATTATTATCATTATTATCATTATTATTATTATTATTATTATTATTATTATTATTATTGTTATTATTATTATTATTATTATTATTGGCTCAATGGAGCTTTCATACGTCATCAAAGACCTGATTGCAAACCCTGTGGTGTTCCCTGGAAATTGAGTGACAACAAGTCTCCACAGACGTCCAGCACTCTCCACCTCCTTCGATAACATTTGCAAATAAATTTGCGTTATCGCAACAGCCTCCCATCATTAATTTCTTGCTGGCGGCGACCATTGGTCTATACTGGAATTTGAGTGGCACTGAGCCTTCCCAAGGTCCCAGTTCTCTTCTCGCTTGTCCAGAGGAGGTCTGGTCAGCGCTCTCTCCTCCGTGTTTCCATCCTCTCTGACGCTTCTCGGATATTTGGTATCACACTTTTTACCATTTTTTTTTGGGGGGGGGGTAAGGGTGATGGGACAATGGGAAGGGATGCGTGATGGGGATGTAGAACTTGTTGATATGCAGCTTCAGTGTTCTTCATTCCCTGTAACGATTCTTCATGTTTTCCTCTGCAGCAGTTTGTCTCACGCATAAGGTTCATGTGTATTATTCTCCGCATTCTTCGTCGTCTTCTTCTTCTTTTTATTTTTATTATTATTATTATTATTATTATTATTATTATTATTATTATTATTATTATTATTATTAATCGGTGTTTCCTAGAGTCTGGCAGACAACAACTTTCCCCAGCCTTCAAATACTCTCCATTCCTTTGGTTAACTTTTGCAAATTATTTTGGGTTATAGGAACAGCCGTTGCTTTTGACTTCTCGCTGGCAATGAAAATTGGTATTTACCGCAAATTTAGTGTCAATAAACCACCTCAAGATCCCCGTTTTCTTCGCACTCATCCAGTGAAGATCGATTAATGGTTTGCCTCTTCGGTCTTTCCATTCTTCTGTTCTCTTCACATTTATTAAGTGTGACGAGAGCCGATGCCGACGTCACCGTTTGTTTCTTTGTTTGTGTTTTTTTTTTTTTGCTTTTTTTTTTTGTTTTTGTTGTTTGTTTTTTGTATGTGTGTTTTCATTTTTTTAGAGGGACAGGCTGTTAACTCATAATTCTTCAGTTTCGGTTTTGGGGGACAGGGCGGGAGTTCATGTACAGTTCTTTCCATCTCTTTGTTTTACTTCTGTTGCAGTTTTAATATGGCCAGTTAGTGTTTGTAGTTTACGTGGGTTGGTTTCCGCATTCGAGGATTCACCTTTATTATTATTATTATTATTATTATTATTATTATTATTATTATTATTGGCTCACAAGGAGCTTTCGCATAGGTCATCAGAGATCTCTCTTTGACAATGACCTGTGGTTGTCATATTTGATTCACTGTCTTTCGGTTTTGGTTTGGATCTTAGCACGAGTATTTGTGTGTGTGTGTGTGTGTGTGTGTGTGTGTGTGTGTGTGTGTGTGTGTGTGTGTGTGTGTGTGTGTGTGTGTGTGTGTGTATGTGTATGCGTGTGTGCGCGCGCGTGTGTGTGTTTTAATTAAAAGAAGTGAATTGTTTAGAAAAATACATAATACTCACATGCAAATGTGCTATGTAAATGCCGGGCAACGCCGGGTAGAAAGCATTATCTATCTATCTATCTATCTATCTATCTGTCTGTCTGTCTGCTGTCTGTCTAATTGTCTATCGATCTAGCGAAGTAAGCAATAGATTGAATCGTGGGAAACGATTAGTTGGGCGAGATGCGGGTACAGAATGGGTCAAAGTGTCATGCTGTGACCGATCAAGTTGCACCGGAAAGTATGCAAACGGGCACCGGCTCTGACTTGTCAAGGGTTCCGGTTTGAATAAATTGAGTAAATTTTAGTTCGTTCTAATACGCCGAAGAGACAACATGTGCTGGGCAAGCTCCCCATAAGGGGGCGACGGTTCCTAAATGGAAACGCAAGCCAAAAATCGTCATACATTCTCGTTTCTGCTGTGATGAAATGCCTAGGGAGCGAATAAAATATATATACAAATATACAGCGTCTTGTGTTCATAGTTCAAACATCATGAGCAACAGTCCAATGATGAGTTTCTATATATGAAGGCAAGGTTAGCTGAACTGGCGCATAAGTTTGCTAATTTCCCTATCAATGCTCGTGAGTTTGCATGGACTAAGATGCATTATCAAGCTGCCAAGTTTCTTAAGACTAATAAGAACATTCATATCACTAAGCCGGATAAAGGTGCTGGCGTGGTCATTCTTAATACGAATGATTATATCCGGAAAATGTTTGATATTCTAAAAGATAAATCCAAATTTAAAAGGCTTGACGATATATCAGTTGATAGTACTTCGAACACTGAAGTAAAATTACAGAAACGTTTCCTTCAATTACATGGGAAGAAATTTATCAGTAAGAATACTTAGGACAGGATCCGGCCCGTGGGTTCATAGCGACCTAGAATGTACGGGCTACCTAAGATTCACAAGAATGGGGTCCCTTTAAGACCCATTCGTTCCGTGATTGGCTCACCCCAACGTAAATTAGCCAAATGGTTATCCGTTTCAGGTGATTGTATTATGGATTCCTTCCGTTTCGCTGCTGCTATGCGGAAACGTGTTTACAAATGTACCCCTTGATCAAACAATTCAAATATGTGCTGACATGCTTTATCGTAGCTGACATGATGCTTTATCGTAGCAGCACACTAATCTCTCCCACGGGTGATTCATTCATTTAATTCTCCCTGTGTAGTTTTATTTTTTGGTTTCACCTCACCCCTCGCACCTATTTTCAATTATGTGTAAATTGTTTTATTTTAATCGCTACCGACGCCATTCCTTGAAAAAGGTCGGTCGAAAGGTCCTCGAGGTTCTTTTGTGTGTGTGTGTGTGTGTGTGTGTGTGTGTGTGTGTGTGTGTAGTCGAATAGTCTTTTGACTCTTTTTTTTCTCCCAGTCTAGCTTTTTTATTTTATTTTTCCGCCATTGATCTTCCTCATAATTCTAATAATGACTCCATTTATATATATATATATATATATATTTGTCTTAACATAAGCAGTAGTTTGTTGCTACACAGTCATGAGCATGTTTCAGTCTACTAGTATTTACTAACTAGAGTCCTCATCAGGCAACAAGCCTTATTTTCGAAAACGGAATTCTAAAACATGTATATATATATATATATATATATATATATATATATATATATATATATATATATATATATATATGATGTCCATACAGTTCGTATGCACTTTAAAAAATTTATAACTTTATTTATTTGGAGTTTTTAAACTTAAAATTGACAGAGTTATTGCGTATGGAAATTTGGAGTTTTTAGACGACTTAAAATTGACAGAGTTATTGTGTATGGAAATGTACACAGACACACACGCAGACACACACACAGACACACACACAGACACACACACACGCAGACACGTTCACTTTTATATATATACTAGCATTTCAGCCCGGCGTTGCCCGGGTGTTTGGATGTGTATGTTGAGCAAAAGAAAAGTATTAGTAGGAAGGCAAGCTCGAACCCGTACCGCAAAGGAGGAAAAGAACGGGGTAAAACCTAACGTTTATGCTGTTATGACCACCGCCAAACCGGAAGGGACATTTTTTAAAATTAAGGCTAGACAATCTAAAAGAGAGGATAACTTTCAAAAATATCGGCGAAAAAAGTGACCCCCCCCTGTAGAAAAGTGCCTAGTTGAAGGGGAAGATATTAATGTTTTTAGCCAATGTTTCGATATTTGTCGTATGAAAGGTCGAACTTTAAACGATATTGATCTTGGTAAAATCCGTCGCCTCTATTGAAAGTTTAAGGCAGACATGCAAACAGACATACATACATACATACATACATACATTTATATATTGGTAACTAAAAATTTTCGACCCAAACTGATGAAAAAGCTTACCCTATCTCTGAATACCCTTTACGTAAAATTTGAAATATTTAGACCAGAAATTTTTTGAGTAATTTGGAAGAGACAGCAGAGGTCAATTTTTTTTTAACTTTGACCCCTATTATGACCTCTTAAAATTTATTGTTTTGGGCTCAAATCAAGTTATTAAATTAGATCCATGTCCAAGGAATCTATATCTAAAATTTCAAGTGCGTAGACCCAAAATTGTCGGAGGAGTTTGGTAGAGTTCTAAAAGGTCAAATCGTTGAACTTTGACCTCTTAATCGCCAAATTTCTGGCCAAAAACCGATCATATCAATTTTCCAAAATCTCAGTACCCTGTATATCAAATTTCGAGTCTGGAGACTAAAAATTGACAGAGTTATTGCGTAGGGAAATGTACACAGACACACAGAGACACGTTCACTTTATATATATATATATATATATATATATATATATATATATATATATATATATATATATATATATATATATATATATCCTTTATTCCTCTTTTGGTAATTTTTACAGATATAATAATGTAATAAAATTCATTTCACTTTACGCTTTTTCTTCTTATCTGATATATATATATATATATATATATATATATATATATATATATATATATGTATATATATATATATATATTAAGTAAAGTGATTTTCAATTTAAAAATTTTTTAAAAAAATTTAAAATTTAAAAATCAAATTTTAATTAAATTAAAAATCAGTTTCATAAGTTTTTCTTATGAAACTGATTTTTAATTTAATTAAAATTTGATTTTTAAGTTTTAAAAATTTTTTTTAAATTTTTAAATTGAAAATCACTTTACTTAATATTGAATTAGCTCTAGGACATTTAACTATCGAGCTTATTATATATCTAAATTACAACGAGCATTTCCTGTATTTTAATTAAACTAGTAATTTCACTGTTACATTAAAATACACTTAGCTCTTTAGACTTATTCTAATCTCCTTTAAATTATATATATATATATATATATATATTATATATATATAATATATATATATCGAGAGAGAGAGAGAGAGAGAGAGAGAGAGAGAGAGAGTGTGTGTGTGTGTGTGTGTGTGTGTGTGTGTGTGTGTGTGTGTGTGTGTGTGTGTGTGTGTGTGTGTGTGTGTGTGTGTTTTCACATCTTTGAAAAGTTAATTTGAAACTTTTAAAATAGCAAACGGAAAGAAAACGAAAATAATGTTCTGAAAGTTGTGACCAAACTCCTTCTAATTTAAAATTCGCGCCATCACGCAACATACACATCGTTACAGACCGGATGTATCCTTTTCTCTCTGAACGATGGGCTTACCCTTCGATGTTTGTTCCGCCAGGAAAATGACATTATTAAAAAAAAAAGTCTACTTTAAATAAAACGTGTTTTACATCAAAAGTCACAGAAAAATTGTTTTAATCATTTAATAAAATATTTTATAAGATTATTTGTTTTTTTCTAAAGTTTTCTCATATACGAAAGATGTTCCTAAAGTAATGCCTCCTATTTTTAATCCGCTTGAATGGATCAAATCGCATTGTTATGATAACTGAACTTATGCATTGATGATTTGAAAGTTCCATTTCTTTGTAGGAGATATTGACAGTGTGAAGCCATAAGAAATCAACCCCTATCATAGAGGTGCGTCAGAAGCAGAGGTACACTATGTAATTCCTCCTCGCAGAAAAACACTGAACCGACCAAAATTCACCGGAGCCTGATGAACGTTTACGAAGCCGAGTCAATTTACGTCAGCACAGTTAAAGATGGGTTTGTCGATTTCAAACTGGCGACAAACATGTAAGTGACAAAACGCTATCCGGTCTTTTACGAGCTAGGCATCAAAAGTGCATTGAGAAAGGTGGTGACTATGTAGAAAAATAAATTCTGGAGCTCAAAAGGTTCTTCATTTTTATGGTAACACAACAGTCTTTGTAGCTCGCCAATATTTTAGTTATTGAGTTAAAAAAAAAAGCAGAGACCTCACTTTCGGAACGAGCCTCGTATATATATATATATATATATATATATATATATATATATATATATATATATATATATATATATCATAATATATATATATATCATAAGTAATGTGATTGATAATTTAAAATTTAAAAATCAAACTATAATTAAATTAAAAATCCGTTTCATAAGAAGGAACAACAACAAAATCAATTATCTGTACGATCGTTTCGGAAAACAATGTTTTTATTGTGGTATACATCAAGTTACGTACAATAATTACATATAGTTTTTTAATAAGCAAGGTCTCCTCGTCAGCAAATTTTGAAGGGTTTTTATTGAATTTAAAAGACACCATAAATAAACCTAGCATTAAAAGTGAGGCAGATGAATCTGAAAAAATTAAAATAAAATATCGTTTATTTCATAAAAAATTTCGCGTTGCAGTTTTGGCTTCAAACTTATTCAATAGGTATTTTATATATATATATATATATATATATATATATATATATATATATATATATATATATATATATATATATATACAGGGGGATGCAAAAGTAGATATACAGTGGTCAAAAAAAGAAAAAAACGTATAAAGTTTAAGGCATTTATTATACAGACAAACAAATGTTGCATAAACAAGTAATAATTAGCACGTATAATAAGAAACACATGTAATAGGAAGCCCTATTTCCGCAGGTATTCAAATTGCTTGCCGTCAGCGTTAACACATTCCTCTAATCGAGAACGAACACTCATGCACACTCTAGAACAAATATCTTTATCAGCATCAATTTCCTGACAAGCTTCCAAAATGAACTGAATCATGTTTTCGACAGTGCGAGGCTTGCGTGCAAAAACCTTATCTTTTACTGTGCCCCAAAAAAAGAAATCCATAGGAGTTAAATCTGGCGAGCGTGGTGGCCAGTCGTTGGCACCACGGCGTCCAATCCATCTGTTGGGAAATTTTAAGTCAAGTAGTGCTCGCACAGTGAGTGCAAAATGAGGTGGGGGGCCGGTCTTGTTGAAAATAAAAGTCATCATTTTGGTATTGTTCACGTACTTGGGGTATTATTGTATCCTGCAACATGTTTAAGTACACAGTTTGATCAATGCTTGTGTGAAGAATAATGGGGCCATCAACACCTTTGCAAGAAAGCCCGGCCCATACTGTTACCCCGGGTTGATTGAGTTGTTTTTCAATAGTGATGCGAGGGTTTTCGGTTGCATAATAAACGCAATTGTGTCGATTAACGGCACCTGATAATTTAAAGTTTGCTTCGTCATTTTAGAATACCGTTACCTTCAAGTTCCTCGCTCAGGATGTTTTCAGAAAATTGTAAACGACGATCCGAGTCATCTCCAATAAACCATGTATCAATCGAGGCGTGTACATCTTTAGACCGGCACGATTCATCAGGCGCCCCAATGATCTACGCTCAATACCAAGTTCAGATGAGGCTCTGTATTTCGATTTCTGTGGGCTCTGAGTGAATGCCTGAGCAACTTTGAATTCATTTTCTTGTGTGGTCACAGTAATTGGTCGACCACTTCTCGGTGCATTGTGGATACTCCCTGTCTGTTCAAATTTGTCACGCAGTCAATAAACCGTGAGCCTTGTTGGGGGAGGTGTTGCAAAGGTTTTGACCCACTGTTCTCTTACGCGTTCACTATTTTCTGTCTTCCAGTATTGTTTTAATATCCATTTTCGCTGTTCGTCAGTCAAATTACCGGCCATGGTTAAATTGCCAATTTAACTGAAAAAATAAAAATAAATGATTCAAAGTACATGCACTTTAATCGAAAGGAAATTTAATTAATAAAAACAAAAGACTAATAGTATATGCATTTTTACTTTAAGGTATGTAGCTTTCAGTTCAATAAATGTCAATAATTTCAATACTGTATACCTACTTTTGCACCCCCCTGTATATATATATATATATATATATATATATATATATATATATATATATATATATATATATATATATAAAATACCTATTGAATAAGTTTGAAGCCAAAACTGCAACGCGAATATTTTTTATAAAATAAACGAGTGTTTATTTTATAAGAAATATATTTAGTTTTTCTATCTTTTTCTTCACCATGATGTCGAGTGGAAGAAAGTTCGATGAAGAGTCCACGTGATGTTGTTAACTGCGGGGGTTTATGAAGTCGGATAGGTACGCGTGGTTTGAAAATCAGGGTAGTTTTTTTTCATATCCATTAGAAGCGCTGAGTGTAATTTGAAGAATACAATACGTATTAAATATGTTTGAAGCCAAAACTGCAACGCGAAAAATATGTTGGTTTTACATATTTTATTACAATCATTAAATGTTTAATTAACTGACGTTTAATCCGTAGATTTTCAAAGAGTTGCACTCATCATCAGAAGAGAAAATCAATAAATTCCTTTAGTTATTAATAATTTGCAACAAATTTTTGGGGATTATTTTGTTTATGAACTGTTTTATTTTTTTATCAAACAAAAATAGAACTTTTATAATGAAATATATACTATGAAGTGTTTTCCAAACATCAGGTGTTGGTAATTTTTTATAAATAATAAAGTATAAAAATGTCGATATTTAAAAAAATTTCAATTAAAGTTAGTTTTTTTTTTTATAAACTTTATTTGAACTTTTTAACAAACTTTTACATAAAAAATAGATTTTATAGATCTTTGTATAATAAATATTTTAAAATTTTATTCAACGAAAACAATAGCCGTCGATAAAGCGCCTCCCATTTCTACTCTGAAGATTCATAGTTCGACATGGGTCAGTACATTTCGGACATGTGTGTTGGTTGGCGATTAGGCCACATCGTGCCAACCATTTCAAATCATAGAATATCATATTTGTTGTTGCCAGTTCTATCGCTGGCATTACTGCATTTGTTAATGTGTTCATAATTTGGAAATCACTTTCGAAAACTTTTGTAAGTCACGTTACAAAAATCTCATTTCGAAAAATAAATTTTGCATTTTTTTATTGGAAATTGGTTTATTATTTTAATCTTGAATGAAATTTCAAAGTGTTCAATGAAGAAAAAATATCTCGAAAAAAACTTTTTTTTTAATAAAACTAACTTTAATTTAAAAATTTCAATGTCAGCATTTACCTAACTATTATTATAAAAGGTGTATTTTTATACTTTATTATTTATGAAAATTAACAACACCTGATGTTTGGGAAACACTTCATAATATATATTTCATTATGAAAGTTCTATTTTTGTTTGATAAAAAAAGCAGTTCATAAACATATTAATGGGGAAAAACAGTTCATTCAGTTCAGATAAAAACTGTTTGAATAAAACTTCTATTTTTAGATTTGCATCTAAAAAAGAAAAAAAAAGGTGCATTCTATACAGTTTTGGTCATCCGTAGCTAAAAATTTGTCGGACGTCACTTCCGCCAAGTGGCTTTGTAAGCACAGGGATGCGGAAGTTGAACTTAAGCATATATTTTGTAAATCCGTAGAAATCTGTCAGACATTTTTTTTCACAGAAATATTTTTGTATTATTTCGTTTAAAAAATATTTTTAAAATACCAAAATTTTAAAAAAATAGGTTTGGTAAATGGTACTCATTTTTTTTTTATATTAATATGTTAATTATTAATGCGTAAATTATTAATTAATGTGTAAATTATTATTTAAAGTGTTAATGATTAATTGATGTGTTAATTATTAATTAATGTGTAAATTATTATTTAAAGTGTTAATGATTAATTGATGTGTTAATTATTAATTAATGTGTAAATTATTATTTAAAGTGTTAATGATTAATTGATGTGTTAATTATTAATTAATGTGTAAATTATTATTTAATGCGGTGATTATTATACAATGTGTTAATTATTAATTAATGTGTTAATTATTAATTAATGCGTTGATTATTAATTAACGTGTAAATAAATCAATAAACAAACAAAAAGTAATTATAAATGTAAGCATTCTGGCGATTTTTAACCACACTCCCGAGACCAAAATCTACACGACCCTATCAGAAACGAGGATAAAATTACGTCCTTGAAAAAAAAAATGGAAGTGTCGATCTTTCACTGATGTGAACGTCCTTAAAATTCGGATAATTAAAGTCACTAGAAGGCGTATCATCAGGGCCTATAAGATAATGATCAAACCATAAATCTCCACCTCATCGTAAATTACTAGTGATTTTACGGCCAAAGACGCCCTCTTGCGACTTTTATCGCTGAAGATTTAAAGAACAATAACTCTATCGAACAAGTGACTCCACTTTTTTTTTTATAATTGTAAAAGAACTCAATACGATACATAGTCAAAGCAAAATTAATTCTTTTAGATTATCAAAATAATTTCCAACATTTACTAATCCAATGTTCACTAATTCATCTATGGCAACACATCAAAGGCCGTAAATGACAAAGTTCTCTCTAATTCTCTCTCCTCTGATCTTGAGCGCGTGGTTCAATGGGGGAAGACGTGGCTGGTCACTTTTAATGCATCCAAAACCAAGCTTCTATCTTTACATCATCAACGCTCTGGTCCCCATCTGGCATCAATTGAAATGGATGGCTCTCGTCTTGGGGAGTCTTCATGTTTTTACAAGCTTCTGGGTTTGAGCTTTACTCCTGATCTGAAATTGAACACGTACATCAAATCTGTTGCGAGGGACGCTGGGAAAATGGTGAGATCCTTCTACCGCTCTAGAAGATATCTCACTACTAATGCAATTCTCTATCTGTATAAAAGCCAAGTACGTCCAAGGATGGAATACTGCTGCCACATCTGGACAGGAGCTGCTAAAAAAAGCCTATCCTGCCTTGACAGAGTACAAAATAGACTTCGTGGTTTAGTGGGGGATGCCCTTTTCTCTTACCAGCAACCTCTCTCCCACAGAAGAGACGTTGCGAGCCTGTCTTTGTTTTATCGTTATTTCCATGGCAGGTGCTCGTCTGAGCTCCAATCCCTTGTCCCCCCCGTCTCGCCAATCTTTCACGAGAAACACCCGTCTGGCTGAAACTACTGTCAATAATTTTCCCCTACTCTTTATCTGTGTCTAAATCCAAATGTAGATTCCATGAGCAAAGCTTCTTTCTTAGAACTGCACGCCAGTGGAACTCTCTGCCGCTTGCCTGTTTCCCACCTGACTACAACTTGGACGTCTTCAAGTCCAACATAAACAAACTCCTGACAAACCGCCCCCTTAAGTAAGACACTCTATCAAAACCCCCCAATACTAATGATTACTACAATACTATCTAATTGATTACTGTACACGCAATAACCCTTATCCCTGAGTGGCCTTCGGGCCTTGATATGTGGTGACCCCTATGTAAAAAAAATTCATTTATTTTTTATCATCGTTTATGTTTGGATTCATGTTTTCAAACATAGTATAAATGAATGGTGACATGCTAAAGCTATAATTCTTTTATTAGGGTAATGCTTTAAGCTCTGTTTATAAGAAAGTTTTAATAAGTCAGTTAGTAGAACCTCAGTTTAAAAATTTTAAGGCGTCGATTTCCGGTCATGTGATCCGCTTTTGAGATTGTACTATCAATTCAGTATTTTATATTTCTGAAAGAAGTTAGAATCTCTGATGTTTTAAAATGAAACAATTTCGAAAAATTACGTTTGAAAATATTGTGATTGGCAGACAGATAAACAAAATTTCTATTTATATATAGGATGTCCAAAAAGTCACTGAAGAGTTTTGAAGTTAAATAGATTTTTATGACATCTTTCTGTAATTTTAACACAATCTAAGACGTTTTGAAAATTTTAAAAATATGTTGGTTTTACAAGCAATTTTTATTTATACAAAAAATGATGTATTTTAAATGTTGCCAATTTTCAGCTTCGCATATAATCTCTCGCTATGACAATATCAAATGGCCACCACGTTCCCCAGACTTGTCGAGATATCTTAAAGAAAGAGTCTGTGTTAACAAACCCTGCAAGAATTGAAGGTTTTTGTTGCTTTTGTATTCCTGCTGCTGCTGCTGCTGCTGTTGTTGTTGTTGTTGTTGTTGTTGTTGTCGTCGTCGTCGTCGTCGTCGTCGTTGTTGTTGTTGTTGTTGTTGTTGTTGTTGTTCCTGCTGTTGTTAATGTTGTTGTTGTATATGATGTTGTTGTCGTTGTTGTTCCTACTGTTGTTGTTGTTGTTGTTTATTTTAAATGAATCTGGTAATCATTGTTTACGTTCGGTTCCCGATATTTTTCTAGTTATAATTTTTTTTCTTCTTATAAATATATCCTGTTCTTACTAGGGTGACCAAGTGAAGGTTGCCAATACCCCTAAGTGAAAGTCTCTCTGTGAATTTGAACTAACAGAAAATACTTTGTTCGGATTGGAATTATTTTCACACGGACGCCATCTTAAACATAAAGGGGCATAACTGTGTATGAATAAATCCAGAGTTACTTTTCCATGTCTGTAGCATAAAAAGTAATTTGAAAATAAAAACACAGTAATTGAAGATGTTATTCCGACGACGTTACTTTGGCGAACGATACTCGCAGTTTTGTTATGTAGGATTTGTTACAAACGTTTCTTATAATATAAACGCGTCAGCAGTTTGAGGCGTGGCGTGAGCTTATCGTCACGAATTCAAATACATATGTGTGTGCAGTCAGCACCAACCTTATTCAGGGTTTAACCGGCTTCCTCCGAAGGAGGAAGTTTTATGGGAGTATGAAATTCACAAGCGGTCCCCAGTCGCATGTATATCCCCGTTAGGAGAGATGACGATGTTAGGTTTTTGCAACTTTTTTGCAGGGAGGTGTCGACATTTTCCTACATACAGCATCTGGAATTTACCCAAATTGGTCACCCATTTCAGTAATGACCAGGCTCAACGTTGCTTAACTTCGGTGATCTGACGGGAACCGGTGTGTCAACGTGATTATGCCGTATATTGCATATATGAGAAAATATCGGAAGGAAAGAGGAGATAGAAAGACAAGAAAAGAAAAACGACTCGTAGAAAGTTATGCTCGGAAAACACGCTTTTCCTCTTACCCCCTTCGATTGAGAGCAAACTGCGTCTGGTGCCGTATACTGACAACCAGTTGTGTCTGATGCCGTATATTGACAGTCAGCTGTGTTTGGTACCATATATTGGCAACCAGCTCTGTCTGGTGCCGTATATTAACAATCACTAATGTCTGATTCTGTATATTGACAGTTAGCTGTGTCTGGTGCCGTATGTTAATAGCCAACTGTATCTGGTGCCGTATGTTAATAGCCAACTGTATCTGGTGCTGTGTAATGACATCCAGCTATGTCTGGTGCCGTGTAATGACAGCCTGCCGACGTGACGATCAAAAAGAGAGAACATGCTGGTATTTAATATGTGCCGACGACTAGCCCGATAAACGAAGAAAATAAGTTATTTTTCTTCACCTGGAAAGTTTGCATCGAAGCTTTTATTTCCTTTTGCGACTGTCTCTACATACAACGTCGTGGTCCGTTAGAGAGAACAGCAACGTTACATTCACCCTCTTTAATAAGTACGGAAATTAGCTTAACCACGGGATCACTAACAAGCCACTTTAAAACTATAAGTGCTAGCAATAAGAAAACACACTTACCTGATAAAGTAGGCCCTAATTGTTTAATGTTATAAACTTGAGTTTTCACCAGTAGAGAAGGAGCAAAATGAATATTTGAGTGTTGCTTGTTGAATGTTACGCCATTGTCGGGACATTTAATGCCCAAACCGTGCATGTTTTGCTGATTAATTTATTTAGTATTTGATTTTGAAATAATTAAATAACAGATATTGAGCCTCCACTAAACCCTATAGTGTGGATTTGGCAGTAACTTGAAAATAACCTTATTTTCTCAAACGGGGCCCTTGCCGCCAGATCCAGTTTTGTCTCGGGACCAGAAAGTTTAGGGCGGAGGTAATCGATAGGGTTTTTAAATATGGTAGGTAGAAGGAACTGGTAGATATGGAGCTAACTATTAATGTCAGGGTAATGCGGTAAAAAAGATGTGTCCAAGGTAGTATTGTGTCGTGCAGTAAGTGTACGAAGCAATAATTTGCTGTTTACAATGATATATTAATCCGTTCTATCTTTTCAGAATTTGGGTGAGTCAAAGGTTTTGCAATTTTTTTGAATTAGTGGGGAACGGGTGTTATTATTTATTATTTATTTATTTTTATTTTTATTTATTTATTTATTTATTTTTTAAGTGGTGAAATCACTGAACCGTAAAATAACGGTCTCCTTTGATACACAGGCTGAAACCGACCTGATATGGATCTAACCGTTGCAATTCGATCAAAATCTCTTGAACCACCGAATTTGGATCAACCGATCCTTCACTTTTCACACTTATTATCTTTTTATTTTTTCTCTGCGAGTTATGACTTAGTTCTAATCCAGTGTGTCAGTGATAAAGATTAAACTCTAGAACTGGGGATGGGGAAAAGAGATTTATTAGTTTAAACCCTTCTGAAACTAAACATATCTCTTTTCACTACCAACGCTCAGAGCTATTGTTTTGCTCATTAAAGAACACCTTTCTTGTAATAAACTCCTATGACTGACTTTTACTCCGGACGGATCCAATCTATTGCTAAGATTGCTTGAGAAGTGCTTGGACCAATCTACCGCTCTAGAAATTATCCTAATTCTCGTGCATTCCTTTACCTATATAAAAATCAAATTCATCCTTAGATAGAGGTCAACTTCTCAGGAGATGCTGAGTGCACTATGCAGAATTGACAGATTACAAATTCGACTTCATAATCTAGTGAGAACTGTTTTTTTCTCACAGTAGAGATGTTCCTAGTCTTTCTCTACTATTGTTTTTTTAAGGTTTTCGAATGAGCTTCAATCTGTGATTTCTCTTTGTGAAACATCCACAACAAGAACTCGCCGTCTTGGCACAACTGCAAAGAACTTTCCTCTCCCTCTCCGAATGTCTTACTTTAATGATAAGAGCTAGGGCGAACTCAAAGCACTAGTACCCTCTCAACATAAATTACCCCGACACACTCGTCAAGCAGCAAAATCTCACCCCCACATTGTAGAGATCTGTAGATGCTGTAAAGCCTTCTGATCAAATAGCTTCTTTATTTCGAACTGCTAGACTTTGGAATCCCCTCCCAGACCCCAGTTTCCCTGACTGTACTGATGCAGAATATCAAGTATAATATGAACAGATATCTTGCTGCCCAACTCCCTACATAGTATCCCTGTAAATCTGGTCCGTATTAGTAGCCCTTATAACTTAGTGACGCTGTGTCTTGTTTGGGGTGAATAAACACATTATCTATGAACAGAGGTTTTTCTAAGAATTTCCAATGCATGAAACACGTTGCCGCAAGGTTGATTTACTTTGAGCTACAACATTGTCATCTTAAAATACAATATCAATAGGCAACTGTTGTAGAACCTCTGGAGAAGTCGTCAATGTTTATTGATTACGTCATTCGATTCATAATTTACAATCCTCTCATAATATTCACCATCGTTCAACTGATCATTTACATATGCCATTAACCTTTATCCTCGAATGGCTTTTAGTCTTGATAAGTGGTGATTCGTTAATAGTAAAAAAAAAAATGTGTCCGAATTATGATACGGTTGTATAGTTGTGTCATAAAAACAACCCAATATTATTGGTTGAATTTCCTTTTGTTTGCGAAAGATTTAAAACCGCCGTGCTACTTTTCTCCAGGTCCTCCTTCCCAAACCGTGGATGTTTTTTTTGCCACCGTTTTTTTTTTATACACGCCGGTATTATTCAGGTTCTAGCTGAAAAAAAATGACCTCCGTTCATTACTTACAGAAATCTCTAATTGAATTCAGATCTATTCATAGCCGACCGAGAAATCTTTAGCAGATTCTGATTCTATGGCCTTTTTCACTTTTTGTCTGAATTAAGTCTGGTCAAGTTCCGTCCTAGGTAGTGATGGGACGATTCCACTATTTTCCAGATTCCGATAAAATTACCAAATCTGTTTTATATTCCCAATTCCGATAAAATTACCTATCCCGATTCCGATTCCATTCTTTAAAAAAATTAATATGTAGTTGAAAATTTATTTTTTTTATTATTTTCTTTTCAGATTACCACAAACCCCCATGTATTATGTGCATAAAGTTTTATCAAACGTAAAACATACACTTTTGCAGTGATCTATTTGTTGCATTGTTTGGTTGTATATAACAGCGTATATACGTGAGTTCATGCACGTCTAGTCTATATAAACATACATGTGTATGAAACCGATGCTCATGTATCGTCTAGTAGTTATAAATGTTCGTTGTGTGTGTATGCGTGTTTATACGTATTCAAACTAAGTTCACGTAACTTGGACAAAATAACAGTCATTAGTTCGGAATGTGTTCAACAAACACTACACATAAGCACACAATGGCCGTTAAAATTTCTCCGTTAGATTTTTAACCTAATTATTTTAACTGAACATTCCTTTCTTTTAAAACATTCTCTCTGCATATCTTTTTCTACATAATAGTTAACAAATCCATAATAATAATTGTTCACCTTCGGCATTGCCCGCCACAACATAGCACAGATACTACGCTGTGATCATAGTTAAAAGGCCCAACACAAAATCAATATTTCTTTTTAGTAGCAGCAATGGAAATTAAGTTTTAAACAAAATAAAAACAAAATTTAAACAATTCAAGGAATCGTTTCGGCATCGAAAAATAATCACTATTTTTTTTTATATCGACACTGATTCAGATACTCTGAAAAGTTACGATTTTTCTGATTCCCGATTCAGATCTAGTGATGGGAGCATACTTGCAGATATTACCTACTGTTTGGGGATAAGGGATATAGCTGATCGCATAAGGCACCCATAATAGGGAATGCCGATGAGGCTGTACTCGGGTACTTTAAACGCTTCTAGTAACATCTCGGGGGAGCTAGATCCCCATATGTGGAACTGATTTACTGTCTAGCGTCGCTATTGGAAAGCAGATAACCTTCCCTTTCGTTGCTATTTCGTTATAGACCCCTACGTTTGCACTTTTATCCTGCGCTGTTTTCAAGTCACATCGGATTGAAGCATTCAGTAAGTGTCAGCCCTCTAACTATTGTAATGTTGTTCGCGGATCAAGACACGTTGTGTACAGTTTCAATTGCAAAGGAGACCAACAGGAAATAATCCCAACTCGCTCTTTCGTTCCGTACAACGATATTTATTTCCTCTTGTTACGGCCGTGACGTCACCCAGGTGATCTAGAACGTTCTTCATGTCTCTTACGAGATCTCCACCGTTTTCTCGTCTCTCCCGAGATCTTTGTTTTCTCCTTTTTATATACAGTACTCCCCCCCCCCACCACCAACGGTAACATCACTTCTTATGTATTTACATACGCGCATCTGCGCTGTTACATAATCACGTAACTACTAACGGCGGTGAATTGCATTCTGCGGGTTGAATATGCTTCGGCGATGTGATAGGCAAGCAGTCAACTCGCAATTTCGCAAATACTAGGATGGAGTACTGTTACCACATTTGGGAAGGAGCTGCTAGAAAGGACGTATCCTGCATTGATATAGTTCAAAATAGAGTTCGTAGCCTCGTAGGGGGTGTCCTTTTCTCTTCTCTGCAACCTCTATCTCACAGAAGAGATGTTGCGAGTTTTGTCTCTGCTTTATTGTTATTTCCATGGCAAGTGCTCGGCTGAGCTCCAATCTATGGTCCCCCCTCGCCAAACTTTCACAAGAAACACCCGTCTAGCAGAAAACACAATCACTAATTTCCCCCACTCTTTATCTGTGTCTAAACCTAAACGTAGATTCCATGAACAAAGTTTCTTTCCTAGAACTGCACGCCTATGGAATTGTCTTCGATTTTCCTGCTTTCTAGCTGATTACAATATGGTTGTGTTCAAGTCTAACGTAAACAAGTTTTTGATCAGTCGTTCAATGTAAGTTAAGAAATTTACCATATTGTTCAATTTCTACTGTACACTCCTTAACCCTTATCCTCCAGTGGCCTATTGGCCTTGATAAGTGGTGATACCCATGTAAAAGAATATTGCGAAACTGTTTATTTGCCGTTTTTATTTGCATCACAGATTATTTTTTTCGTCTTATAATTCAGGTTGAAAGGCATTATGATTTACTTTGACCTTTATTTTAACTAAGATGGCGGTCAAGGGTCAGGTACGACCAATTAACGTTGACGCGTGATAAGTAAAATCAAGAGCTCACTTCTCTCACCCCATTTCTACCGTTCTGTTTCCGCATCCTTTTTTCTCCTTCCCATCCCTTTCTATTTGTGAGAGCGTATGTGTGCATGTGTGTGTCCGCGCGTGTGTCTAAGGTGCATGAGGCTTTTCCTCATCAATTGCTCGTAGAGTTATTTTCTGTCTATCACTTTCATTCTTTCTTTTTCTATCTGTTTTACATGCATATATCCTTATTTTAAATTATTTCTCCAACGCTCCCTCTCTTACTCATTCTCTTGCAATTTTGTGTGTGTGTGTGTGTGTATCTGTCTGTCTGTCTGTCTGTCTGTCTGTCTGCATCTCTCTCTGTCTCTCTGTCTGTCTCTCTCTCACTGCCTCTCTCATACCATCAGATCAATTTCACTAGTAACCAAAGCATTTATTAATGCTTTCTCCTCAAATGAAATATGTGTGTGTTTGTGTGTGTCAAAATTATTTATAATAAGTAATAATCTGTTAAATATTTCAGTGATGTACTATGGTTTCATTGAGGTGGGTTGACCTTTTAAAGGCGGTTAAGATCCATCAAATCACCGTCGATATACAAATAGATAATACATCGAAAAATGAAGTTTAAAATTAATTATTTTAGCTCTCACATTTCCGGTCAAGCACTTTATCGATTTCTTTAAAAGACATCCTGACGCTAAGTATATATATATATATATATATATATATATATATATATATATATAGAGAGAGAGAGAGAGAGAGAGAGAGAGAGAGAGAGAGAGCAAATAGTTAATAAAACATGTTAAAAACACTTTGAAAAAGAGTTAAAAACATATTTAATCTGAAAAGGAAACACCAGATAAGTGGATAGTCCTTAATCCGCGGAGTTTCGAAGAAATACTTTCCTTCTACTCAGAGGGTAGGAATTAGCAAAATGCGGGATCGGATTTTGCATACAAAAGTATTTGATGAAACAACGAGTAAGTCAAAGATCTTACTTGATAACAAAAAGTAAAGCAGAGGGAATATGGTGAAGAAAAAGGTGATTTCACGTGAATGTATAGTCTGGTGAAAGGTAAAGTATCCAATGAGGGTAAAATCCAAAAATGTAAATCCAAGAAAGTTAATTAAATTTCCATTTGCACAAGTAAAATCCAAGGAAATCACGTAATTGGAAGATGGTCCAAAATAATTCAAAAGGCCGAAATCCGTGGAATAATTCATACATATGTACAAGGAAAAGGGGAAAAAATTCCAATAATATTAATAAAAGAAAAATAAAATATGCGTTTAACAAGGCTGCAGAGACAAAGTGTAATTAAGAAAAATCAGTGAAGAAGATGAGAAAAAAGATTAAATGGTGATTTATTTTATTTTTATTTTTATTTTATATATATATATATATATATATATATATATATATATATATATATATATATAGAGAGAGAGAGAGAGAGAGGGGGGGGGAGAGAGACAGAGAGAGAATATTACTAATATATATATATATATATATATATATATATATATATATATATATACTAGCATTTCAGCCCGGCGTTGTCCGGGTGTTTTGAGGTGTATGTTAAACAAAAAAACGGTCAATTTTTTTTAACTTTGATCACTATTATAACCCCGTAAATTTTTTTTTTTTTTTTTTTTTTTTTGCTCAAATCAAGTTATTAAGTTAGATCCATGTGCAAAGAACCTATATATAAATTTCAAGTGTCTAGACCCAAAATTGTCGGAGGAGTTTGGTAGAGTTCTCAAAGGTCAAATCATTGAACTTTGGCCCCGTAATGGCCAAATTTCTGGCCGAAAACGGATTACAAAGATTTTTCCAAATCTCAGTACCCGGTATATCAAATTTTCAGTCAGTAGCCTGAAAATTGACAGAGCTATTTCGTTGGAAAATGTGCACAGACAGAGAGACACACACATAAACAGACACGTTCGATTTCATAGATTAAACAAAAATATATATGTATAGATAAATATATATGGAAACAATTTACGCAAATATTATGTAAATATAAATCCTGTAGTATGTCTGCATGAATATAATTACACGTAATAGTTAATTAAAGATGATCATACCATAAGAAAACCGAAAAAACTAATAGGGAATTAATTAAAATGAATGTTTAAAAAGAATATGCAAATTAGCTGGACCTTTTGCTAGTGAATGCAATTCTACGACCAATATATAAGAAAATTGTATTTTCGTCTTAAATAAATAGAAAACAGGTTTTTAATATGAAGATAAATACATGCAAAAGAAAAATGAATTTAAAGGAGTATAGATAGAAGATATATATATATATATATATATATATATATATATATATAAAGCTAAACGTCTGTATGTGTATCTGGTCACGAATAGGCTCCTATATGGTTGACTATTTAAAAAAAACTAATTACATATAATGATAGAAGATGTATCGACGATAAGGAATGTGTATGTTCGATCTGGCAGAACAGTGGTTCATAAAAATTGTGGGGTCTGCGTTCGCGCCTGGCCCAGAAAGTATGGAAATAAAAAATGAAAAAAAAACGTTTACAAGTGTTTTTGATATAGATGTACATAATAATATTTTGATAAGTATGTTTTAACTTAAATAGGGATGATATAATAAAATTGTTGGGTCTGCGTTCGCGCCTGTAGTCCATGGAAATATGGCACAAAATTTAACAAAGACTTTCCCTATCTATTTGCTTAAGTATACTTTGATAATTATGCTTCAGTTGAAAAATGGTATAATAAAAATTATTGGGTGTTCGTTTGCGCCTGGCCTCCATAGAATGGAAATATGTCACAAAGTTTAACAAGGTTTTTTAAAAGGGGTGAGGGTCCACAATAACACCTTAACTTTTATCTTAATTCACGTTAGCTTTTATTAATTTTTTGAGTTGAATCATATTGTGTCGAATAAATTCACCTCATAAATTCACGTTCTTATTATAGTGAAAGCCAAAAAAAAAGTCGGAACTTTAGACAATCCTCGACACAAATTTTGCATAACTCTGTTTTTTTTCCTTCTCCACTTGCACGTGGCACTCTTTCGAAAATAGATAAATAGATAAATAATAAAAAATAAGAACTTTACTTGTTATCGTTTCAAAAGAAGGAAAACATCCTGCTCACGTGATTACGTGTTTTTTAAAAACATTTACATAACCTTTTTATTTTTATTTATATATCTGTTTAAGTTTTTTTTTGTCAGTGTACTAGAAGGAATTCCGTTGATAACAACCTTTTCTGCGTGTTCTTTACATTACAATAGTACAACCCTGAATCCGACATCGCAATACTACACCGTTCAATACTGTGAAACTGAAACGAAGCTGTTCTGCTTGAAAAGTGCGCCATTTTCTTCTTATTCATATTTATATATATTCTTTGCTTTAAAAAACTAAAGTAATTACGTGTTTACTTTTTTAATATCCCATTTTGCTATTTCGGATTATTTTACTAAAGTAAGTAAAGCTTCATTATTTTTCAAAACATTTTTGTTTCTTTTTTTTTTTATATTTCGTCGATATTATTTAGTAAGAGTGTTTAGCAGAAAAGCCAATAAACGACTACCCGAAAAAATAAATATAAAAGAAATAAATGTTACCATAGTCAATAAAAGTTCAGTTCATGTTCTTTTTGTTTTGAAATAGTTTTTAATGCTCTTTACTTGAAATAATTTAAGCGAACCAAAATTAAACCGAAATTTGAGGCCATAACAACTTAAATGAATTTTTATATAAACTACACATGCCATAGTCGAATATTCCTCAAGCACAAAATAACGGAAAACATTAAAATATGTTTATAAATATTCCTTACGTTGACGGAACTCTCTTAAATTGTTAAGACAGAATGCTTAGGTGTCCTCCCTTCAAATTGAAAACGGGACTCTCCATTTCAAAGTGGCTGCTATTTTGATTTTTTTAACCGGTTCGTGAATTAAAAAAAAAATTTACGAACTACATAAAAATACAAACCAATGAACTTTTCTACCATAAAAGTAACTTTTATTGCCTATGGTAACATTTATTTCTTGTATATTCATATTATTATATATATATAACATTTTCTCTTTATGAGCAAACATCATTTTGTTGGTCACTCTTGGCTACGAATGGAAACAAAGTTGATATAAAAAATATATTTTCGCAAAAATTATCTTTACTTTCATCATATTTTGCTTAGAGTATACTTTTTGAGCATCAAAACCTATCTCTTTACAACCCCTCCTTTTCATAACCTATCATACTTTCATCAATCACAGTCCATTTTCTGTAGACTGTTTTTGAACCCAGTCAACGACGGGTACTTCTGCTAGTATATATATATATATATATATATATATATATATATATATATATATATATATATATATATATATATGAAAATAATGGAAATTGTATTACGACAAAATAGAGAAATAAAAAGGAACAAACTGTTGTGTTCATCAGCGTTTCGTCTTTATTTCATCCAGAGGAAGTCTTGAAATACAGATGAAATGTTGATGAACACATAACACGATTCGTCTCTTTATATATATATATATATATATATATATATATATATATATATATATATATATATATATATATATATTATTTTTTAAAGCAGTAATCTGTTTTGTGGCCCTATCTCTCTTCAGCGTAGCTTCACTGTTTCTATGGATCGAATCCCGGACCATATGACGAAGCCAGAGATAATTTTACTTTTTTTACTTTTATCGCTTATCAACTTCTGTAGATTTGTTGATGATTTTTTTTTTTTAACAATAATACGATTAACTAGCATCTTCACCTTGAAGATCTCTATTTTCTTAGGAAATCGTCTTTATTCTATTTGGATATAAACAATTAATATTTTTTGTTATTTTTTTAAAGCAGTAATCCATGACATGCATGACTGTTTCTAGGAACCGAATGTATCTATAATATAAAGCTGAATGTGTGTGTGTGTGTGTGTGTGTGTGTGTGTGTGTGTGTGTGTGTGTGTGTGTGTGTGTGTGTGTGTGTGTGTGTGTGTGTGGTCACGAATAGGCTCCTATATGGTTGACTGTTTTAAAAAAACTGATTACATATAATGATAGATGTATCGAGACACATGAATGGATATGTTTGATCTGGCGGAACGGTGGTTCATTAAAATTGTGGGTTCTGCGTTCGCGCCTGGTCCACAAAGTATGGACATAAACGATTTAAAAATTTAAAAAAAAACACGTTTACAAGTGTTTTTTAATATAGATATACATAAGAATACTTTGATAAGTATGTTTTAACTTAAATAGGCATGGTATAATAAAATTGTGGGGTCTGCGTTCGCGCCTGGCCTCCATAGAATGGAAATAGGCACAAACTTTAATAAAGACTTTTCATATCTATCTGCGTAAGTATACTTTGATAATTATGTTTCAGTTTGAAGAAATATGGTATAATAAAATTATGGGGTGTTCGTTCGCGCCTGACCTCCACAGAATGGAAATATGTAACAAAGTTTAATAAGGTTTTTTTATATAGGCCCACAGAATATTGTGATAAGTGTTTCAGTGTGAACAGGTATGGTATAATAAATTATGGGGTTTATCTATTTAATTGTTACTTTCATCATATTTTGCTTTGGTTTTGATACCCCCAAATTCGAAGCTATCTTTTTACAACCCTTCCTTTTCATAACCTATCATACTTTCATAAATCAGAGTTCAATTTCTGTATGCTGTTTTTGAACCCAGTCAACGACGAGTACTTTTGCTAGTATATATATATATATATATATATATATATATATATATATATATATATATATATATATTATAAAAAAATCGTCTTGCGTGGGCGTTGAAACCATGAATTCAGTCTTCAGCTTCCAGTTTGAAAATTTCTGCGCATGCGTAATTATATAAAAACAAAGCCATGAAATCTTTGTTTTAATCGACAATTTTTCGGGTTTAAAACATGCAACTAAAACAAAATTAAATCCGTTCTGCTTTTTTCTGTCGGCATTTCACGAATTTTATTTGTATATTTCATTGCAAGTTGGAATCGTTTTCAAACAATTAATTTTTATTTAAAAGAAATAATAATTCGAATCCAATCCGAGATTCTTCAGGAAATGACACAAAGATTTTAATACGATTTTCATATTTTTTTCAACAGTTTAACACTTCTTTAATTCTTTGTTTCAATTTGTGACAATTTGCGTATTTCTTTAAAAGCCAACGAAGTTTAATTTAAATTTAAATGTAAAATAAGTATAAATCCACCCACCTTTACTGAATTCAAATTGTTTGATATATTTCTTTTCGGCCTTCCCATATACCCTACTCCACTCACACTCCTGTCTCTTCTCATTTATATCCCCTCCCTTTTTATTTTTTGTTGCCTCTTCTCTCTCTAACTGGCTACACGAACCCTCCTCTCTCTAACTTTTAAAACTTTCCTCTCTCACACTCTTTGATGTCTACTGTTAAGAATTGTAAATGTCAACTGAATGAAAGGAATAAATTGTAAGATGGTCAACATCATGAAATTTGGAATATAGACTTTTGTCATTGATTCATTATACATACATATATATGTGTGTGTGTGTGTGTGTGTGTGTGTGTGTGTGTGTGTGTGTGTGTGTGTGTGTGTGTGTGTGCTAGCATTTCAGCCCGGCGTTGCCTGGGTATTTGGAGGTGTATGTTGAGCAAAAAAAAAAAGCGGTCAATTTTTTTTTAACTTTGACCCCTATTATGACCCCTTAAAACTTATTGTTTTCGGTTCAGATGAAGTTATTATGTCAGATCCATGTCCAAAGAATCTATATCTAAAATTTCAAGTGCGTGGACCCAAAATTGTCTGAGGAGTTTGGTAGAGTTTTCAAAAGTCAAATCGTTGAACTTTGACCCCTTAATTGCTAAATTTCTGGCCGAAAACCGATCACATCGATTTTTCCAAATCTCAGTATGTTGTATCTCAAATTTCGAGTCTGTAGACTAAAAGTTATTGCGTAGCGAAATGTACACACACAGACAGACACACATACAGACACACACACACACAGACAGACACTTATATATATGTATATATATAACAACCAATCTATCGAAATTTTTTTCAGTCTCGTTGAAATAAAACACCGGAGGATAAAAGCGATAAATAGAAATCATTAAGCATCAAATAATCGGTTGGTCAGTTTTAAAAAGCAATGGCGCGACCACTTCCGACCAGACGACCATGATCGGATTTCTTACCAATAAAAATGGCGCCCACCGCCAGCAACAGCGGATGTCGTCTGCAACACTCTCGGCTATTTTTTTCTTCTCGTTTACAAAACCATTGCTTACTTATTAATTTCAAAGCAAAGAGATTATGTTCGTAATTTACTTCCTCCGTTTTCTTTTCTTTTCAAAGGAGACTCCATTATTTCTACGTTGTTTTTATTCGTAATTAATTATAGAATCGACTCGTCCTCTTATTCGACATTTCCGCCATTATCGAAATCGGACGCATAATAAAATAATGTAAAGTCATGCACCCCACCCCTACCTGCAAGGACGATAATAATTTTGCGTTATTGATATTTCTGACATCTTATTTGCAGGGTCATGGACCTGACCTTAAGGTCTGTCCTGTGTTTGATAGCTTTGGTGATGAGAAATACAAACGCATAATTTTATTATTTCTTTTTTTTTTACACGGACACTCGTGAATAAGGGTTAATGAGGGTACAGTGGTCAAGGGAAACATGTCAATCATCGCTAGTAGTGGAAAATTGGTAAATTGGATTACTTATGGGAATGGCTCATCAAGAATTTGTTCACGTTGGACTTGAAGACAACCACATTATAGTCAGTTGGAAAGCAGGAAAACGGAACAGAATTCCACAGGCGTGCAGTTCTAAGAAAGAAGCTTTATTCATGGAATCTACGCTTAGATTTAGACACAGATAAAGAGTGGGGGAAATTATTGATAATGGTTTCAGCTATATATATATATATATATATATATATATATATATATATATATATATATATATATATGAACAAATGATTAATAAAATATGTTAAAAGACATCTTGAAAAAGAGTTAAAAACATATTTAATTTTAAAAAAGAAGCACAGGATAAGTGGATAGTCTTTAATCCGCGGAGTTTCGAAGAAATACTCTCCTTCTCATCAGAGGGCAGGAATTAGCAAAATGCAGGATCGGATTTTGCATATAAAAGTATTTAATGAAACTACAAGTAAGTCAAAGATCTTACTTGGTTAAAAAAAGGGTGAGGTAAGGGGAACAGGAGGCAAAAGAAAAATAATAAAAAGATTTCACATGAATGGATAGTCCGGTGAAGGGTAAAAATCCAAAAATGGTAAAATCCAAAACGGTCGAATTTAAAATTTCAATCGAATGGGTAAATTCCAAATGGTCCAAAATCATCCAAAAGGCAGAGTTCCTTGGAAAAAAGCGCAAATGGAATGAATTCCAAATCATTAAAAGAAAAGCACTAGAGATAATATTTAAAACACGTCTATCATATTATAAGCTCTATTTCCTTTTCGGTTTTATTGAGCTTTTTACATCTGGCTGAGTTTATTTTACTTGTAAATATTAACTCTTTAATATTTATAATATATTTTAAGTTTACCATTTTGATTACCTTAGTAAACTTATTGTAACTTTTATTATATATATATATATATATATATATATATATATATATATATATATATATATATATAATTTAAAGGAGATTAGAATAATAGTCTAAAGAGCTAAGTGTATTTTAATGTAACAGTGAAATTACTAGTTTAATTAAAATACAGGAAATGCTCGTTGTAATTTAGATATATAATAAGCTCGATAGTTAAATGTCCTAGAGCTAATTTAATATTAAGTAATGTGATTTACAATTTAAAAATTTAAAAAGCATTAAAAGTAAGGCAGATGAATCTTTTAAAGTAGTCATTTAGATGTTTGCTATAGCAAACATCTAAATGACTACTTTAAACACAGTTCCTGATTTCAAAAAAAGAAAAACTAAAAGATTCATCTGCCTTACTTTTAATGCTAGGTTTATTTATGGTGTCTTTTAAATTCAATAAAAAATCCTCCTAAATTTGCTGATGAGGAGACCGTGCTTACCAAAAAAACTATATATAATTGTTCTACATAACTTCATGTATACCACAAATAAAAAGCACGGATTTCCGAAACGATCGTACAGATAATTGACTTTGTTGTTGTTCCTTCTTATGAAACTGATTTTTAATTTAATTAAAATTTGATTTTTAAATTTAAAAAAATTTTTTTTAATTTTTAAATTGTAAATCACATTACTTAATATATATATATATATATATATATATATATATATATATATATATATATATATATATATATACTAACAGGCCACCCGGCATTGCCTGGTCGTAAAATACGCTTAAATATGATATTTTGAATAATGCAAATTTTGTATTTATTATTATATCACATTGAATCCAATATATAGTAATAATTTAAAAAGATAAAAAATATAAATAACTCGTGCGCCACCACTGAGAATCGAAACTAAAACGTTTAGCTTATGATGTACTTTTTCCTATGACATTAATAACTGTACTATGAAGACACGTTTACTGCAAAGCTAAAAATTACGACGTGGATCAATAGCTATTACGTTAAGCATGTATACTCGTAATGCCGTCGTTAGACCATCACCTGACAAATTTCATTTTTTTTTAATTTTCACACTTTTGCTTATAAAACCAAATATAAAGTTCCGCATGGGTTTGAATACCCTATATATTAAGTTTCGTGCCTGTAGAACAAAACCTAACGGAGGAGTTTGGTAGGCATTTTTTTAAAACGAATAAACAAATATATATACGCATACATAAATATATATAGAAAGAGGTTTGTGTTTACTATATTTTTACGCAAATATTATGCAAGTATAAACCATGTAGAATATCTGCATGAATATAATTACACGTAATAGTTGACTAAAGATGGTCATCCCATAAGAAAACCAAAAAATATTAAGAAGGAATTAATTAAAATAAATGTTTAAAAGAATATGCAAATTAGGTAGATCTTTTGCAGATTAATGCGATTCAACGACCCATCTATAACAAAGTTGTATTTTCCTTTTGAATAAATAGAAGAAAGGGCTTTTAATATGAATATCAAGACACAAAAAACACAAATTTATAGGAGTATAGATAGATAGATAGAAGATATATATATATATATATATTCATTCGATAAGGTGAAAAGCTATAGCAAACATCTATATGAGCACTTTAACCACAGTTCCTGATTTCAAAAGGCGAAGAATTAAAAGGTAAATATTTGTACCTATATTTTTATGTATATATCTGTATATCTATGTATATGTATATATGTGTCATTTTTTAATATATATGCATGTATATATTTGTGTATGTATGTATGTATAATATTGTACTTAAAGCAAATTTATAATTTAAATTCAAATTTATATTTTACTCTATTTCTTTTCTATCTCTAACCCATATTAATTTTCTTATCAATTTTAAATCCAGACCTTTATTTTAATTTTTTCCAGATACATCTGCCTTACTTTTAATGCTAGGTTTATTTATGGTGTCTTTTAAATTTAATAAAAACCCTTCACAATTTGCTGATGAGGAAACCTTGTTTATTAAAAAACTATATGTAATAATTATTGTCCGTAACTTGATGTCTACCACAATAAAAACATTGTTTTCCGAAACGATCGTACAAATAATTGATTTTGTTGTTGTTCCTTCTTATGAAACGGATTTTTAATTTAATTATAATTTGATTTTTAAATTTTAAATTATCAATCACATTACTAAATATATATATATATATATATATATATATATATATATATATATATATATATATATATATATATATATTGATTTTAAGAACATAGGAAATGAAACTGCGTAGAATTACTTCCCTTTAATCTGTTTCGGTGAATAAGGCAAATATATCCATTCTAATAGTTTTCTTAGCGGAAATAAATATTTGCAGAAAAAAATAAACAGCAATAAATTATATTGAAGTTAGCTCTTAATAACCAATATTTTCCATTGTGACTCGAAGTGACAGTAGTTTATTTTAATTTGAATTTAGTTTTTATGCTTATTTTTTTTTTTTTTTATTACATTTTCACCCCAAGCAAGACACATTGCCACTTTGGTGTAGGGGGCTACTATCAGGGGCAGCAACTACTGGGGCACTATGTTTGGGATTTGGGCAGCAAGATGTCAGATCACGTTACACTTGAACTTCTGCATGTCAGTACAGTTAGGGAAGCAGGGACCTGGAATGGAATTCCAGAGTCTAGCGGTTCTGGGGAAGAAACTACTGAAGTAGAAAGATCTTTACATCTAGTGATCTCTACTGTGTGGGGGTGGGATTTAGCTGCCTGTTGGGTTTGTCGAGGGTGTCTACGTCGTGGGGGCACGTGTCTGCAGTTCGTCAGAGCATTAACCATTAAAATACTTGTAGAACAGGCAGACGGATGCAACGTTTCGTCGATGGGACAGAGGCTGAAGCTTAGATGCCAGTTTAGGGCCTATCAGATTGGCGACTCTCTTTTGAACCTTGTCTAGGAGCGAGAGACTAGCAGCAGATGCACCAGCCCAAATGTGACAACAATATTCCATACATGGGCGAATGGTGGCCTTATAGAGGTACAGTATACTTTCAGGTGTCATTAGTTTTCTAGCACGGTAGAGAGAACCTACCTTTTTCGTAGCGGCCCTGGCAATGTTTTCAATATAATTGTTTCAACTCATGTTTCCTGTGAACGTTAAGCCAACCAGTTTGAAAGATGTACTCTCAGATAGGTAGTCATTGGCCATTGCTATTGGTGGCAGAGAAGGTTTATTGTAATTATTGAAGGAAACCAGTTTAGTCTTGGCAGCATTGAATGTGACCATCCATTTATGTCCCCATTCCACTACAGATTGGAGGTCATTCTCTAGTGTTTTTGCCATTTCTTTAGTTATGCGTTCATTTTTTTTTCTGTCATGCCTGTTATAGAGTGTGGTGTCATCAGCGTATATACCCATCTCAGAGGCAGTTTTGTCGAGGAGGTCATTAATAAATATTAGGAACAATAGAGGTCCAAGGATAGACCCCTGAGGCACTCCCGTATTTATATCATATTGTTTAGATGTACGACCGTCGAGGACAACCTGGATTTTTCTCTTATTCAAGAAGGATTTAATTATGTTAAGTATTCTACCAGTGATACCGTATGATTCAATTTTCCTGAGGAGACCCTCATGCCATACCCTGTCAAAAGCCTTAGATATATCTAGAGCTACCGCTCTGCCCTCTCCCGCTTTGTCCAGTGAATGGTATATGCGTTCAGAGATTACAGTGTCTGCTGTGGAACGGGCTTGTCTAAATCCATATTGTTTGTCAGTCAGAAGTTTAGCATCTGTAAGGTGCCGGACTAGAGCATGGTTAATTATGGTCTCAAATATTTTGGCGAAAAGTGGGAGGAGGCTAATGGGGCGATAATTTGATGGGTCAGTATTTTCGCCAGAATTCTTGAATATTGGTACCACGGAAGCAGTTTTCCAACAAGCAGGAAAGCAAGATTAATTAAGGCATTTGTTGGAGAGAACTGGAGCTACTTCGGCTGAGCACTTTTTTAATAGTACAACTGGGATAAGATCATGCTTTTGAAGTGTCAAGGTTTTTTATAATAGCGTGTACCTGAGCAGGGGTGATTTTTAGATCGTCTAGCGTGGCGTCTGTCCGCAAAGGAAAGTCAGGCAGGGGGTGGTTGGAAGGGTCCAGTGTGGAGTTCGAAGCAAACCGGCTGGCAAGCATATTAGGCTTGTCGGTTGCTGAGCAAACAACCTCGTGATTCGTGGGGAATTGTTGATTGCCCATTATTTACTACACTGTTGTAGATTTTCCAGAAGTCACGATTTCCTAGTTTTTGTGCTTCGATACGTTTTTTAGTAGTGTCAGTAAATTCTCTCTTAGCTGTCGCTATTTCTTTCTTAACGTTACTTCTAGCTTCTATATACTTCTGTTTGTTTGAACTGGACTTATTTCGGTTAAATCTGTGGTATGCATGCTGCCTTTGAGCAATGGCAGTTGCGCAAGTCGAAGTAAACCATTGGGGAGAGTGGGGCTTGCTATAAAATTTCCGCATGGGAACATGTGCTTCAATTGCTGTTTTGAACCATTCCATGGTCTCATTTGCGCACTGTTCAGCAGGAAGAGGAAAAATATTTCCCCATGGGGCATCTCTGATAAGATCTCTGATGGCTTCCCAGTCAGCCTTTTTATAATATCTCGTTGTTTTGAGCACTGGCTCTTCAGTTTTGGGTCTAGAATTTAGGGCGATTTCTACCATTATCAGTGCATGGTCAGCGTTCCCGAGTGGGCTGTCAGCATTTGTTATACAATCCTCGGGAACTGTAGTCAGAAACAGATCTAGAAGTGATGCGTGTTGTTCTTGCTGGTCAGGGAACCGGGTTGGAAACGTAACCATTTGTGATAGGGAGTGAGATACAGTGAAGCTATGTGTTGTGCTGCCCGCTGCATCTGTGTGAGTAGAGAATCCAAGCCAGTTTTTGTGGTGAACATTAAAGTCACCAAATACATGTACTTGTGCGCTAGTGTCGAGGGAGAGTGCTGTGTCTGTGCTGTTAGAGATTTTGTTTATTATGGTGCAGTCCTGGGTTGAGGGAGAGCGGTAGAGAAAATAAAAGTAGCTAATGTTGTGTTGTATGTTTAGTCTAAAGCACATAAAAGCTTGATCGTCCGTTTCTAGGTTTGTTTCTCTAGTCAGGGGGAGGGTATTACGAATGTAGACTCCTAGTCCATGCATATATCTGTCAGAGTCCTTACGGCAGAGTGGGAGATAGCCAGGCATGTTAAAGTAGTTAGAGGAGATGGAGGTGTGTAGGTTAGTCTCGCTTAGTGCTAAGATATCCGGGATATTTGTTAGGAGAAATGCTTCAACATCAGCTAAATTAGTTCTAAGCCCACGGATGTTAATGAATGCAAGCCTCAAGGGAAGAGGCAAGTTGGATTTGTTTGTCCCTAGACCTGGTTTAAGCTTATTTTTTTATTGTACTGTCATCATGTTTTTAAAGAGTTTCAGTTAGGTAAGGGGGGCTGAGCAGGAGGTTATGCAGGGTATCAGACATGCAACACAAGTAACCACTGACCTTTCTTCAACTAGGACTGTGGCCCATCGGGGATGAGTGCAGGGTCCCTTTCCATGCGCGACATGGCACTACGAAATCACGATATTATACAACTGTTGATGGGGCAGCCGCTCTAAGCGTTACCAAAGAGTTAGAGCTCCTGTACTACCAGTCGGAAACAGCAGCCACGAACTGTCAATCCGGTACCCTCAGCCAATCAGAAGAAGATCACCCCAATCTAATTGCATAGGCATGTGTGGTACTCAAGCACTCCCAAGTGCCCAGTTTTGAGGGGTGGGATGTGTTGGGTGTGGGGGAACGGCAATCATTGCCCTAGACAACAAACAAGATCTACCACTAAGTGTTTTGTCGATTCACTTGTGATAGTGTCTCTGCGCCTGATTAATAGACAAAGAAGGAGTATGGAAACCGGGCGATAAACAGAGCCTATCTACTCCTTAAGCAATTTAGGTTTGCAGACCGATAATTTGTTTGAGTCACCAGCTCTAGGAAGGTTGTCATCCAAGACTGGAGCGGCCTCCCTCCCCTTTGGTTTAGTTTCAGAGTTTTCCTTCTCCTAGACGGGTAATCTGGGAAGATCTACTGGGTCTATCAGCCCTGAGAGGGTTTGCTCCGCGCCTGGGTCCTAATCCAGGTATTTCTGCGACCCCGCGTGGTTAGTTTATGTTACAGGGTTAGTTTGTAGAGGTTATATATCTAATGAATATTTACACTCCTCAAAGTGATTTAGGGGCATGCAGTGGAAGCAGTTTTGTGGGGAGGCTTGTTGGAAAAGCGTTAGTGCGGATTAAGACTTTTACCTTTAGGTTTTTCCATTTTTTTTTTTTTTTACTTTATATTAGTTTAGGCTCAGGATAACGTTATAGTTTGAGTAGGTATTAGAAATTGAGCTAAGAATTTTGCCCAGTGATTGTATATTTAGATTTACGAAGGTTAAGATGTAGGTGCGGTACAGTAAGGGTATAACGAGGTACATTTTAAGTCATGGCGTATTCCGTATGTATAATTAAGTAAATAGATATTTGGGAAAGTTTTCAGTCGATGCAAATAGATAGAAGTTGTGCTAGTGTTTCTACTATTGAAGGGAGATAATTTAAGTTTTCATTTAAGAGTCATCGAGCGTTTTGCATGACAGGGAGTATCGGATTTGGTTTAGTATTGTTCGTTGCAAAACCATCTAGGGAGAGACAATTGTGATGTAATGAAGATCGCTTTGCATCCGAGTGCATACTTTGGCTGGTAAGTACCAAACTGGATAGGAATGAATTGTCATGCATGTCAGAGGTAGAAATGTATAGATGTTTAGTGATGACTGTTAGGTCGTTAGCATGTTAAAGTTAGGAGCTTGAAGTTAAGGATTCCACTACTAAGGCGTATGTATAATGTAGGGTTTTAGTGGCAGCTATAGGGGGTGGGCAGATTGTTAGCTTTCAAGGGTCGGGGTTATTAACTTGCAGAATACAATAAAGTTTCATTTGGATTTAGAGTATTGTTTTAGCTTGGGAGAAAGGAATATAATCTTCCCTTCTTTCCCCCTATTTTGCATGCAGGTTAGACATAGGCAGTCGTCTTGGAGGTAAAGAGAAATAATTATTTCGTCGTGATTCGGAATTCATATTTATAGGCAGTCGTTAAGGTTGGGGACAAAACAATTGTATCTATTCAGAAAAAAGTCCTAGTGACGCAGCTAAGATCACTGTAGATTTCAGTTACAATTTTAGTACAGTTAATTATAAGCTATATCCAGAGGTTTGGTAGAGAAATAAACAAGGCCTCTTTATTAATACTAGCGAGCATAAGGCAATTGTAGATATTAACTATATTACTTAAATAAAGTTCTTCTGACTTCTACGGTAGAATAAATAAATCCACGTTTGTGTTAATTTCGGAAAATTTATTCTCCCTAATAGTATTTTATCTCTAGCCTTAGTACAGAGCATGGAATTATTTAAGCTGGAAGAGAACGTGGGTGAGTTTTGCTTGGGGGGGGGATTTAAAAATTAAGCAGAAAAAACAAGACAAATGCATATATAAATTAAAATACACATAATTACAAAATCAAATAAGAAATTTAAAAGAGAAGAAATAACAAAATTGGTATTTTTTTAGAACTAGAATGATTTAGGGTGATACTTAACTTGCTCCCCGCACGACAGCACTTACAGTATCACGGCTAACCATGGAAAGTGAAGTCACGCATCAGTTATCATTTCGTTTAAACTGCCTCACTTTACTTTATATATTAGATTATAAATATATGTACGCACATATTATATATTATATAATATATATTATCACAGACACTAGAGACGATCAGAGACACGTTACCTATATACACCCGTTATATACACACGTGCATACAATCCATACGGGTGACAAAATAAAATTGTCGCCCTAAAAAAAGCTACAGCTTTATTTTAAAACTTTTATTGAAAAAATAAATTCAAGTAACTTGATTATGTAGTGATGCTGACATCTATTCAATGTAGCTGCCTTCAGCCTCAATCGCCACCTCGATACAGGTTCGGAACTGGAAGCATGCTTTTTCCACAAGCGCCGGCAGAAGCTCAGTTGATGACGGCGATCAGGCTGGCTTTGGTGTTGTGAGAGTTCATGTTGGTGATGTTCTCAATGTATGACCTACCGATTGTAGTCAAACGGATTCAGGTCGGGGAGGAGGCGGGGCCACTGAAAAAAAGGGTACAAAGTCGTAGCATTCCTTCTGAATCCAAGCCTGGGTTTCTTTGGACTTGTGGACCGGCTCCGAGTCTTGTAGCCATACTCAGGGTCTGCGAACAGTCACCTGATTGCACCAGAGAATCACCACACTCTTCAGCACATCCATGTACACTTTGATGTTTACTTTCAAGTCGACTTTGAAAATGTGAGGTGGTATGATATGACCCTCAATTGAAACCACACCAAAGACCATAACCGTGCTCGGAAACTTTGTTTTCATCGGCCTGAGAACGTCCCTGTTATTCATGGTAATCTAGCGATTCATTTTGAGGGTGCTGGCAATGGTCCTGTTACCAAAACTAGGATCGGTAGAGAGCATTAGTAGTACAGCGGCGCATCTCCGATCTCACTTGTTAAACATTGTGTCACTTTCAGACATGATAAAAGGCTCTTATCGCTCTTGGGATTTGTACACAACTGCAACAAAAAAGGAAAAATAGTTTCCATCAAGCGGAAATGGAATCATGTCTTTATTTGTGGCAACCATATTATCGTTCCACCTTTTATGTACAC
>NC_136498.1:124570781-124590781 GCF_053919585.1 Euprymna scolopes | reverse complement strand
GATCCATACGTACGTACATACATACATACACACATACGTACATCCATACGTACGTACATACATACATACACACATACGTACATCCATACGTACGTACATAGATTCATACACACATACGTACATCCATACGTACGTACATACATACATACACACATACGTACATCCATACGTACATACATACAGACACAAAAACGTACATCCATACGTACATACATACATACACACATACGTACATCAATACGTATGTACATACATACACACATACGTACATCCATACATACATACATACACACATACGTACATCCATACGTACATACATACATACACACATACGTACATCTATACGTACATACATACATACACACATACGTACATCCATACGTACATACATACATACATACCCACATACATACATCCATACGTACATCCATACGTACGTACATACATACATACAGACATACGTACATCCATACGTACGTACATACATACATACACACATATGTACATCCATACATACGTACATACATACATACACACATACGTACATCCATACGTACGTACATACATACACACATATGTACATCGATACGTACATACATACATACACACATACGTACATCCATACATACATACATACATACACACATACGTACATCGATACGTACATACATACATACACACATACGTACATCCATACGTACTTACATACATACATACACACATACGTACATCCATACGTACGTACATACATACATACACACATACGTACATCCATACGTACGTACATACATACACACATATGTACATCCATACGTACGTACATACATACATACACACATACGTACATCCATACGTACGTACATACATACACACATACGTACATCCATACGTACGTACGTACATACATACACACATACGTACATCCATACGTACGTACATACATACATACACACATACGTACATCCATACGTACGTACATACATACATACACACATACGTACATCCATACGTACGTACACACATACGTACATCCATACGTACATACATACATACATACATACGTACATCCATACGTACATACATACATACACACATATGTACATCCATACGTACATACATACATACACACATACGTACATCCATACGTACGTACATACATACATACACACATACGTACATCCATACGTACGGACATACATACATACACACATACGTACATCCATACGTACGTACATACATACATACACACATACGTACATCCATACGTACGTACATACATACATACACACATACGTACATCCATACGTACGTACATACATACACACATACGTACATACATACGTACGTACATACATACATACATACATACGTACATCCATACGTACGTACATACATACATACACACATATGTACATCCATACGTACGTACATACATACATACACACATACGTACATCCATACGTACGTACACACATACGTACATCCATACGTACATACATACATACACACATACGTACATCCTTACGTACATACATACATACACACATACGTACATCCATACGTACATACATACATACACACATACGTACATCCATACATACGTACATACATACATACACACATACGTACATCCATACGTACGTACATACATACATACACACATACGTACATCCATACGTACGTACATACATACATACACACATACGTACATCCATACGTACATACATACATACACACATACATACATCCATACGTACGTACATACATACATACACACATACGTACATCCATACGTACGTACATACATACATACACACATACGTACATCCATACGTACGTACATACATACACACATACGTACATCCATACGTACATACATACATACACACATACGTACATACATACGTACATACATACATACACACATACGTACATCCATACGTACATACATACATACACACATACGTACATTCATACGTACATACATACATACACACATACGTACATCTATACGTACGTACATACATACATACACACATACGTACATCCATACGTACGTACATACATACATACACACATACGTACATCCATACGTACGTACATACATAGATACACACATACGTACATCCATACGTACGTACATACATACATACACACATACGTACATCCATACGTACGGACATACATACATACACACATACGTACATCCATACGTACGTACATACATACATACACACATACGTAAATCCATACGTACGTACATACATACATACACACATACGTACATCCATACGTACGTACATACATACATACACACATACGTACATCCATACGTACGGACATACATACATACACACATACGTACATCCATACGTACGTACATACATACATACACACATACGTACATCCATACGTACGGACATACATACATACACACATACGTACATCCATACGTACGTACATACATAGTGATGTTTTGCATCCTTTTATATCTCTTATTCTTCCACACCCAGAGTGACAAATGAGAATAAAAAATATAATATTCAACTTTATATTCGTGTCCGCATTATTTTTACATACAGTGTATTGTGGACTAATTCACTGCGCGGAGGCATATGAAGTTTCCTCCTGGTGCACCGCGTAGGGTTTTCGAGAGAGCAAGCAGTCGATCGATTTAATTGAAAAATGGGCGATTTCACCAATTTTGATGACAAAATATTGAAAGTTGATCCCCATTAAATCCCAGGCAACGTCGGCTCTTCCAATTATTATTAAAATATATACGGATAGATAGATAGATAGATAGAGATAGATAGATAGATAGGAAAAGGTTGGGCTAGATAGATAGCTATCTAGCTATCTAGCTAGCTATCTAGCTATCTAGCTAGCTAGCTAGATAGCTAGCTAGCTAGCTAGCTAGCTAGATAGATAGATAGATAGATAGATAGATAGATAGATAGATAGATAGATAGATAGATAGATAGATAGATAGGAAAGGGTTGGGATAGATAGATAGATAGATAGATAGATAGATAGATAGATAGATAGATAGATAGATAGATAGATACTGATGGAGAAATATTGAAGTATAGAGAGAAACAGAGATATAGTAAACATTCATTGCTGAATTTCTCTAAACAAATATAACTTACAAGAATGCACATTCAATTTAAAGGCGTCTGATAAATGCTGCGATGTTTCTTTTCCTCCGACATTGAAGAGTTCTTCTGATAAACTCCTTATCCCATGCAAATATCGATGTGCAGATATTTGTTATGTCAATATTACGGAAAGTTCTATTCTAATCATTCGATGATTTTGTGTCATTGTGATTGAAAAGAAATGTCGAGAACCCTTAACAATTTGCGTTATAGTAAGTGTTTGAGAAATCGATTGTTGAATTTAGAAATTATGTTTTACTAGCAAGGAGATCTGATGTTGCCCAAGATTGAATGATGATGAACGAATGTTTCACACGCCTGTATTTTTATTGTCATCGAAATCGGTGAAATCCTTCATTTTTCAATCAAATGAATTGCTTGCTTTATTTGGGGACCCATGGCGGTGCACCGGGAGGAAGCTCACACGCCTCTCACAGTGACTTAGTCCACAATACATTGTAACCAACATTGCACTGCAGAGAACCTAGTGTTGATTTTATAACATTATTATTTATATATAATGGCTTGGATTAAAGTTTAAAATGCAAAAGTCAAGTATCATGATACAATTGTGCTCTAAACTCCAATTCTCTCTCCTCTGATCTGGAGCACGTAGTACAATGGGGTAAGGAGTGGCTGGTTACTTTTAATGCATCTAAAACCAAGCTTCTCTCTTTACATCATCAACATTCTGATCCACATCTGGCATCAATTGAAATGAATGGCTCTCGTCTTCAGGAGGCCTCAAGTTTTGACAAGCTTCTTGGCTTGACCATTACTCCTGATCTTAAATGGAACACGTACATCAAATCTGTTGCCAAGGAAAAATGGTGGGATCTTTCTATCGATCCGGTAGATATCTCACTGCTGATGCTATTCTCTATCTATATAAGAGTCAGGTACGTCCAAGGATGGAATACTGTTGCCACATCTGGGCAGGAGCTGCTAGAAAGGACTTGGCCTGCCTTGATAGAGTTCAAAATAGACTTCGTAGCCTCGTAGGAGATGTCCTTTTCTCTTCCTTGCAACCTCTATCTCACAGAAGAGATGTTGCGAGTTTGTCTCTGATGTATCGTTATTTTCATGGAAAGTGTTCGACTGAGCTTCAATCTATGGTCCCCCCTCGCCAAACTTTCACAAGAAACACTCGTCTAGCTGTACACACTATCAATAATTACCCCCACTCTTTATCTGTGCCTAAACCTAAACGTAGATTCCATGAACAAAGCTTCTTTTTTAGAACTGCACGCTTGTGGAATTGTCTTCCGTTTTCCTGCTTTCCGGCTGACTACAATATGGTTGTCTTCAAGTCTAACGTAAATAAGTTCTTGATGAGCCGTTCCATATAAGTTATCAAATTTACCAAATTTTCATTACTAATGATTACTATATTGTCCAATTTCTACTGTACGCTCTTTGACCCTTATCCTTGAGTGGCCTCTTGGCCTTGATAATGTGGTGATGCCTATGTAAAAAAAAAAGAAATATTCATTTAGAATGCGCCCCTGTCATATAAAACAACAAGTATGAACTCTTTATGTCATGGTATAATTTATCCCGTTTCACATTTATTATCTTTTATTATCTTAGTTTTATTCCTAACAATTTATATTTCTTTTAAGTACTGTTATAATTTCAGATACTCCTTCTAATATATACCGACATAGCATAAACCCTTGTTTCATATTTATAAACCCCTATTTCATGTAAACGTCAATTAAGCTCCAGCCCCTGTCCCATCGCCGCAATGTTGCATCACTGTGCCTGTTTCACAAATATTTTAATGGAATGTGTTCTGATGAACTCGTTTCACTTGTGTCCCCTCGACGTACATATCCCCGACAAAACTGCTTAGCAATAAGATCTCACCCCTTCACTGTTGTTGTCTCTAAATGCCAGAAAGCTTTTTTATTCTAATAGTTTCTTCCCTCGAACAGCTAGACTTTGGAATTCCCTTCCTGCTGCCTGCTTCCCTAGCTGTAGTGATATGCAGAAGTTTAAATGTAACATAAACAAATATCTTGTTAATCTTTCCTAGACATGGTTCCAAATAGTAGCCCTTTACGTCCAAGTGGCAATGTGCTTTGTAAGGGGCGATCATAAATATAAAAACAACTTCCCTAGCTATAGCCCATTAATACATATGATTAAATCCACCTCTTTTTTCAATTAATTTACCCTATATTCTCCCCGAGTGTTTAATCACACATATCGTCCACATATATTAAACCCACCATGACAGATATGCTATACACCTACCTGCATTATATAATAAAAGTTATACTCCTCCTATATTACAGACATCAATTTAGTTTCCCCAAACAGCATCAATATTTTGTTTCAATCCTAATGTAACTATCGCTAGACGTCGCATTCCTCTTATGTCCCTCACATTTTCTCTCCTCTTCTGATGAAAAGCATTAAGCTTCGAAATGCCATGGTATAAAGAGTTATCACGTACCCAACACCTCTAATCGATGTATCATTCTTATTGAATAAATGAATATATATATATATATATATATATATATATATATATATATATATATATATATATATGAAATAAAATCTGATGATATGAGCCATTGTTGAAAATCCATGGATTAAGAAAATTAAAATAAATAACCCCTTCTATATATTCGTTTTGTCAAACAATAAATTCTTAAATCGAATATATGTCTCTATATGTTTTTTTTTTTCAGAATTTAAAATTTACCATGAAACTTATATATTGCTCTATTCATAAATATTGAGCTTTTCCTTTTTGGCTAGGATCACCTTGAAAGTATTACTTTAAGTAATATCCATCAGGATTTTTCATCTGAATTCTATCAGTGTCTTATCTCACTTATATATATATATATATATATATATATATATATATATATATATATATATATATATATATATATATATATATTGTGAATGTATCCGAGTGTCTGTGAGGAGGAACACCTCTAGGTTGATGTAATTTTTTGTTATTTAGTCTTTTTTCCTTGTAAATATAATTGTAGAGTTTGGTGAAGTATGAAGTCTAGCATTAGCTGATAGTGACGTGTGTGTGGGGGGGGGTGAATTTCGGTGTTTGCTTAATATACGAGATAAATCTAGAATAAATATTTGATCAACATAAGGCAAGGCATCTCATTTCCTGTTCCCAAGATTCTCGGCGTTTTTAATTCGATTAAAAAATCATTTTCCGTGGCGAAAAGAGCAAGTTGACATTTTATCTCAATAAAGTCAACGTTTAAGAGAAAGAAAAAATAACGACGATTGAAAAAGGCAAATTTATTTTACTCTTAAGAAGATTAGAATTTGACGATTTTTTATTTTATAACTATGTTTTCATGTTAAAGATTTGAATTTTTATTGTTTTTTTTTTTTTGTTTTTTTTTTTTTGTTTTTTTGCTTTTTTTTTTTCCAGATGAATGCGACCACGCATCTTTATAAAGGGTTTTAACCGTTGGTTGATCCATCCGATGGACTGTCAAAGTTCAATTTGAAATAGCATTTTCGGCTATCTGTCATGCTTAAATTTGAAATCGAATTGTCGCTAGTTTATTAGACTACATTTTAAATTAACATTTTCGTCTGTCTGTCATGCTTAAGTTTGAAATAGAATTTAAAGCTTTGATTTGAGATAGCAGATTCGTCTGTTTGTTATGCTTATGTTCGAAATCAAATTGTTACTGGTCTATCAGACCATAGTTTAAATTAATATTTTCGTCTGTTTGTCATGCTTAAGTTTTAAAATCGAATTGTTGCTAATCTGTTATGATATAGTTGAGTTCACATTTTTGTATATTTGCCATGTTCAAGTTTTAGATCGAATTGTTTCTAGTCCGTCAGTATATAGCTTGAATTAACATTTTCGTATGCTTGCCATGTTTATATTGATGCTCGTCTGTCAGGCTATAATGTGAATTAACATTTTGGTCTGTTTGTCATACTGAAGTTTGAAATCTAAAACTTTAATTTGAATTAACATTTTAATATGTCTGCCATGCTCAAGTTTGAAATAGATTTGTTGCTAGTCCATCAGGCTGAATGGACATTTTCGTATGTCTATCATGTATAAGTTTGAAATTGAATTTAAAGCTTTAATTTGAAATAGCACTTTTGCCCGCCTGTATACAAATTTAAGTACTAATCGTTGCTAGTCTGCCAGGCTATAGTGTGAATTAACATTTTTGTATGTCTGTCATGCTCAAGTTAGAAATCGAATTTACGTTAGTCTTTCAGACTATAACTTTAATAAACATTTTCGCCTGTCTGTCATGCGTAAGTTTTAAATCAAATTTAAAGCTTTAAATTAAATTAACATTTTCTATATATCTGTCATGCTTAAGTTTGAAATCGAATTGTTATTCTGTCAGGTTTAGATTCACGTTTTCGTATGCTTGCCATACTCAAGTTTCCAATCGAATTATTGCAAGTCTGTCAAACTATAGTTTGAAGTAACAGTTTCGTCTGTTGATCATGCTTAAGTTAAAAATCGAATTTGAATTTTAAGCTTTAATTCGAAACAGTATTTTCGTCTGTTTGTGATGCTTACGTTTTAAATCTAATTTAATTTTAAATATCATTTTCAATAGAAACAGCGTTGATTGAGTGGACGTATCTTATTTAAGACGCCCCAAGCATCTCTTTAAAGGGTCTTATCAGTTGGTCTGTCAATCATTCTTGTCATCCGTCATGCTTAGGGTTGATATAAAATGTTCATAACTGAACGTGCACATTAAATGAGCTTACATTACTTTTGATGCGTCCAAGTACATTTAAAAGAAGTTCATCCCGCTGATCTGTCACTCACATTAAAATTTTAAATAGCATTTTTCGTTGGTTTTGTCAGTGTTAAAGTAGGACTAGAATGTCTTGATGCGTCCAATAATCTATAGAAGATAGTTATTTCGGTTTGTAGGTCGGTCGGTCTATCACTCTTACATTTGAAATAACAGTTCCATCACCAAACGCCTACATTGGATGGACGCATCTTAAAGATATACTATTTTCTTACTTTATCAAATTAGGAATGGTGACGTCATATGTACGACTTTCGACCTTATCTGGCGTTTTAATGTGTGCATCCATCTGGAAAGATATTTTTTTCAGCGATATATTTCCTTTTATATAAACAAAACGCTAAATAACCTCATTCGACTACATGTAGTCTGAAAAGATATGAAGAAATACTGTTCCGTAGTCGGGAGGGTGTATAAAAGAGGTCTATTTAACGGATGTGCATAAACGTCTTTTTATGCGTCTATTGTATTTGTAACGTCTATATTAGATGTGGGAGGTGTACATAAGTGTTCATAACGAGTATATATATATATATATATATATATATATATATATATATATATATATATATATGTGTGTGTGTGTGTGTGTGTGTGTGTGTGTGTGTGTGTGTGTGTGTGTGTGTGTGTGTGTGTGTGTGCGTGTGTGTGTATATGTGTGTGTGTGTGTGTGTGTGTTAACGTATATCAGTGATCGTCTCGTAATTTTGTTTATCTCAAAGCCAGCTCTCTATTTTGGGGGGGGCTACACAGCAACGTCTGAGACCGCAGAGATATCCGTCTCGAAACCACACTGCAAGAATACCGGGATATTGTCATCACTACATTGCTGTATGCCCTTTAGACTTGGACTATCTATGCCACACATGCAAAGAAATGTAATCACCTGTCTTAGAAAAATTATAAAAATCGAATTGCAAGACAAGATCCCTGGCACTGATGTTTTGGAAAGGGCCAAATTATCTTCACACTATTTCAGAAGTCCCGGGTTCGTTGGGCTGGGCATTTTGCGCGTATGTCAGATGAGCGCCTCCCAAAATAGCTCCCGTATGGTGAATTTTCAACTAGAAAATGGCGTGTAGGTGGACAAAAGAAACGCTTCAAAGACAAGCTAAATGTGTCTCTCAAAGCCTCGTGGGAAGTGTTAGCAAAGAATAGATGATGTAAGTGGCATGGTTCAATCAACTGAGACTCCATGGCAACGGAGACAAACCTTTTATTTATTTATTCCATTTTCACTCCAAACAAGGCATAGTGCTACTCTGATGTAGGGGCTACTATCGGGAGCATAAGTTGCAGGAATACTATGTAGGGAGTTGAGCAGCAAGATGTTTGTTCACATTACACTTGAACTTATGCATGTCAGTACAGTTGGAAAAGCTGGAACCACAAAAGGGAGTTCCAAAGCAGTTCTGCGGAAGAAACTATTAGAGTAAAAGGCTTTTTTACATCTAAGGATCTCTACTGTGTAGGGGTGGGACTTTGCTGCTAGGTAGGTTTGTCGGGGTATTTACGTCGAGGGGATACAAGAGGTCGTAGTTCGTCAGAGCATCCATAATTAAAGTACATGTAGAACAGGTAGAGGGATGCAACATTTCGTCGATGGGGTAGAGGTTGAAGCCTAGATCAGGAGTTTTCAAACTGTGGTCTGCGGACCACAGAGGGTCCGCAAGGACAAGACAGGGGGTCCTTTGCCGGGCAGCAAAAACGTTTTATAGGTAATTTGATTTTATATATGTTTTTAATCGAAAATTTTCTTCTGTATCTACCTAAAATTTTAATTTTGTAGTTAAATTTAAGCTCTTTCCTTTAATGGAACCCCATCAGCACCGCCAATTTTAAATTTCGTCTGATGGTTTTAATTTACTACATTTTTAATACTAAATTAATAAATGTAGTAAACTCGATTTATTTTAAACATTTGTTAGTTTTTTTATTTTTATTTTGGTAATTACTTATCTGTTACCATGCAACTGACGCACTAAAAATTCAAAATATGTATTTTTAACAAAATTCGTTTCTTCTGCTATAGTGATTGATACACATTTTATGTTTATTTGTTTTTTTTTTGTTTTGTCTTTTTTTGTAGAAAGATTAAAAATTTTAAAATAAGTTATTGATAGTTTTTAATTTAAATTACGTAGTTATAATTTGTAATATTAAAATACTTGTTACTTATTATTTATAACATCTTATTTTAACCAACTTCATAATTTAAACAAATGAAAAATCTGTTGTCGTTTCGTAATCATTTTATTTATTGGCCGACATACGGAAGAACTTTCTTTAAATAAATAGTTTAAGTTTATTTCTGCTACTTAATCCATATTTTTTTATTTTAAATATTTTTGGTTACGTTCTTTATTCTTTTTCTGTTCTGTAGCATTGGCTTAATTATTGACGTGTGAGTTTTTAAATTTTAAATGTCAAAACGGTTTGAAATAATAAACGTTTTGTTTTGGGATTTTATTCTAACTGGTAGAAATAACTGGTAGAAATAACTGGTAGAAATCTGTTTAACCTCTTTAATACAACAAAATTGCTTTTTCAGTTGAACATTTAATAAATTTGTTTATAGTGCGTTTACGGTAACAATGAAAAAGGAAGCAAGGTACTTGATCGGCACAAATCCTACACTCCAAAGTTTTCATTTTTATGAAATGTATTTTTTCTTTTTCCTATGATTTTGAACATTTATAAAAATATAAAGAGTTGTTATTTGTTATTGCTGTTGGAATATATTCGACGTTGTGTTCCTGCGTAGTTTTTTGTTTTTTTTACACAAAATTAAATCTCCTGCGTAGTACAGAACAGGATTACAACGGGGCTTGAGCATTGATCGCATGTAAGGGATTCTTAATGTCTGAATATCTGATTTTTACTTATTTATGTTCTTAAATGACTAAGCTTGCATTATTTATACGAAAAATATTTTATCAGATTTTGCTTTTCCAGGGTGCAAACTTTACCCATGAATAAATTTTTGAAACGGAAAGCTCATGATGAAATCAACTCAGAATCTGATACAGAGACAGAAAGAGAAGAGATTGTTCAGAAAAAACAAATTAAGAAAATATGATGGAGGGTATATTCGATTTGAACTCATTGAAAGTGTGTCCAATGCTAACAGACCACAATGTTTACTTTGTCATAAGTTGTTGTCGAATGAAGCCCTGAAGCTAAATTGCAGCGACATTTCACAACATTACTTCCTCAATTTGCCACAAAATCAAAAGATTTTTTTGAAAGAAAAATAAATGATTATTTAAAGCAGAGAAAAACTTTTGCAATGTCAATAACATCAAATCATAAGCTATTACGGGCATCTTATTTAGTGGCACTGAGAGTGGCTCGTGCTAAGAAGGTCCATAATATTGCTGAGGAACTGTATTGCCCTGTGCAATAGAAATGTGTGAGGCAGTTTTGGATGAAAAATGTGCTGCGAAATTGAAAGCTGTGCCATTGTCAGATAACACAACTGCGCGAAGAATAGAAGATATGTCAGACGACATAAAAACTCTGTTAATTGACAGTGAAAACAGAATGAAAACAGGCATTTTTGCATTACAACGTGATGAAAGCACATATATTACCAGTGGATCTCAACTTATGGTGGATGTGCGATATTGTTGGGAAAGTGAAATGCTTGAAGATTTTCTATTTTGCCATCCTATGCCCACTAGAACAACTGGTGAGGAAGTTTTTAAAATATTGGACTCTTTTCTTTCTAAATTAGGCTTGTTATGGAGCCAGTGTATTGGTATATGTACAGATGGGGCGGTGTCAATGACCGGTATTCACTCAGGTGTTGTGGGGCATGTTAAGAAAGTATCACTGCAACACATTAAATGATTCATCAAAAAACTCAGGTTGCCAAAAAATGGATAATTCTTTGTCCGAAGTCTTGTCATCTTGTATTAAAGTGATAAATTTCATTAAAACCAGACAAGTGTTTGGTCGTTTCTTTGCAATACTCTGAGGTGAGATGGGGATTGAACATTCAAGTCTGTTGTTTCATACAAAGGTAAGATGGCTATAACGAGGTAAAGTAATTCAACGTTTATTTGAACTTAGAGAAAAACTGTTGATGTTTCTGTGTGTTCATAATGTTGAACTGGCTTCGATAATGGCCGATAAAATTTGGCTTTGCAAAGTTGCTTATCTGGCAGATATATTCAACAAACTTAATGAACTGAATTTATCTCTACACGGAAGAAATTCAAATATTTTATTTAGTCATGACAAAATACAAGCCTTCGAGAAAAAACTGAATATATGGACTACAAAAGTTAGTAAGAAAACTTTAGATATGTTCATTACACTGGACGAATATCTCAGCAACAATGATTCAGTTAATGCTGATTTGATAATTGCAGATGTTAAACGACATTTGATATCACTAGCCGAACATTTTGACAAATATTTCTCGAAAGATATTCCAGATAATATTGAAAATTTTGATTGGATCAGAAATCCGTTTAATGCTGAAATAGCTGATCGCATGGTCACAGGAAATGAACAGGAAGAACTGGCTGAAATTTCATGCGACAGAAGTTTAAAAATCAATTGTATGCAGCAACAAGTTTAAAAATTCTGGCTCACTGTAGCCTTCGAATATCCATTGTTATCTCGAAAGACAGTTAAGATTTTGTTACCGTTTGCAACAACATATTTATGCGAAGCAGGATTTTCGGCACTGACCAATCTGAAAAACAAATTAAGATCCAGACTTGCTCCAGAAAGTGACTTACGTGTATGTTTGTCAGTAATTCAGGCAAGAATTCACAGTTTGTCCAAAGCCAAGCAAGCACATCCTTCTCACTAAGTTTGTATTGAAAATTCCTACGTGTGTGTAATTGACAATAAAACTATTTGTAAAATATTATTGCTGTTTTCATTTAATGTTAATATTTTAAGCATTATGGACTTTTCTTGCTCTAGCTGTTAATATTGTTGTCACTAGAATAAAAATCACAGACGATCAATCTTCGGCCTATGGCTGATTAAAAACTGGTGAGAAATGCAGATTACGCCCAGTCGTTATCATGCCACGGTTATCGGAAGAAAGGCGACACCAAGCAATCGGACATTTTACTGCCGGGGCATCACTTTCATAATCGTTTATAAGGGGGTCCTTAAAGTAAAGCCTGAAATATAAAGGAGTCCGCAAGTCAGGAAGTTTGAAAACCCCTGGCCTAGATGACAGTTCAGGACCTATCAGCTTGGCGACTCTCTTTTGAATCTTCTCCAGGAGTGAGAGACTAGTAGCAGATGCACCAGCCCAAATGTGACAGCAATACTCCATACATGGGTTTGGATGAGAAAGAGAGGAAAAGCACACTCCGTCCGCAAGTCGAGGGCAACAAGCACTTCAACAACAGCTACTGACTATGGGTTCTCCACTTGTGGTAGATATTTTCAAGCACACATTTGTCTGTCAAGTCATCTGCGGCTACTAAATCCAATCAACTACAAACCAGTGATGTTCGCGGTCTTCATCGACAACGATAAACAAGCATCACCATCATAAATGTTGTGTATATTTATAACAGTACATGTTATATAGGGTCTATATAAAATTTGTTTGTGGTTGTATATACATCCAACACGTTTTCATAACAGGACAATACATAACAGATGGTTCTTTAAACAAAACGACGATTAATATTGCCTTAGCCTTTTGACTAGGAACAAAGTCTAGTATATGTTCTGATATTACACTTCTGTCCTCGGTCAGTAGAGGAGAAATCCTTCTAGACTGAAAGAATTTAATTTTTGTTCGTATCCAGAGCGCCTCTTTTGAGGGAGCTGGATTTAAAACCGACCTTTTGTCTAACTCTGCACTCGTTGGAAGGCAAGTAGATAAGAACATTCTCGGTAGGAACACCAGCAAAAGACACATAAACTTTTCAAAGTTTTTTCCGTACTTCCTGCAATTAAAGATGCTGTTCCTCCGAAAACGGAAACGCCAAGACGTGAAATATATTTGAATATAATCATTAATTTTCATGCTGGATCCTTCACCGGAACTGGGCACGCTTGATAAAGTCTAGATTTTGTCAATTTGACCAGAACCCGGAGCACATTACCCCGTCCGTTCGCTAACATGTTGGGTACCATTATCTTTGTTCACTTCCTGCATATATATCTTTTTTTTTTTAGTATTGCATTTTCACTCCAAACAAGGCACACTGCTACTTCGATGTAAGGATCTACTATCTGGGATATAATTTGCAGGGACACTATGTAGGGAGTTGAGCAACAAGATATTTGTTTACATTACACTTGAACTTCTGCATGTCAGTACAGACGGGGAAGCAGGAAATTTGAGCTTGATTAATTGATTCAATACGAGACGGATGACACGCTAAATGTTTTTATGTATTTTAAACGATTTTAAACGATTTTAAACGATTTTAAACGATTTTAATCGTCTGTCCATTCAATTCGTTACCTTATTTGTTTATTATTTTTCATCACTTGCCTGAGGACGACTTATGAGGCTCGAAAGCGTTCGCGAATACGGCGACTTTCTTTATGGGGTGTTCGTTTGCGCCTGACCTCCATAGAATGGAAATATGTCACAAAGTTTAACAAGGTTTTTTTAATATAGATCCACAGAATATTGTGATAAGTGTTTCAGTTTAAAAAATATATAAAAGTTAAATATATATATATATATATATATATATATATATATATATATATATATATATATATATATATATATACATTATTTTTTTTTATAAATACATTTTATACATTACTAATATACTTTTGGATTTCCTTTACTAATCTAGTCTGGTTAATCTTAAACGATTCAAAAGCTTCAGGACAACGAACAAATGCTTTCTTTAATTGTTTAAATATTTTAGTTTTATTCCCACCTTGTTTAATCATCCTTATTACTAAGCTAGAAACTGGGGGTATAAAATCTATTAAGTTTAAGGTAACGCGAGCTATTCTAAAAAAAACTCTGACATAATGATTCCATAACACTCACACACATACACACATGTGTGTGTGAGTGTGTGTGTGTGTATACATACTAATAATCATGTCGACACACCGGTTCCTGCTGGATCACCGAAGTTAAGCAACGTTGAGCCTGGTCAGTACTAAATGGATGACCATTTGGGACTTCCAGGTGCTGTATGTGCTCTCCGCTTATCTCAGCATTGTTTCCAGTCGTCCCGGTCTTCTCCTTGCCACTGGACCCAAACAGTGTCCATTCAGGAGATGTGTGGCTAGGAATTACGCGACATCTGCCTCACAATTACACGAGCAAGTGCCTCTACACGGTGGCTTTTGTCTTTCGAGACTGAACGGAGGCATCGACATACTAGCAGGGTAAACTGATGTTGCCCGAAATCAAATATTTCACACATCCATATTTTTATTGTCCTCCAAATCGATGAAATAGCCCATTTTTTCTCAATCAAATCGGTTGATTGCCTGCTTTTATTGGGAACCCTGGCGAAAGCTCCACATGTCTCTCGCCCCGAAAAAATTCCATTAAACACCTGTATGCTCGCCCCATTTTAACCCTTTCTCCTCTCTCTTTACCCTCTCTTCATCACCCCACTCTCCTCTTTCCCTCGTCTAGAAGGCTTTCCTCACCCACAATCAACAAGAAAGCGAACTATCTTTCTACCGGGACTCACATCAGAAGCTAACTGTCCAACGCACCGTTCTGAATATCAACTCCCGGATTATTTTGCTATTTTGCTACCCATACTATTGATTTCGAGGTCCATTGCATAGTTAACACAATGCTCAAATTCTATTACTCACGGGAATAATTGCAATGGAATGGTATATCCACCCAACATCGGATACACTTTGTCAACACCGAGAAAGCTTTTGGACTACACCAACCAACACACACTCAACGCACCAACGAATACGGTTGCCCCGTATACCTTTCGAAAAATTCATAAGGAGCAATACGCTTTTGCTATATGGGAATATTACTTTCTGCCCACCTGGATTTATAACCCCGAAGGACATTGTACTCCTTCCGATAATGGACTGCCCAGGTTGTATCAACTTCTCTTTTCGTATATTTTTTTCCATATAATTATCCACAACCACTCAAAAAACTATTTTCAATATTTGTGCTGAAAAGCAAAATAAGCGTCCATTCACAGCTGAACATTTTGCTACCCGCATTTCATTTCCTCTGATGATATGAGCCATTGTTGAAAATCCATGGATTAAGGAAATCAGTATAACCCCTTCTATATATTAAAATAACCTATTCTATATATTCTTTTTGTCAAACAATAAATTCTTAATTCGAATATATGTATCTATATGTTGTTTTTTCAGAATTTAAAATTTAACCACCAAACTTATATATATATATTGCTCTATTCTTAAATATTGAGCTTTTCCTTTTTGGCTAGGATCACCTTGAAAGTATTACTTCAAGTAATATCTATCAGGATTTTTCATCTGAATTCTATCAGTGTCTTATCTCGCTTATATATATATATATGTGTGTGTGTGTGTGTGTGTGTGTGTGTGTGTGTGTGTGTGTGTGTGTGTGACAACTTCATTTAATCTCATAAATTAATATACGAAAGTATAAATTTATGCGTAAACTTTAAGTATTTACTTCAACAGTGCCCAATACGTAGGTAGGTAGAGCTAGGTAGTAAGTTATAAAATATATATGGCAATTAAGCTACACAGAATATTCCGCGTTTCATACACGCTAGGATTCATCAGGCTTATGCATATATATTTTATAACTTACTATATATATATATATATATATATATATATATATATATATATATATATATAGAGAGAGAGAGAGAGAGAGAGAGAGAGAGATAGAGATAGATAGATAGATAGATAGATATATAGATATAGATATATCAATATATTTGGGCAGCATTTATTCATTTATGCATGTTTCATTGAAGAGCAGAGACAACTCCTGTTTGTTTCTCTTACAATCCATTTTTTTTTCTTTTTGACAGACTAGTGTCCGAATATTCTGTTCCAGTGTAAAAAGAAATTCTGGTATTTATATAAGATTATAGTCTACCATTGTGTATAAACACTACATACTTTTGATTTAATTATATGTGTGTACAGGTATAGATGCAAGTCAACTGGATTACTGTTTTAGTCGAAAAAGGAGATATATATATATATATATATATATATATATATATACATATATATATATATATCTGTATATATATATATATATATATATACATATATATATATATATATCTGTATATATATATATATATATATATATATATATATATATATATGTATATATATATATATATATATATATATATATATATATATACTTTCTATCTTATATATATACATATACATATTCTATCAACCTAAATATCTATCTATTTACTATTCTATGAAAGTAAATTTGTTTGGATGAGTTCGTTCCCTATGAACTCCGAAACGACTTTGGCGATTTTAATTAAATTTCACACAAATATACTTATGTATCTGACGATGTTCATAGATGTTTTGTATCGGAATATTTTCGATAATATCGATAATCGGTAATCGAAATAATCCGATGGAGAAACAGGCGATTTTGTACCAAAGTAAACACCTTATACAATCTAGCATCAAGCCTCGGCATATAAAATCAGCAGTAGGTTCTTTGATATGACAAAGGCGCGTTCGAAATGAACGTTTCCGTTTAAAGCACAATTTAACCACGGTACTTGACTTTTTTAATTTTAAACTTAATTTCGAGCTATTATAATCGCACAAGCAGAAAGGCCATATATATATATATATATATATATGTGTGTGTGTGTGTGTGTGTGTGTGTGTGTGTGTGTGTGTGTGTGTGTGTGCTGAAGAGTGTGGTGATACCCTGGTGCAATAAGGTGGCAAAACCTGGGTGTCACAGCATAGGTTCGGCACCGGCCCACATATTCAAAGAGACCCAGGCTTGGATTCAGAGGGAGTGCTTAGACTTTGTACCATTCTCTCATTGACCCCCCCCACCACCACCACCACCACCACCAACTGAACCTGCTGGACTACTTCGGTTGGTCATACATATGACAAACATTACCAAAGCCAGCTTGATCTCTGCCAGACGCTGAGTATTCGCCGAGCTCCCGTCAGCGTTTGTGGAAAATGCTTGCTCCCAGGGATGAAGGCGGTTACATTGAATAGATATCAGTTCTATTACATAATTAAGGTATCTGGATTCATATTATCAATAAAAGTTTTAACTTTATCGTTCCACCCTGTAAATATATATATATATATATATATATATATATATATATATATATATAGAGAGAGAGAGAGAGAGAGAGAGAGAGAGAGAGTGTGTGTGTAAAATTTTGTTGAAAATTCAAAGACTCGCTTTTTCTTTTTTATAACCTTCGTTTATTTCCTGGATTTTTTTCCATTACAGTTGTTTCATTGCTGAGTGGCAATTTTACGATTCATTGAACGAAGGTTATAAAAAAGAAAACGTGATGTTACATTGTGTAAGGAGCCCAGGTTGGGAACGGTCGTAGTTAGTAAGTTCCCCGCTGCAACAAAACCTAGCAGCCGACTTTTACTGATCGTCTAGTTTGTTTAGGACTTTGGTTGTTATGGCAACTGCTAAAACAGCAGAGTTATTTCCCCCTTAACCGTGCATTTTTTTTCTCTTACTCGTCGTCAGCTGTCAACCGCTTGTCATAATACCGCTGCCGGCTGAAACAAAATTAACATGCACACAAAAATCAGATGTAACTCAGCACACTAATCAAGACGTAAGACACGATGGCTTTTTGTATGAAAATATATTTTGTTATAGAAATATTTTTCTCATTCTGCACATAAATGATTTTCAACAGTTCACAGTTTAACGATGCGGCTTGCTTCTCTGTCATTCAGTGCTGGAGAGGGGAGAAGAGACGTTACGCACTCGACAAACGCACTTCTTCTGTGGTCCTCAGACCAGCTCCTTCTGCTGGACTCCAAAAATCACGTCATTATATTACCATAATTTTTGTTCGGTATTTTTCCATTCCATTGGTTGATCAACTCTATTATCGATAATGGATCACGCATTTCCCGGTCACGTTTTAAGTTTTGTTGACAAATGCATTGGCTGCATCTGACCCAGAGACTCGGTAACCCATTTCTCTTCAGCTGACCGACTATTGAATTTGTTTATACACGTGCGTCGCCACCTCGTGCCAGCTTTTCATGACATTCCGATCTTCCATTGCAGTGCAAGGAATGTCACGTTTCAGCCAAAAATGCGTCTCCTCACAAACCTTCACTATTGTAAACAAAAAAAATCGTCGTCCGATTTCTCTGTTTATGACGTAATTATTTTTGCCGCTTCGGTTGGTGGACAATCGATATTCGATGCCCACCTTTCAAATCTTTTATTATTTTTTTAAGGAAGTTTTTATTTTCACAGTTATGTATCGGATGGTCCCAGCCATCCATTACATAACACAGAGTCTTTGAATTTTCAACAAAATTTTACACTATATATGCTCTGCACCTATCAAATAGATACATTGAGCTTCTCTCAAAATTAACGGTGACTGGTTTTTAAAATAACAATCTAGACCCGTTAAACGAAAAACGAAAACGGTAACGACATTTCAAAAACAAACTTTAAAAAAAAATTATATATATATATATATATATAGTGGAAATGGTAATTAATAAAAACTGAAGAAAGTGCTCAATACCGTTGTAGAGCAGATATGCGTTTTATTTTTTATTACCGTATCTTTCTGTTAAGTTACATTATTGTTTCAGCTACTTGGCCGTTTTTTTTTTGGCCGTCTGTAGCATCCTCAGACTTTTACAGAAATGTTCGCTATTTTGGGATGAGAGAGTGAAAGAGTGAATGAGGTCAGGGGTGCGAGGAGGGTGGAAGAAATAGAGGGAGGGAACAAGGGGGAAGTTGGGGGATGCTACAGGCGGCCAAAAAACGGCCAAGTAGCTGAAACAATAATGTAACTTAACAGAAAGATACGGTAATAAAAAATAAAACATATATATATAA
>NC_136498.1:124475781-124565781 GCF_053919585.1 Euprymna scolopes | reverse complement strand
GTAAAACTTTTCAAGAACATGTTTTTTCATTTTTTTTTTTTTTTCAATAAATCGAATCAGCAAATAAGACGATCGATTCTGCAATTGTTCCAATATTTGTTTGTGGCATAGTTCTATCCATGTACAATATACTAAAAAAGAAAAAAATCTACTTTGGGAGTGCAGAGGGGGGAAACGATTAAATGTGAAGGGGCAAAAAATAAATAAAAATAATATTATTTTAGACAGTAAAAAGGAGGAAAAATTAAAACGTAAAATGATCAGATGCTTCCGGCCCATATAGAATTTATAAGCATATGTATACTTTTTGTTGTTGTTTTAATATTTTGTTTGTTTGTTTTTTTGTTTGTTTGTTTAAATTGATTATCTGTGTGCGTATGATTCTTTTGTCTGCTAAAATAATAAAAATGATCGATTGTTCATTGTTCGGGACGAAAGACGAACAATAATGAAAGTCATCCATTGTTCATTTATGTGACGAAAGATACACAATAATGAAAGTGATCAATTGTACATTGTCCGTGACGAAAGACAAACAAAATGCAAGTGATTTATTGTTCATTGTTCGTGACGAAAGACAAACAATAATGAAAGTGATCCATTGTTCATTGTCCGTTACGGAAGACAAACAAAAATGCAAGTAATTCATTGCTCATTGTCCGTGACGAAAGACAAACAATAATGAAAGTGAGCCATTGTTCATTGTCTGTGACGAAAGACAAATAAGAAGGAGAGTGATCCATTGTTCATTGTCTGTGACGAAAGACAAACAAGAAGGAGAGTGATCCATTGTTCAGTATCCGTGACGAAAGACAACCAATAATGAAAGTCATCCATTGTTCATTGACCGTGACGAAAGACAAATAATAATGAAAGTGATCCATTGTTCATTGTCCAAGTTTTTCAGGCTGTTTACATGTAATCGCCAAAAAAAAAGTCATATTTTGTTGTGCGGTTTGAAATTTTCTTCCCTTCGTGTTTCTATTATTATTCGCTGTTTAGAAATCGAATTGTTTCTATTAAAATGGCCGCGTTGAAATAGATTAGAAAATTTTAATTGCCGAAAATTAAACCAACAAAAGAAACCTTAAAAATCTGGATGTTTGGATCTTTTGTAGAACAGGCTCTCAAAATAAATAAATAAATAAATAACCGTTGCCGCCCAAATTCAACGAAAATATTGGAAAACAACTTTTTTACTCAAAGAGATAAAATTCGTTCTTGTCAATGAGTCGCTGCATGAAAAATCGGTTCTTTTGTTCCTGTTTTCACATAAACTCATATGAAAAACGTTCCAATCATCCCGCAATGCGTTCCACAGTGGCGCTTATTCTGCCTTTTATACAGCCTAACCCTAATAATACTTAACAATGAGGAAAGGATGGAAAATTATGAAGATGTAAATGAGAAGAACAAAGAAAATATGATCGGACATTTTTTTTCTGATTCGAATCTCAGGAGTTTATTACTAACTCGACCCCAAGTTATACTTTAAGGAGAATAGAAAGTGGATCTTGGGTTTACTTTTGATGGCCTCGTAACTCTTGTTTTCCTTATTTTGTCCTTTAGTCCTCACATTCCAGGAGCGATGTTTCTGACAAAGAGGGATGAATTGCTGTTTTCTGGGTTAGAACCTTTTGCATTGAAAGCAATGTTTTATTTTTGAAGAGTTTCCAAGAATAGAGCTAATCCGTACAAGTCTTGAACTTGCAGACGAAAAGCAAAATTCCTTCTCGTGTGTATACGAAAAATTGTGTGTGGGAATTCTAAAATATCAGTATTTTTATGGAGCGGTGCCTGTTTTTGGTTGTGTGCTAGCAGAGTAGTGTCCATTTGATTCAACAGGTCTTATCACCAGTATGTATAAGTAGAACCTTCCAATTATACTCTCACATACTATCAAAACTATTGCAACAGAATCTACTCCATCTAAGATTTATTGTTGGCAAGTTTTTGATCCGAAGTATGTTTTAGTTCCTTAAATCACGTGACTGACTCCATGCCTTGTCTGAATCGATATCCATAAAAAAATGTTTCTAAGATTGATTCGAGTCGTAACCCGAACTCAAAGCCGACGAATATCTACACAGAACTCACAAAAGTTGGGCAGGCGCTGTATGTCGGAGGACGTCGACACCTCCCTGCAAGAATTGCAAAAATCTAACGTCGTTATCTCCCCTGACAGGGATTTACATGTGACTGGGGACCGGTTGTGAATTTCATACTCCCATGAAACTTCCTCCTTCAGGGGAAGCCGGTTAATCCCGAATAGGGTTAGTGCTGACGCAGTTACAGTGTTTAACGATTCGAGCTGACAATCTGGGTGTGCCAAGTTCGAACCTAGTTCGTTCCACAGAAGCACTTTCACTTAAGGATATTGACAATCTTCACGTGGTCCCTCCCATAAGTATTCTATATCTTTGTAAAAAGAATTCCTAATAGATATTGGGGAAAAGAATGCCAACAAAAAAACAAACAGACATCATTTTGGGAAGTGATAGTAGTCAAGTGGTTAACAGACTGACAACCTGGATGTTCCAAGTTCGAATTCAGTTAATTCCACAAAAATGCTTTGGCACTTCTACATTATTAGAACGAAATTTCGGAAATCGTATAAAACTGAATTTCACATGAAAACAATGGTATCTACGTATTCCTTGTATTTTTAAGATGATTATATCCAAAAATTACGAAAATCGATAAGTTAGACAATTATTTATTCAAAAAAATATTTTTAAAAAAATATTTGATGAAAATGATCGTAAGATACTGGAGAGTTCAAAAGGGCGGCAATTTTCCGTTTCGATTGAAACAAGATGACCGCAATTTTTCACCTGTTGACACGATTAAAGTTTTTTTTTAATAATTCAGTAATATTCAGGTAATTTCGACTGAATAATTTGGAAGCTACTATTGTAATTTATTAGACTTGACAAAATATCAGTAGAAACCATTGTTTTTTTTTTCTATCTGAAAACTCTATTCATCGACTGCAGAATTTCGTTCTGATAGTGTAGAAGCGTCAATACTTTCATTTAGAATGTTTGTACGCTTCACGTGCTTTTCTTTTTTATGCAAATCTTGCTAGATTCGTAATATATATGTCGTAAGCACTCAATGTCTTTCTAGAAAGAAATCAGACCGGAACGATATCGGGGAAACCAATGCCAACAATACAATCTTCGAATTTATACAATAATGATGATGATGATCATCATCATCATCCTCACTTTTATTACTACCATCATCATCATTATCAACATCATCATTATCATCATCATCATCATCATCTCTATTACTTTCATTATAACTATGTATTATTATCTGACCTAAAACTATTCTCGACTAATTTGTCTTTAACCGCTCTTTTATAAGCAATGTACTATTCATTAATTTTTTTTCTTTATCTAATTTCTTATAAGAACAGGGAGGGGATAGTTCATATTTTCAACTTACGCACATTTCATGGCGTCGAAACAGAGTTGATTTGACACGTCTAATTAAAAAAAAATAAACGTCCTGCTATAAATATGTCCTGTTATAAATATGTCCTGGCGTCGAAACAGAGTTGACTTGATACGTCATATCAAAAAAATTAAAAAAAAAAAATTTTTTACACAGGCATCACCACATTATCAAGGCCAAGAGGCCACTCAACGATAAGGGTTTAAGAGTGTACAGTAGAAATTGGACAATATAGTAATCATTAGTAATGAAAATTCGGTAAATTTGATAACTTATATGGAACGGCTCATCAAGAACTTATTTATGTTAGACTTGAACACAACCATATTGTAGTCAGCCGGAAAGCAGGAAAACGGAAGACAATTCCACAGGCGGGCAGTTCTAAGAAAGAAGCATTGTTCATAGAATCTACGTTTAGGATTAGGCACAGATAAAGAGTGGGGGGGGTAATTATTGATAGTGTTTTCAGCTGGACGAGTGTTTCTTGTGAAAGTTTGGCGAGGGAGGACCATAGATTGAAGCTCAGTCGAACACTTTCCATGAAAATAGCGATACATCAGAGGCAAACTCGCAACATCTCTTCTGTGAGATAGAGGTTGCAGGGAAGAGAAAAAGACATCTCCTACGAGGCTACGAAGTCTATTTTGAACTCTATCAAAGCAGGACAAGTTCTTTCTAGCAGCTCCTGCCCAGATGTGGCAACAGTACTCCATCCTTGGACGTACTTGGCTTTTATATAGATAGAGCATTGCATCAGCAGCGAGATATCTACTGGAATGAATATAATGAGTAACACACACTAATCATCCAAATATGTTATGTTGATTTGATAGTTTATAACATTGTTTTGATTTCGTAACAATATTTATAACGCGCGACAAGCATAATACACAAATGTGAGTTATTAGCAAAATTGAATGAGAAGTCGATTTCTGAAAGCAACGGAGTATAGCGAGATGTGTGCTTTGGTTCTGTCTTCGGAATTGTCAAACGTATTTTCGAAGAACTTCTCTGATTATATTTCTGCTGTGCTTAAAAAAATGACAACAATAATATATAAACATAAAACGATATATCTTTATTGGCGGTGATGAATGGTTAGTTGTTTGGAGAGAGAAGCACACACTAGAATTCGACGGATTGATTTCCCTCAAGCCAAAACCGTCAACCCAGCTTTATATTCTTTTCAGTCGTTATTGTATAACCATTGTGGCACATGAAACGCTCCATTTTGACGGCATTGTGGCTGTAACCAGACCCTAAGACTATTTTATTCGGCCACTCTCGTTTCATTACATTGATCTGAATTTATTCGAGTTGATTACACCTGTGTAACCTTTTGTCGAAAATGACCTTTCAAATAACATGCATTTAATTTAATTTATTTTTGACAATTGATCAAGTTTGTTGCTTCTTTCCATGCTGGTGTCTGGTGTCAGGTTCATAATTTTTATTCAGATAATCTTTCGATACATTTGATAAGTATTTTATGTTGAGTTTTGCATTTGGTGTCATGTGTACATTTTTTTTAGATACACAAGGTCTGGATAGTTAACATCTCAATCGTCTTAAAAGGTATGTTAGTGTGGCTTCCTTCAGTCTTGACAGACTATGGATGCCCACTGTAAGGCTGCCTACGCGGTGAATTTGTGTGGCAAGAGTTGCGTAGTCTCCAACCACGTCTTTCCTGAGTCAACATTAATGCATACCAGTGGCAAGTGGAAGAAATGGCAAAAACACTAGAGGAAAACCTCCAATCTGTAGTGGAATGGGGACATAAATGGATGGTCACATTCAATGCTGCCAAGACTAAACTGGTTTCCTTCAATAATTACAAGAAACCTTCTCTACCACCTATAGTAATGGCCACTGTCTGAGAGTACATCTTTCAAACTGCTTAGCCTAACGTTCACAGAAAACATGAGTTGGAACAATTATATTGAAAACATTGCCAGGGTCGCTCCGAAAAAGGTAGGCTCTCTCTACCGTGCTAGAAAACTGACACCTGAAAGTATCCTGTACCTCTATAAGGACACCATTCGCTCATGTATGGAGTATTGTTGTCACATTTGGGCTGGTGCATCTGCTACTAGTCTTTCGCTCCTAGACAAGGTTTTAAAAAAATCGCCAATCTGATAGGCCCTGAACTGGCATCTAAGCTTCAGCCTCTGTCCCATCGACGAAACGTTGCATTCGTCTGCCTGTTCTACAAGTATTTTAATGGTGAATGCTCTGCCGAACTGCAGACACTTGTGCCTCCACGACGTATACACCCTCGACAAACCCGACAGGCAGCTAAATCCCACCCTCACACAGTAGAGATCCCTAGATGTAAAAGATCTTTCTACTCCAGTAGTTTCTTCCCCAGAACCGCTAGACTCTGGAATTCCATTCCAGGTTCCTGCTTTCCTAACTGTACTGACATGCAGAAGTTCAAGTGCAACGTGAACCGACAACTTGCTGCCCAAATCCCAACATAGTGCCCCAGTAGTTGCTGCCCCTGATAGTAGCCCCCTACACCAAAGTGGCAATTTGCCTTGTTTGGGGTGAAAATGTAATAAAAAAAAGTACAGGATGATGGGAAACAATGCCGAGAGCACATACAAGGCCTAGAATTCCCAAATGGTTACCCATCTGATATTAGCCAGGCTCAACGTTGCTTAACTTCGGTGATCTGGCGAGAACTGGAGTGTTAACGTGATTGTGCCATAATGATATATATATATATATATATATATATATATATATATATATATATATATATATATATATATATATATATATATATATATATATATATATATATATATATATATATATATATATATATATATATATATATATATATATATATATATATATATATATATATATATATATATATATATATATATATATATATATATATATATATATATATATATATATATATATATATATATATATATATATATATATATATATATATATATATATATATATATATATATATATAGTCTTTGAAGTTTTTAACATTTGAAACCACACAAAAAATTATTTTTTATCATTCATAAAAAAAAACATCTAGTCAGTAAGTCATTTAATCACCTGCAATCACTGCATCAACTCTCAAATTTACTATAATACCAATTTTTATATTTTTTAAGGGATCATCAGTTGTTTACCATGAAACACTGTTTCGGGGATTTAAAAACAAAACAGTGTATTACATCATGGCTCCCCAGCAGTGTTGATCAAACACCACCACCCTTAATCTTAGGAAGAAGACAAGTTACAAAAACTTTTTTTTCCCAATTTCCTATTCTTAATTGTAATTACTAACCTTTTCATAGTATAAAAATGAATTTCTTACCTGTGCGATTCATCAATTTCCACATTTAAAATGGATACATACATATATATATATATATATATATATATATATATATTCAGATTAAATATGTCTTTAACTCATTTCAAAGTGTTTTTTAACGTTTTATTAATTGTTTGCTCATAGCTCGTATTATATATATATATATATATATATATATATATATATATATATATATATATATATATATATATATATATATATAATCTGAAAAGGAAACACTTGATAAGTGGATAGTCCTTAATCCGCGGAGTTTCGAAGAAATACTTTCCTTCTCATCAGAGGGTATGAATTAGCAAAACGCGGGATCGGATTTTGCATACAAAAGTATTTGATGAAACAACAAGTAAGTCAAAGATCTTACTTGATAACAAAAAAGTGAGGCAGAGGGAATATGGTGACGAAAAGCTTTTACATCTGGCTAAGATAACTTTATAAATATTAATTCTTTAATATTTATAATATACTTTAATTTTACCATCTTGGATCATTTTGGTAAATTTAATTGTAATTTTTATTATATATATATATATATATATATATATATATATATATATATATATATATAAAACTTGTATAATAAAAATAATAAATTAATAGTGATTAAATAGCAAGAAATATTAGCAATAAATATTTTAAATAAAACAATATATATTATTTACAATATATAGTTTTTATATGCAATTTGACTGTGTGATAGTAATAACATATAAATAAATAACACAAAGTTCTCATTTAAATAGTGCGATAAATAAATATATATACATATATATATACATATATATATATATATATATACATATATATTAAAAATAGCACGTCATAAGGGATAGACAATCATGTGGTTACTCATTTTAAAATCTTGATCTCTTATTAGTAAGAAGTTGTCTGCAATTGTTTCGGCTCCAATGTTGGCATATAATATATAATAATTCATTAACTATAATTTTGCACAATTAGTTAAGCTCATCTGCGCATCGAAAAACCAATTTTCCAACAGTTTTATATCGCACGAACAGGATTTATTTATTAACATGGCAGATATTCATTTGTTTTCCACAAGGTAATGTGTCAGGCAGACATTAAAAGCATTTTATAATAAAGTATACTTGCCTTCAAGCTAGACGAATAATTGTTACAATATTTTTACAGGAGGACCATGGATTAAAACTCAGTCAGACATCTAGCAGAAAAGTAACAATAGAACAGAGATAGACTCGCGACGTCTCTTCTGTGAGGAAGAGGAAGTGGGAAACGAAAATGGATCCGCTAAAATAATTTTATATGTTAGACTGAAAGTTCGATGGTTAATCGATAACATTCTACATAATTACAAAAACAAACCAACAAACTAATAAACATTTCAGAAAGGAGAGTGCACCAGAAGCGACGCCATTGTTATCTTTATTAGCATATTTATGCGTTGTTATATTGAGCATGCGCAGACGTGTCGCCAATTACAGGCGCAGGTAGACACATAAAAAGATTCTTATGATAAGGAAAAGACAAATAGATCAATTTGGGATAGATTCATTCATCCCATCCTCCTGCAGGCTATTTGATCACACTTGAGCAGCTGTTCAATACGAAGATATTAGTTGTAAACGCTTCAGTGTCAAAAGAGATGAGTGCAGATATATCGACTCTAGGGAATGTCATAACAACGCGGCCATATTTGAAAACAAAAACAAAAACGCATACATATTGTTCTAATGGGAAATGTTGTTAATAACTGTTAATACAACAAATAGGGACACATAAAGGCAGCAAGTCCTGGCAACATGTTTACCAGAAAGAACAGTTGGAAATAAGTCATACACCATATTCTACGAAAATATGCGATTTATATAAAGGGAACTAGTAAACCTGAGATTTGAAGACATTTAAAACCAAATTTTGAAGACAAACATGTTTCTATTTTTATGATTGTGAATAATTCGAAAACAATTTGTCTTGCATATTTATTCAAATATAAAATAAAATAAAAAAATAGAAACTGTCGGTTATATATATATATATATATATATATATATATATATATATATATATATATATATATATATATATATATATATATAAACTACTTCATTTACTCACATAAATATACGAAGGTATAAATTTATGCGTAAACTTTAAGTATTTACTTCAACAGTGCTCAATACGTAGGTAGAGCTAGATTTAAAACAAGTCAAGACACTAGATGTCTAAGCTAAATAGCACACACAAAGGAACAGGTTAACTGGCGGTCAAATGGGCCTTTGTACATGTAAGTGGCTGCTCATTGACTGATTAGGAAGGGCGCGGTGGATACTAGAAAGCTGATTTGCTAACTAAAATTCAATAGAAGGTGCGTATATAAAAACACGAGACAACAACAAAATTCTCGCATAAGCCTGAGGAATCCTAGAGTAGATGAAACGCGGAATATTCAGTGTAGCTTAATTGCCATATATATATATATATATATATATATATATATATATATATATATATACAGTGATGATCATATTTATTGGCACGGTAAAATAAAAGTTAAATTTTGTCTAATAAATTCTAAAAAAGGGATTAAATTAAAGAAAATAACAAAGTATATTATGTATTTTTAACTGGCCTTTCCGATGCAGCAATCGGATTTTAGAAAAAATAAATAACAAAGGAACAACAAACATAATTGCAAAAAACCCTTGTTCAAAATTATTGGCACGATTTATTTAATAATCAATTGTATAGCCTTTGGCCTTGATTACCTTCCTCAGTCGCTTTTCATAGTTTACAACCAAGTTGTTGCACTCTTCAGTAGTAATTTTAGCCCACTCTTCCTGACAATAATCCTCCAATTGAATAAGATTCTTAGGCTTCCTTTGCATTACCCTCAATTTTAATGTTCTCCATAAATTTTCAATTGGATTAAGGTCTGGGCTTTGTGATGGCCACTCCAAAACATTAATATGATTGTCCTCAAGCCATTTCTTAGTCAGTTTAGCCGAATGCTTTGGGTCATTATCTTGCATGAACCACCAACGACGACCAAGTGAGAGCTCTTCAGCAGAGTCTTTCAGGTTTTCATCCAATATTTTAACATAATCTTCCTTTTTTATGCTACCTGTGACCTTAACAAGTCGCCCTGGTCCAGAGGCAGCAAAGGATCCCCAAAACATCAAACTGCCTCCACCGTGCTTCACTGTGGGTATGGTGTTCTTAGGCAGGAAAGCTTCGCCAGATTTTCTGTAAATATAAGACACTTTATTATGGCCAAATAACTCTATTTTCGTTTGGTCAGTCCATAGAACACGTTTCCAGAATGCAACATCTTTATCAATATGACGTTTTGCAAAGGCTAGCCTTGCTTTCAGGTGCATAGGCTTCAATAAGGGAGTCTTTCTCGGACGACATGCTTTTAAACCAGCTCTCTTCAAAACTCTACCAACTGTATGTCGAGATACATTCACTCCAGAGGTGCTCTGTTCATCAACAATCTCCCCAACAGAGATCCTTGGGTTTTGTTTTACTTGTCGAACAATTTTCCGTTCATCTCTTGGGGAAAGAATCCTTTTTCTCCCTCTACCCTCTAAACTCATAACGTAGCCTTGCGATTTGAACTTGTTTATTATGGCTCTAACAGTGGATTTGGGAAGGTTTAGCTTCTTTGAAATCTTATCATAGCCCTCCCCATTGGTATGGCATGCTACAAGCTTCCTGACGTCTTCGCTGTGTTCCTTAGTTTTAACCATGGCGATTGAAAATTATAATTTAGTCACTTATAATAGTTTAAATAAATCGCTATCTAAAAATTATCTGAAAAAAATTATTCACTGAATTAGCGTTAAACAAGCATAATATGGCTATAAAAAAGTTCAGAAAGCACGTAAACCGGAAATTGATTGATATTATACTGATACTAAAAGAAAAACAAAGCCGTGCCAATAATTTTGAACAAGGGTTTTTTGCAATTATGTTTGTTGTTCCTTTGTTATTTATTTTTTCTAAAATCCGATTGCTGCATCGGAAAGGCCAGTTAAAAATACATAATATACTTTGTTATTTTCTTTAATTTAATCCCTTTTTTAGAATTTATTAGACAAAATTTAACTTTTATTTTACCGTGCCAATAAATATGATCATCACTGCATATATATATATATATATATATATATATATATATATATATATATATATATATATATATATAGTTCTATCTTCTAATCGGGATCAGACTTCCAACTTGAAAATGACATGAACAAAGATTGAAAAATTGAAAACAAAAATAACCACTGTCATGAGTCTATAATATGTAACCGTTCCTTTCAAAGTGTCTGGTGTATTTACCAAAAGCTCTGACGTCAGCATGTAAATGAGACTTAGTGAACAATACTCGTGGGTGAGCACACATTGACTTATAAAGTAAGGGTATATCAGATGTGAAACTCGGTCTCATTTGCCAACCAAATTCACAGCTTTGTTTCTACCAATAGTTCATCAATTATCAAGGCCAAAAGCCGATCGAGGATAAGAGTTAGTGAAGATTGTCAGTTAGATGATGAAACAGGACTATGAAAGCATTGTAAACCGTGAATAATTTATATGACGACTGAACAGATATTTGTGAACATTGGATTTGAAAAAGACCATGTAGCCTATAAGGAAAAATTCCCTCAGTAACGTGTTCCATGGGTGAGACGTACACAGGGGAAGAATATATTAGAGAAGAAAAGTTTCAAGCATCTAATAAGCTCAGCAGTGAAGCGGTGGGACTTTGCTGTTTTTTAAGGGGCTATTGTTTGACATTCTGAGAGTTGAATAGCGAGATATCTGTTCACATTACATTTAAACTTCAGCTAGCTAGTACAATCAGGGGAGCAGGAAGCATGGAGGGAATTCCGAAGTCTAGCAGTCTGAGAAAATAAACTATTATTGTAGAAGATTTGACGGTATCTAGAGATATCAGCAGTGAAGGGGTGGGATTTTGCTGCTTTTCAATTTAATAGATAATATGTACGTCGATAGGGAACAAGTTCTATGAGTTTACCAAGGCACGTTCCATTAAATTATTAAAACAGATCCAAGAAAGCAACATGGCGATGGAATATAGGTTGGAGCTTGGTCGATAATGGGGAATCGATTAGATTTGATACTTTTTTAAACTTTGTTTAAGAAGGAGAGACTAGTGGTAAGTGTGTCAGAAACTGACCTTACGAATGCGTGAAAATATATTGAATAATTCGACCCCCTGTCTTTCCAAGCTTATAACTACTCGAAAAATGTAATTCAAACCCTAATTTTTTTTTCAATTAAAGGAGCAAGGACCAAGGTTTCATTTAAAAAAACAAAAACAAGAAAAAGGACAACGTGGTTTAAAAAAAAAAAGGTTTTAAACTTCGGACTTTACAGGTAAATTTCTAAAAAAAAAAACACTTCTTTTTTTTAATTTGAATATATTATTTATTGATCTTTTATCTTCAATTTGTGATATATAAAACTTTGGTGAGTAAATTAATTATTTACTTTTTAATAGACATTTCAAAATGGGGGGTATGAATTTAAAAAACGTTTGTCTAAAATATTATATTCAGTTTATTGGAAAGAGCATAAAGTTTCATATTGACCCTCAAAATATCGTAAAAATTGAATCAATAGGAAAAATTTTGATAGATTTTTAAAGTTTAAACATTGAAAAATACTTAACTCGTAAAATTCAATTGATTTCATTATTTTTTTTTTTTTTAATAAAAAATAATATTTCTATTACTTTTTATACAACTTTAATAGTTTATTTTGGAAGTATAATCCATAAAGAAAATAAACAACCCACTTTTAAAAGAGAAATTACAAGTTTTTTTATATTTTATTCGCAGTTTCGTGTTAGGGGTGTCAAAAATTCCCCCACAATTCTGATACCCCTAGACTAGTCAAAATTTAGCAACAATACTCCGTTAATGGATAAATGTCGGCTTTGTAGAAATATAGTATACTCTCAGGGGGCGGGGTACAAAGGTTGAAGTTCGACGGAGCACTTTCTATTAAACTACTTGTAAAATACGCACAGGGGTGCAACATTTTGTCGTGGGACAGAGATTGAAGTTTGTTTGACAATGAGAGGTCTAATAGATTGATAACACTTTTTGAAGCCTGTCTATGAGTGAGAGACTAGTATTAGATACACAGCTAAGACGTGGCAACAATACTCCATGCATTGGCGAATGGTAACTGTCGAAGTATGTGATACTCCCAGGTAAGTAAGTAAGGTAGAGAGAGGGAGGGGGAGAGAGAGCCCACCTTCTTTGCAGCAGCCTTAGCAATGCTCTCGATGTATTTGTTCCAATTCATGTTCCCTGTGATCGTATTATAGAATGACGAGAGAGAGAGAAGGAGATGTGTAAATTATATTGAGACACGTTGACCGGAAGTCAGAGTCAGCTGATCGGATTGCGTGTGAGTCACGTGATCAGGTTAGCTGAATCGTAGAGATTTGGTTTAGACTTAGAAGAGGAAGGACGGCTTCACCGTTGTCTCCTCCCCTTCATTGGGGGGGGGGACACTGACGTGTATAAAACAGAACCACACAAGCCAGAGTTTCGCTTTCCATTCTTCTGCAAGACATCTGGAAAATGAAATAAACTATAAAACCGATTCCTTGTCTTGGAGTGAAATAAATCTTCGTCCAAAACAGGTACCAGGTTTCCCCTTCAAGACGAGATGTTTCCAGATGGACCAACATCGACGACGCAGAAGGTATGTCCGAAAATACATGACATGTCACACACACACACACACACACAAACACACACACACACACACACACACAAAAGCATATGAACATATCATGTAATAGAAAGACATTTAGACGATCACACACGGTCCCCTTTATGATATAACAACACAACAATCGTTAAGCCGAGAAGTTTGAACTAGAGCTTTCAAGTAGTATATCATAAACTATGGCTATCAGTGATTGAGACGGTTTCTTGCAATTGTTTTGTTAAAGGAAAAAAAACTTAGTCTTGGAAGCATTAAATATTACCATTCATTTATATCCCCAATCTACTACAGACTGGAATCCTTTCTCTACGGTTTCGATCATTTCCTTGGATATTCATTCTTTTTTCTTCTATTGTCTGTTATAGAGGATACCCATCTCGAAGACAATTTTACAGGGAGATTATTTATGAATATCTGGAATGGTAATTGCTTAGGGATCGACCCTTGAGGCACACCCGCATTTATATTATGTTGTTTTGGACGTTCGACACGAGGACAGCCTGGATTTGTTTTTACATTGTGTTAAATATTCTTCCAATACTAATTTTGCGAGCGTGTAATTTATCGGATTGGAATTGAATACGGTTTGTCAGTTTCATCGTCCGCGGATGCATCTCCACGGTATAAGTAATAACATGGTTTTTGCTACCAAGGATAGTCCCGCAATCGATTTAGTTAAAGCTGGAGATATTTTTTGTCGAAGATGAAGGTGAAAATCCGAGGGGGTCGAAAGGAAAGGAAAATTCGCGGTCACGTGAACACATACTATGTGAACAACACGTGATGTGTGTTCACGTGGTGCGGGAAGATCAGCAATGCAGAGTTTGATTAAAATTCTGTTGATAACGTTCACCATGTTCCCTTTTTTTCTTTTCCTTATTTTTTCATTTACTTTTTTTCTTTTTCATTTTTTTCTTTTTCTATTTTTTTCTTTTTCTTTATCTGTTTCTTTCTTTTCTTTTTCTTTTACTTTTTCTTATTTCTTTTGCTTTTCTTTTTCTTCTTTTTTTCTTTTATCTTTTCTTTTTGCCTTTTTTCCTCTCGTTTTTTCCTTTTCATTTTTTTCTGTTTTCTTTTTCTTTTTCTTTTTTGTTTTCTCTTTCTTACCTTTTCTTTTTATATTTTTCATTTTTTCCTTTTTCTTTTTTCTTTTTACATTTCTGTTTTCTTTATTCTTGTTTTTTTTTTTCGTTTCCTCTTTTTTGTTTCCTTTTTTCCTTTTACTTTTTTCGTTTTCTTTATCTTTTACTTTTTACTTTTTTCTTTCTTTTTTATTTTGACCATCCTGTCCCTTTTTTATTTTTTGTTTTTTTTTGTTTTTGTTTGTTGTTGTTTTGTCTGTTTTTTGTTTGTTTTTGTTTTTTGTGATGAACTTCTGGTATGTCTTTATTTTTCATTATTTTTTTCCTTTTCGAGTTCTCTATGTTTCCAATTTCCACATGCGAAACCAATATTCATATACTATTTTCTTCTCTCCCTCTCCCTCCCCTCTCTCTCTCTCTCTCTTTCTCTCTGTTTCTCTCTCCTTCTCTCTCTCTTTCTCTCTCTCACTTTCTCTATCTATCTATCTATCTATTCATCTATCACATGATTTCTGCTCGTTCTATTCATCTCTTTTTAATCTATCTTTCTCTTTCTTTGTCTCTTTTTCACTCTCCCTTTCTATATCGCTTTTTATATATATCTCTCTAATCGTTCTATTCTCTCTCTCTCTCTCTCTCTCTCTCTCTCTCTCTCTCTCTCTCTCTCTCTCTCTCTCTTTCTATCTGATCTTTCCTCTTCTCGCATATTCTTATCTCTATAATATCACTTCTTATTTCTGTCCCCATTTTTGGGGTCTCTTTCTCACTTCCAAATTTTATCTCCCCCCGCCTTTTCATTCATCTCTCTTTATCCTTCTCTCTCTCTCTCTCTCTCTCTCTCTCTCTCTCTCTCTCTCTCTCTCTCTCTCATTCTCTCATTCTCTCTCGCCCCCATCTCTCTCTCTATTTATCTATTTATCTATCTATCTATCTATCTCAACTCGACATTTTCCTTTCCCAACACAAAAAATGCGAATAACTACTAAAAGCGCCGCCTTGCTTGGCACAAATACATAAACAAAAAAGCTAAAAACGCACATACAAATTCGTCCCGACTTATCTCCCCGCGAGGGCAAAGTTAAAAAATGTGAGGAGAATTTTCCTCCAGAAAAAGGAGCAATCTCGATTAGCATAAAAGTAAAGATTGTTTTTCCTATTCGGACAGGAAGCTAAACATATACGACATTTTAATAATTGCTTGTATTTTTACGAACATGCGTGTGTTAGATACGTGTGTGTGTGCGTGTGTGTGTGTGTGTGTGTGTGTGTGTGTGTGTGTGTGTGTGTGTGTGTGTGTTCGACTATGAACGGTTTATTAGGAAGAAATGGAATACGTAACGTCGGAAAGGAATTAAATAGTTGAGGGAAGAGGGGAATAGATAGATAGATAGATAGATAGATAGATAGATAGATAGATAGATAGATAGATAGATAGGAAAAGGTTGGGATAGATAGATAGATAGATAGATAGATAGATAGATAGATAGATAGATAGATAGGAAAAGGTTGGGATAGATAGATAGATAGATAGATAGATAGATAGATAGATAGATAGATAGATAGGAAAAGGTTGGGATAGATAGATAGATAGATAGATAGATAGATAGATAGATAGATAGATAGATAGATGAAACATACTTGGATTGATAGATGAAATATAATTTGATATATTTAATAGATAAACATAAATAGCTGGAAAGATGCATATAGATACATAGTTCGATTAACTAACATGTGGATAGATAGATAGATAGATAGATAGATAGATAGATAGATAGATAGATAGATAGATAGATAGATAGATCGATAGATGGAGTGAGGGAGGAAGAAAAAATATATAGATAGGTCGATAGGTAGATCGATATATACAAAGACAGATAAATAAATATGAACATGCTTAAATCAATACCTAAATAGAAGCAAACTGCTAAATCGATGGATATAGAAATGCGAATCATTAAATCGATATATATCTAAATGAATACAAACCTTTAGAGATATCAATATATAGAATACTTATGTAGATCAATAAATCGATAGATAGATAGATAGATAGATAGATAGATAGATAGATAGATAGAGTCATTCATTTTGTATGAATCAGATTATTCTATTTTTGCACTGGTTTCCCGGATATCTTATTAGTTAGAACTATCTAATAAGACATTGGGTACTTGCACAACCACGTGAAGGTTGCCAACATCTTAAGTAAAACAATTTCTGTGGAACGAATTGAACTTAGCTTACTGAGGTTGTCAGCCCATGTCATTCACCACTGAGCCACAATCACCTCTCAGATCTATAGATAGATAGATAGATAGATAGATAGATAGATAGATAGATAGATAGATGGATAGATAGATAGATAGATAGATAGATATTTTATGTATCTCCATAAAGTGTTATGTATCTATTTTCAGTATTTACTTCGACATAATTAGAGCTAAGTATTAAGTTTTGAAAAAATATATGGCAATTAAGCTACACAAAATTTTCCGCGTTTCATCGAAGTGAGGTTTCGTCAAGCTATTGCAATGGCCTGATGAATTCACACGAGGATGAAACACGGAAAATTCTGTGTAGCTTAATTGCCATATATGTTATCAAAACTCACGAGATAGATAGATAGATAGATAGATAGATAGATAGATAGATAGATAGATAGATAGATAGTAACAGGTTATTCATGGTGCTTGGTTTTGTTGGTTTTTTTTTTCCGGCATATAAACCGTTTCTGGGTTGTAGTGACGCAATAAAGCAAGTCACCAATTATTGCTATGTTCTTTTTTTGGTGACTTGCTCTTATTGCGTCGCTATATGGACTCTTCAGGAGACAGATAGAGATAATGGTGGTAAAAAAAAAGGGTCGCAATGATCCATTCAGCGTCAGTGTCCGTACGTTATCACCTTTCACGCATTAAATTTCATACATACCTTATAAGTTTGCACGCATTGTTTCGTGCGTACATCTTTTTTTACATAGGCATCACCACATTATCAAGGCTAAGAGGCCACTCAAGGATAAGGGTTAAAGAGTGTACAGTAGAAATTGGACAATATAGTAATCATAAGTAATGAAAATTTGGTAAATTTGATAACTTGTATGGAACGGCTCATCAAGAACTTATTTACGTTAGTCTTGAACACAACCATATTATAGACAGCTGGAAAGCAGGAAAACGGAAGACAATTACACAGGCGTGCAGTTCTAAGAAAGAAGCTTTGTTCATGGAATCTTCGTTTAGGTTTAGGCACAGATAAAGAGTGGGGGGAATTATTGATAGTGTGTACAGCTAGACGTGTGTTTCTTGTGAAAGTTTGGCGAGGGGGGACCATAGATTGAAGCTCAGTCGAACACTTTCCATGAAAATAACGATACATCAGAGACAAACTCGCAACATCTCTTCTGTGAGATAGAGGTTGCAAGGAAGAGAAAAGGACATCTCCTACGAGGCTACGAAGTCTATTTTGAACTCTATCAAGGCAGGACAAGTCCTTTCTAGCAGCTCCTGCCCATTATCACAAGGTGTCACACACATTTACATTTGTACGTACGCCATTACTATTTGGTACTCTTGCATATTTTGACCCGAATTCTCGTGATTTCCCGTCAAGCATGGATCGGGCGAGATCGGCAATCATCGGTGTCAGCCGAGCGTTGTTCAAATGTTGAAATGCTAACTCGACTTTTAATTTAATTTGTTCAATTTTTTTTGTTGTTTTTAGTAATTTTTAAGTGATATTAATGGGGGGTTGACGCTTTATTTTCTGATTATTTATTAATTATTTATTTATTAATTATTTATTTATTATTTATTTATTAATTATTTATTATTTATTTATTAATTATTTATTTATTATCTATTTATTATTTATTTATTTATTATTTATTTATTATTTAGTATTTACTTATTTATTATTTATTTATTTATTATTTATTTATTATTTATTTATTATTTATTATTTATTTATTATTTAGTATTTACTTATTTATTATTTATTTATTTATTATTTATTTATTATTTATTATTATTTATTTATTTATTTATTATTTATTATTTATTTATTATTTATTTATTATTTATTTATTTATATATTATTTATTTATTATTTATTTATTTATCATTTATTTTTATTTATTATTTATTATTTATTATTTATTATTTATTTATTTATTATTTATTTATTATTTATTTATTATTTATTATTTATTTATTATTTAGTATTTACTTATTTATTATTTATTTATTTATTATTTATTTATTATTTATTATTATTTATTTATTTATTTATTATTTATTATTTATTTATTATTTATTTATTATTTATTTATTTATATATTATTTATTTATTATTTATTTATTTATCATTTATTTTTATTTATTATTTATTATTTATTATTTATTATTTATTTATTTATTATTTATTTATTATTTATTTATTATTTATTATTTATTTATTATTTATTATTTATTATTTATTTATTTATCATTTATTATTATTTATTATTTATTATTTATTTATTTATTATTTATTTATTATTTATTTATTATTTATTTATTTATTATTTATTTATTATTAATTTATTATTTATTAATTATTTATTTATTATTTATTATTTATTATTTAATTATTATTCAATTATATATTATTTATTTATTATTTATTTATTATTTATTTATTTATTATTTATTTATTATTTGTTTATTTATTATTTATTTATTATTTATTTATTATGTATTTATTTATTATTTATTTATCATTTATTTATTATTTATTTATTTATTATTTATTTATTATTTATTATTTACTTATTTATTATTTATTTATTTATTATTTATTTATTATTTATTATTATTTATTTATTTATTATTTATTTATTTATTATTTATTATTTATTTATTTAATATTTATTATTCATTTATTTATTATTTATTAATATTTATTATTTATTATTTATTTATTCATTATTTATTTATTATTTATTATTATTTATTTATTTATTATTTATTATTTATTTATGATTTATTTATTTATTATTTATTTATTATTTATTATTTATTTATTTATCATTTATTACTATTTATTATTTATTATTTATTATTTATTTATTATTTATTATTTATTTATTTATTATTCATTTATTATTTATTATTATTTATTTATTTATTATTTATTATTTATTTATTTATTATTTATTATTTATTATTTATTTATTTATTGTTTATTTATTTATTATTTATTTATTATTTATTTATTATTTATTTATTATTTATTTATTCATTATTTACTTATTTACTTATTTATTATTTATTTATTTATTATTATTTACTATGTATTTATTATTTATTTATTATTATGTATTTACTTATTATTATTAATTTATTTATTATTCATTTATTATTAATTTATTATTAATTTATTATTTATTTATCTTGGAAATAAAAAAATATGGTTAAAAAACAAACAAACAAAAAACTTGTACTCACACCTAGCAATTATACGGTTTAAAATCTTTTCTTGAAGAAAAAAAAATTTCTGTTAGTAAATATTTTCCAATGTATATATATATGAAAATGTGTTTATTTTATTTTAGTATATATATATATATATATATATATATATATATATATATATAAAATAAACATATTTTAATTTTTCAATGTAGGTTTTTTGTTTTTTTGTCTTTTGTTATTTTTTATTATTTTTTATTTGTTTTTGTTTTTTCCGGCTTGTTTTTTTTTTTTTGTTGTTCTTTTTTTTTCATTAGTCTGTCTACGTCTGTTACGACGCTCGGCTGACACCGATGATTGTCAGTCTAGCTCGATCTATACTTGACGGGAATTCACGAGAATTCGGGTCAAATTATGCAAGAGTACCCACTATTTCACAAATATTTGTGTTTGGATTAATTTGCTTACTTCTTTCATATAAAAAAGACTTTTATTAATTTTCTGTTTGTTTTTATTGGATGATTTAATTTCGCTATTACGCACAGTTCTATTTATGCATAGTTTCTACATTGGGCATAATTGCACAGCATTTAGAATAAATCTCTGTCTAGGAACGGTCTCTACCAAACTACTTTGTCAATTTTTGGTGTACATACTTGAAACATGATGTATGGGATATTCAAACCTGTGGAACAGAATCGATTTGATTTTTAGCCGGGAAACTAGGGGATCAACTAGGGAGTCGCTATGATCAGTTCAATGTCAATCTCTGACAACCCGTTACTTTGGTACTTTCTGTAAGTACATAATCTTATTAAATTTACCTCCTTTTTGTCTTATTTTTGGCTCATTAAGTTTACGACAGTTCTGTTACTCTTTGTAAAGACTTTTCACTCCCAAATTTCTGAGAATTGTGATTGTGGATGAAGCCACGAAGCTTCGGCATTCAATAGAGAATAGTTTAATTTGTCTTCAGTTTTAATTTTTGTATGTGATAAATTCTTTCTTTCAAAAGCTTCGTATGCGGTTTTTCTTTTCAGCGTCACTGCTTATAATGACCTCTTTTTGTAGCATAGGTAACGGGCGACGCCGGGAAAACATCGGATCTATTGCACACACGCAAATTCAGGATCTGGGCAAAGCCAGATGTTAAGTCCGAATTCTGATGTTATCAACTAAAACAAAACAATCAATCGACATTCTTGATGGAGAGTTGGAATGTCATGGAAAATTACAGTAGAACCTCGGGATACTGCATTAATCCGTTCCGGGGGTTGGGATCGTAAGGTGAAATCACTGTATGGCGGGGCATAAACAAAATTTTATACAGTACATATTAAAAATTAGTAACAAAATAAAGTATAGTATATAATACACATGTATATAATCAAATAACATTATAAATAACACCGTACGCGGGGCAAATACCGTAACCAGGAACCGGACAAAAACATTGTATTCCACATTGAAACCTGAAAGAAAAACGTATCGCGGAGCCACTGTATCTCGTAACTAAAAACACGCAAACAATGGGACGACATACATTTTAACCTGTGGGGAATGTCGACCAAAGGCAATGAGCATTCCAAAGAGGACAATAATGCATTCCGAATCAAGAAATGTTGGCTTGATGTCAATATAAAATATAAGAAAACAAAGACACACGTTAGAGAGTTCCAGCTGTTAGCGTGAGGGACATTTCTACGGTCTCCCCGCACAGATACACACACCACCAACCAAACACATTACATCTCTCTCTTGTCATATACCATTAGTTAATAAATTTAAATAAACTTGTATTGTTAACTTAAAATGTTTGTCTGTTTTAATTTTAAAAAAATCACAGCGAAAGAACAATGTATATAAATTTTGCGCGCATTTTATAAAAATGCAACCAAGCAATTATATTAGGCCGTTTTATAATTTGGCTATTTTTATTTTTGTACCTTTTCTCCACGTTAAAAAACGACCTTGGTGTCTAACTCTGTCCCGTGGGGAGGCATAGTAAATAGGTACATTATGAGATCATGGCTAAGGTTGGTTATCGATATTGCTTGCGAGAATGAGAGTTTTCGATGGAGGTTAACTTGCATTTTCTAGACAGTTTCATACGGAAGAGATGTTGCTAGTCTCTGTCTACTCTAGTGTTATTTCTATAAAAGGTGCTCGACTGAGATCCAATCTCTGGTCCTCTCTCTCTCTCTCTCTCTCTCTCTCTCTCTCTCTCTCTCTCTCTCTCTCTCTCTCTCTCTCTCTCGTTTTCGTTCTCTGTCTGTACTAAGAACCTAAAGGAACTCCCATGAAAAGTTTTTTTTAACGCATCTCATCTGTTGAATATAATATCACGAGGCTGCTTTCCAACTGACTACAACATCGTCGCATTAAAGTCTAATGTAAACAAATACTTGTTTTGTCTCTTTAAATAATCAATGTCCATTCTACTCCTGGTTTCTAATCGTCTCGTCGTGGCGACCATCGTCCAACTTACAATCTCTCTAACCCATATCCTCGAGTGGATCTCAGGCCTTGATAATCGGTGCTCCGTGAGTAAAAAAATGACCAGTTCGGATGAAAACTACTTGTTAATATTTAGTGATTATTAGCATTATGGCAGGAGAATATTCTTTTCATTGTTTTGACTCTCTAGTATATATCCGACACAGACACAGTTAATCAATCGAGAACCACATCACTCTATCTAAAAACATATAAGATATTAACTGATATATACGCGAGAGTCAAAATAATGAAAAAAATATTCTCTAGTCACAGCCCTAGTGATGATACAGGAATTTATTACAATTCTCATTTGTCCAGATGTATTTTTCACTTCGCAAAAGACTTGACTTTACATCCATCCATTTCTACCTTGTGCCAAACTTGTTTTACAAATTACAAGGATATGACCTCACGACAAAATTTTCAGGTAAGTACCCATTAGTATATTTTCTTTTTCTTCTTTTTTTTTCTTTTTTTTTTGCCATACCAGTGGTTAACACTCTGTGATGATGGACAAGCGTCATATGTGGCTATTATTCGAAAATGTGATTTATATCCTTCCATTACCCAAAAATCATTCCATGCCAGTTTTATCCTTTCTATTCCATCCAGTTTGTCCATTTGACCTTGTCTTACATGAGAGATTGTGGGCTTGTATTACTGTACACATAGATTCGAAAAAGTTGTCAAAAAACAAATATATAACAAATAAATGTTATCAAAGGCAAGATAAGTTACTTTTCTGCCAAACTGGATATATTTTTGGGGGTTTGTAATGTATTACTGTACACATAGATTCGAAAAAGTTGTCAAAAAACAAATATATAACAAATAAATGTTATCAAAAGCAACATAAGTTACTTTTCTACGAAACTGGATATATTTTTTGTGTTTTTATTCAATGTAACATGTTAATTCAGCTCGAAAACCATAGCGTTTACCGATGTATTCGAAAATTCAAGATGGTGTCTGATTCTCTCTTTAACACGGTAAGTTTGGGAAAAGGTGTTATAAATAAAAAGCCGGATAAAATACTGTTAAAAACTCTCTCATTATATGTTACCGTGACATAGGTTGACATATATTCGGCGGGTTTTTAATTGTATTTTGTATAGTTTTTCATTTATAACACCTTTTCCTAAACTTACCGTGTTAAAAAGGGAGTGAGGCGCCATCTTGAATTTTCCAACACATCGGTAAACATTGTATGTTTTTCGAGCTGAATAAATATGTTACATTGAATAAAAACACAATTTGGCAGAAAAGTAACTTATCTTGCCTTTGATAACTTATTTGTTATATATTTGTTTTTTGACAACTTTTTTGAAGCTATGTGTTCAGTAATACAAACCCGAGATTGTTTTTACCGGACGAGTTAATTATTCGTGACTGATTTCTGATAACACAAAAATCTTCCTCTTTGGCACACGGTGTTCAATTTTGCGATGAATGGCACATTTCATCGTGACTGAATTCTCTCTTTCCATTACTTGGCCCACAATAAGGTTTCAGATGTAAAATAATATTTTCGTCAATCTGTCAGACTTTAACTGAAGTAGGACCGACTGCCGATAGGCAGTCGGTCCTACTTCAGTTATTGTCACACATATTTCAAATAACTTTTTCGTCAGTCTGTCATACTTTAATGTGAAATAGATTTTTCATTGTCCTACTTAAGTTTGAAATGAAATTTTGTGTGTCTGTCAGATTTTTGTTTGCAAATAATATTTTTATCGTTTTTCCATATTTTAGTATGAAAGAAATATAGAAAGTATTGCTATCGTCGGTTCGTCGTACTTAAAATTAAAATAGATTTTTCATTGGTCTGTCAGTCTTAAGTTTGAAATGGTCTGTCAGACTTTAGTTTCAAATAATATTTTCGTCGTCTGCCATACTTTCGTTTGGAAATAATATTTACGTGGGTCTGTAATACTTTCGTTTGAAATAATATTTTCGTCGATCTGTTCTACTTCAATGTGAAATTAATTTTTCATTGGTCTCCCATGCATAAGTTTGTAATAACATTTCGCTGGTCTGTCAGAATTTAGTTTAAAATAATACTTTCGTCGATCTGCTATACATCAGGTAGAAATAATATTTTAGTCGGTCTATCATGCATTCATATGACAGAACATTTTTGTTTGTCTGTCAGAATCCGTGTGAAATAACCTTTTCGTCGGTCTGTATACTTCAGTTTAAAATACCATTTTCGTCGTTACATAATACTCACGTTTGAAATAGATTTTATCGTTGCTTTGTCATAGTTCAGTTTCAAATTATATTTCTTTGGTCTGTTGTAATTCAGACATGAAATTATATTTTTGTCTGTTTTTATACTTCATTTTGAAATGATACATTCTTATAAAATAATATATTAATCAGTCTGTCATATCTGAATTGTAAATAATAGATTAATCAGTCTGCCATATCTGAATTGTAAATAATATATTAATCAGTCTGTCATATCTGAATTGTAAATAATATTTTCGTTATTCTATCATATCTGAGTTGTAAATTATATTTTCGTTGGTCTGTCATATCTGAGTTGTAAATAATATTTTCGTTGGTTTGTCATATCTGATTTGTAAATAATATTGTTGTTGGTCTGTCATATCTAAGTTGTAAATAACATTTTCGTTGGTCTGTCATATCTGAGTAGTAAATTATATTTTCGTTGGTCTGTCATATCTGAGTTGGAAATAATATTTTCGTTGGTCTGTCATATCTGAGTAGTAAATAATATTTTCGTTGGTCTGTCATAAATCCGTTTGAAAAAATATTTTTCTGATGGTTTGTAATGAACCTGTGTGAAATGATATTTCTTTAACCTGCATACTTGGGTGTGAAATAATATTTTCTGCGCTAACTGCGCAGATTTAATAAACGCATCTTAAGATTCTATCGATTCTTGTTTTTCGCCAAGAGAAACCATTTGATGTCGGCATTTATTTTGTTGCTATGGCAACAATTAGGTTTCGGGCAAGAAAAAATATATTTGTATAATTCATGAAATGTTTGTGCTACGTCCTAACATTATATGCACACTAGTTTTTTTGTTTTGTTTTGTGTTTTTTTACATAGGAATCACCAATTATCAAGGCCAAGAGGCCACTCGAGGATAAGGATTAAAGAGTGTACAGTAGTCAGTTGGACAATATAGTAATCGTTAGTAATGGAAATTCGATAAATTTGTTAACTTAAGTGGAACGGCTCATCAAGAACTTGTTTACATTGGACTTGAAGATATTGTAGCACGCTGGAAAGCAGGCGAACGGAAGACAGATCCACAGGAGTTCAGTTCTATTAAAGAAACTTTGTTCATGGAATCTACGTTTATGTTTAGGCACGGATAAAAAGTGGGGGAAATTATTGATAGTGTTTTCAGCTAGACGTGTGTTTCTCGTGAAAGTTTGGCGAGGGGGACCACAGATTGGAGCTCAGACGAGCACTTGCCATGAAAATAACAATAAAACAGAGACAGGCTCGCAACGTCTCTTCTATGAGAAAGAGGTTGCAGGGAAGAGAAAAAGGCATCCCCCACTAGACTACGAAGTCTATTTTGAACTATGTAAAGACAGGATAAATTGCTTCTAGCAGCTCCTGCCAGGTGTGGAAACAGTACTCCCTCCTTGGACGTACCTGGCTCTTATATAGATAGAGAATTACATCAGAAATGAGATGTCTGCTAGATCGATAGAAGGCTCCCACCATTTTCCCAGCGACCTTGGCAACGGATTTGATGTATGTTTTCCATTTCAGATCAGGAGTAAAGGTCAGGCCCAGAAGCTTGTCAAAACATGAAGCCTCCCCAAGACGAGAGCCATTCATTTCAAGTTTATTTCTTAGAACTGTACGCCTGTGGAACTGTCTTCCGTTTGCCTGCTTTCTAACTGACTACAATCTGGTTGTCTTCAAGTTCAACGCAAACAAGTTTTTGATGAGCCTCCCAATTTAGTTAACAAATTTATCGAATTTCCATTACTAACGATTACTATATTGTCCAGTTAACTACTGTACACTCTCTAACCCTTATCCTCGAGTGGCCTCTGGGTCCTGATAATTGGTGATGCCTATGTAAAAAAAATTAGATTCCATAGAAATATGCTTTTGCCTTTTCCTATCAGTTAGTTCTATAAGTTCTCGTCGTTTTAAAAAAAAATTTGTTCTAAAACATGTTTTGATATTTGGCAGTGTTATATATCATTAGAAAACACGTATTCTTTACTACAAGATAATGCTCATCGTTTTTTGCTCATATAACTTTTTCTCGTTTTTCAGAAATGTCAAATGGATTGTCAAGTAGATACAAAAATCACATTTTCAACACCGCCTTCTTTTCGCCTTTAATTGAGGGCAAAAAAAGCGAGTGAAGTGACCAAGGATATTTGTGCCGTATATGGTGAAAACGCTATAGCTGAGAGAACTGTTCGAGATTGGTTTACCAGATTCAAACACGGTAATTTTAGACGCTCCTCGTTTCGGAAGACCAATTAAGATAGATGAGGACCAAGTCAGGGTTTTTTTTTTAAGAAAGATGGCCATCAGAGAATTGGGTGAAAAGATGAAACGTAGTTTTACCACAATTTCACTCCATCTTCAGTCGATGGAATTCACACAAACACTTGGAGCTTGGTTCCAACACGAACTTACTTTTGCTGTTAAAATTCTTTGATTTTCTTTAAAAAAAAAAAACGGCGTGAATTTATGTGACAAGCTAATATATATATAGACTATGTAAAATGATTATAATGTAATTATAAGCCGATTGACGTTAACATATAAGGTTCATTGAATAAGTTTCCAGACTTTTTTTCGTACGAGCACTTTTATTGATAGTACACACATGAAGTAATCTCCTCCGGTTGCAATGCACTTGTTGTACTGTTCCAACAATTTCTGGAAGGCCTTGTGGAAGTCCTCTTGTGTTAGCGTATCAATAACTCTCGCCACAAACCTTTTCATCTCCTCAATTGTCTCATAACGACAGCCTCTAAGGGTTTCCTTGTGCTTAGGGAATAACCAAAAGTCACAAGGATCAAAGTCTGGAGTATAGGGAAAGTGAGGAATTGTCCCGATGCCCATCTTGGTCAAATAGTCTGTCACAAGAATGAAGTTGGATAGGGATGCATTCGCAAATCTTCTGCATCTTCAGTCCCTCGTGAATATGTATGTACAGTTCTCACACTGACATCAAACTCTGCACTTTTTGTCTCTATAGACATACGATGGTCCTTCTACAAGAAATTCTTTATTTGGTCAATCAACTCTGGTGTTCTGACTTCTTTACTTCTCGCACACTTATCACCTCATCATTCTTCACAGATTCCCTGCCTTTCTTGAATCTCTTATACCACTTAAAAACTGATGCTCGATTCATGCAAGATGGTACAAAAGCAATCAGAAGTATTCCATACGCTTCTGTGGAATTTTTTCCAAGTTTAAAACATAATTTTATTGCCTATCGTTCTTCTAAAGTGATCTCGCGTCCAGATTGCATTTTTGAAATTCACCAGCTGTGACAATCAGCTGTATAAGATGTATTCCAATTCCTGCTGTAGCTGTTCATTTGAAACTGAAATTATAAAAATTGGTCATCAAAAGATGTATAGCAATAACACTGACTTTTCAAGAGTCTACGACAATTTCAAATGCCTGTACAAAAAAGTCTGGTAACTTATTGAAAGCACTTCGTATATAGAGTACTTAGTGTTATTATATCATTAAGATAAAAGTAAGTCGAATGATGATAATCTAATTGTTATTGAAAAGTATTCCGCGTTTACTAATTTATGTTTCTTTCGTGTTACACTTATTATTTCGTGTTACACTTATTATTTCGTGTTACGCTTATTATTTCGTGTTATACTTATTATTTCGTGATACACTTATTTCGTTTTACACTTATTATTTCGTGTTACACTTATTATTTCGTGTTACACTTATTATTTCGTGTTACACTTATTATTTTGTGATACACTTATTATTTCGTGTTATGCTTATTATTTCGTGATACACTTATTATTTCGTGTTACGCTTATTATTTCCTGTTACACTTATTATTTCGTGATACACTTATTATTTCGTGTTACACTTATTATTTCGTGATACACTTATTATTTCGTGTTATGCTTATTATTTCGTGATACACTTATTATTCCGTGTTACGCTTATTATTTCGTGATACACTTATTATTTCGTGATACACTTATTATTTCGTGTTACACTTATTATTTCGTGTTACGCTTATTATTTCGTGTTACACTTATTATTTCGTGTTACACTTATTATTTCGTGATACACTTATTATTTCGTGTTACACTTATTATTTCGTGTTACACTTATTATTTCGTGTTACACTTATTATTTCGTGTTATGCTTATTATTTCGTGATACACTTATTCTTTCGTGATACACTTATTTCGTGATACACTTATTATACAATTGAATAAGAAAGAGAATAAATCATCGAAGAAAGAAAAAGATTAAAGACCGAACAGAAAAAAGAACAAACTCTCATATTATTAAACATCTCGTCATTGCTGTCATGTTCTGGAATTATTACTACGATTTCTTACATTATCCTCTAGTATTCCATCCTGGATTCTTATCCAAGATATATGTTATCAATATATAGTTCTTTTATTTTGTCTTTTTTTATTACATACAAATATGAACTAATTTTAATTTTAAGAATAAACATACGTTATGTTGCCAATAACATAATACAACAATAACAATAGCATAGTATAACAATAACATATTACAACATTAACAATAACATAGTATAACAATAACATATTAAAACAATAACAATAACATAGCAAAACAATAACATATTATAACATAAAATATAACATACCAAAACAATAGCATAGCTTAACAATAACATAGCATAATAATAACATATTAAAGCATAAACAATAACATATTATAACAATAACACAACATAGTATAACAATAACATAGTATTACAATAAGATAACATAGTATAACAATAACATAGTATTACAATAACATAACATAGTATAACAATAACATAACATAGTATAACAATAGCATAGTATTACAATAACATAACATAGTATAACAATAACATAACATAGTATAACAATAACATAATATAACAATAACATAGCATAACAATAGCATAGCATAACAATAACATATAACATTAACAATAGCATAGTATGACAAGAACATCGCAAAACAATAACATATTACAACATTAAAAACAACATTGTATAACAATAACATAACAAAATAATAACATAACATAACAATAACATAACATAACAATAACATATCATAACAATAACATATTACAACATTAACAATAACATAGTATGACACTAACTAAGCACAACAATTACATAGCATAACAATAACATATTACAACATAAAAAATAACATAGTATAACAATAACATAGTATAACAATGATAATTTTTCTGGTTTATTTTAAATGATTATTTTAAAATATTAAATATTAACCGCCGCCTGTGCCGGGCAAAGTAATTATTGAAATCGATTGTAATCAAGTACGTTATTATACTGTGAATGACATGGTACAACAAAAATAAATTTAAATTGTTTATTAAAAAGCAAGGTGCAGCTACACTATATTAGCGAAATTCAGAAAACGAGAAAATCGATAAAAAAAAAATGGTATCTACTGACTTTTTGTGTCAATTTCAATTAAAAGCAACGATATCTACTTAATTTGGCATGTCAGAAGTAATTAAATGTCGCCACATTATTTTTTTATAAAAAGTGTTTTCGATTTTTATCGTTAAAAACTGTCGCCATATTTCTTTAAGAAATAACATGATTACAAGAGAAGTAATATAATTATGCTTAAAACAAGGGAAAATATTTATTTTTAAAAATTGGTTACAATCTAATTACCTCCCTTATCGAACTCTCTTATGTATGTGTGTGCGTGCGTGTGTTTTAGCCAAATATTCGATTTTCGCTAATTTTCGTCAAAAAATATTTTCTTTAATAATCTTTTTCTATTTTATCGTTTTTCGTAATTTTTTCATATATTCATTACTGTAGCACGGCAATTAAGTCGATACCACTGCTTTGCCTTGGAATTCAAATATTAACATTTTCGAATTTCGCTATTATAGTTTACTTGCACCAAAAGCTAATTTTCATTTGTTAGATTTTATATTGTGTATGACTTTGAAAATCCAACAAAATAACTTAAGTACTAATAATGGCAACCGCCCTTACTATAGTGATCAACCCACGAATATATGCACGTGGACGGCGACCAGAAGATTGTTTCGCTACGTCAAAGCTCAAGTTTAAGGCGTATATACGATATGTAGAATTCCAATTATAGCAAGCGGTCTTTATCTCCATTGTCAAATAACTAGTTGTTGTGTGACAGACTATCTGCGTTCTTGTCTGCCACGTGACCAAGTCTCATGCCAAAAACCAAAACAAAAGAGAAAAAACGCAAAAAGTAATCTATTAAATGATTTTTTTATTAAAAATAAAACTCGTAGCTCCATTTTATTTTATGCGTTGATGGTTTCAAAATAACGGACAACGCCCACGAGTTAATTAACTCCTAGCCCAGATTTTCATTCTGATTAGAATCCATTCTCTCTCTCTCTCTCTCTCTCTCTCTCTATCTATATATATATATATATATATATATATATATATATATATATATATATATATATTAAATTCAAAACATGGTGTAACAAATTAAAAAATAATTGCAAACTAGTATATGGGAGAATAAAATAATGAATATTAATTTATAATAAACTGTTTACTGATTTGTTTTTTTTTACAAAGGAATCACCACTTATCAAGGACCAGAGGCCCATCGAGGATAAGGTTTAAAGAGTGCACAGTGGTCAAAGGAACAATATCATGGTAATCGTTTGGTATCACTTGGTAAATTGGATTACTTAAGAGGAACCGCTCATCAATAACTTGTTTACATTGGACTTGAAGACCGCCATATTGTAGTCAGCTGGAAGGCATGAAACGGAAGAAAGTTCCACAGGTGTGCAGTCTTTATATATATATATATATATATATATATATATATATATATATATGTATATATATATATATTAAGTAAAGTGATTTACAATTTAAAAATTAAAAAAAAAATTTTTTTTTAAATTTAAAAATTTATATATCTAATTACAACGACCATTTCCTGTATTTTAATTAAACTAGTAATTTCACTGTTACATTAAAATACACTTAGCTCTTTAGACTATTATTCTAATCTCCTTTAAATTTATATATATATATATATATATATATATATATATATATATATATATATATATATATATATATATATATATATTAAATTCAAACATGGCGTAACAAATTGAAAAATAATTGCAAACTTCTCTTTCAATTTCGAGTTTTGTCACCATGACCTATATTCCTTATAGTGGGGCAGGTTATTTCAATATTCCATAAGAATCTTTCACTTAGTGATACAAGCACCAAAATTGGCAAAAATGACATTTCAGGATATACATTTTAAGAAAAGAACGTTAGCCATCAGAAAATTCAAGATGGCTGCCAGTTGTCAAGATGGCTGCAGTAACAAACCTGACAAATTTCAATTTTGGTGTTTGTATCACCAAGTTAAAGATTGTTCTAGTAATCTGCCCCACTATTAATTTTCTTTTAAAGTTGATAAGTTCTCTTTCTTTTGATGAGTTAAGGGCGGAATAGAGTAAATTAAGACAATTGACATAATAATTAGATGAATGATTCTGCACTACGAAGCAGATGCTTTCAATAATTGTGCATTTTAACAAACTTAAAGAATAAAACGGCAAGATGATAAACATCTTGAAATTTGGAATATAGACTTTCGTCATTAATTGTATATGTTCTGTAATTATAATCGAGTTTCAGAAGTAAAAGGAATGCTAAAAATAAAAGGTGAAATATAATTAAATACAAATACATATATATACTATTTTTATTTATATAGACAAAGACAACTGAGTATGCAATGCTTGTCTATATAAATAAAAATAATATATTTAGCTCTTTTTTATTGAGCACTCTTAGCCTCGTTTTAGTTCATGGGTTTTATTTCCTGAATACCTTTAATCTGGAATATATATATATATATATATATATATATATATATATTATTTCCTGAATACCTTTAATCTGGAATATATATATATATATATATATATATATATATATATATATATATATATATTCCAGATTAAAGGTATTCAGGAAATAAAACCCATTAATTAAAACGAGGCTAAGAGTGCTCAATAAAAAGGAGCTAAATATATTATTTTTATTTATATAGACAAGCATTGCATACTCAGTTGTCTTTGTCTATATAAATAAAAAGCTAAATATATTATTTTTATTTATTTATATATATATATATATATAGGCTAGCGATAAAATTAACAATAACAGTAGAAAATAAATAAAATCACATACATATATAAAAATTATCATATATATATATATATATATATATATATATATATATATATATAAACTAATATAATACAAAATATATATAGAAAAAAATCACATTTAACTACACCTAGGTTTAAAATAGGTCAGATCACCAGATATCTACGCTTTCCGCTAAAAAACACACACACACAAAGAAAGCATAAGCCTGATGAATCCTAGCGTGGATGAAACGCGGAATATTCTGTCTAGCTTGATTGTCATATATATTTTTATAACTATATATATATATATATATATATATATATATATATATATTTCCTGTCTTTTTCTCTCTTACTTTCCCTCTCTGTCCTACTCTAATCAAGTCTGTCGACCTGTTCCACAAATCCCATCACCAACATGAAATATCTAAAAAAAAAAACACACACACACACACACAAATAAACCTAGAACCCATCCTCCAACATAGACCCCTACTAGCATATCTCCTTCTCCAACATCAGGGGTCTACGTTCCATCCTTCCAGAGGTTGAAACCCAATTACAGGAGACGAAACTTACTCTTTCTAAGCGAACCTGGCATAGGGCCGACCACTTCATTAGATGAGTTCATAATAAAAGGATACTCTAACTTAACATCTAAATCCAAGATCGCCATGGACATGGAATATGCGCCTACATTAAAGATGGCTTTCCTTGCGATAGAGATATCTCCAGAGAAGACCCTAATTTACCTTATATGTGCTTCCGGGTTGCACTTGCTTACACCACCGCATTTATATTTGCTCTCTATCGCCCCCACAACAGTGGGGTTACTGTCTTTAAGAGCATATCTGAGAAAATTGACCACATCCTGTCTGCTCATCCTTGGCTAACATTCACACATGCGGTCACTTCAATGTCCCTAATGTGAAATGGCTGACCCACTCAAATAAGACAGATGATGAGGGAAGGTTCTGTCATGATTTTGCCATTGCTTATGACCTCACTCAGATTGTTCACGAACCCACCCGTGTGCCCGATATTACCGGTCAGGATACAAGCCTTCTAGACCTTTTCCTTACTACTTCCTCTGAGCTATGTTCATGTTCCGTTCTATCGCCCCTGGGATCCTCCGACCACTCCGTCGTATCAGTTAAGATAAAAATGAAATGCAATAAGTCTTCAGATGTACCTCTTCACTGTACTGTATATCAATACTCTACGACTGACTGGGATAACTTCCGTACATTCATATCTGATCTACCTCTGCATTCCATGTTTAAAAAGGATGTGCCCTCTATAGTATCAGACCTGACCGAATGGTTAATTGTAGGTATAGACTTATTCATACCATCCAAAAAATTCCAACAAAAACCTAACAGCCAGCCACGGTTCTCCCCAGAATGTGCTACTGCCATTGCGCACAGAAATCACTTTTTCCATAGCTACCAATATAATAGATGTACTGAGACTAAAGCTGCTTTCAGAACTGTCAGCAACCACTGTAAAAGAGTAATAAAAAATGCAAGAGAGCTATATGCTCAGTCCGTTAAATCCAAAGTGGCTGAGCAGCGGCTTGGTTCCCACCAGTTTTGGCAAATATTAAAATCAGGAAAAATTGAGTTTTTTAAGTCAGTAAAATCTATATATCTATAAAAGTGAGAATGTGTGTGTAAGGAACAATTCTCAACCTATATATTCAACGAATTTTTGATATACAGACTTGAAATTTGGTATGTAGGGTATTCAGACACTGGAAAAAAATTTTTATTGGTTTTTATCCAGAAAAAGTGACTGCTAAGGGGTCAAAATGAAAAAATTTGTTATGCGGAAATCATCGGATTTTTATCTGTTTGTCAACTGTTTCACGAATGCGCATGCCTAAATGGTTCATATGACAGATTTCTTATGTTAAGAATAAGTAGGTTTGGAAACACATTTAAAGATCATGTCAAGCTGGCCTACTGGTTATCGTACTTGACTCACTGTCTTTAGGTTTTGATTTTGATCTCAGCTCGAGTATTTTTTTTTTTTTTTTTACTTTCAAGAAGTGAACTGTGTAGAAAACTATAATACTCGCGTGCACATGTCTCAGTTTCTGTATGAACTAAAATATAATATTATAATATTTATGCGTATTTTACGACCGGATAATGCCGGCCAGCCTGCTAGTATAATATAAATTGACAAAAACCTCTCTCTCTCTCTCTCTCTCTCTCTCTCTCTCTCTCTGCTATTAGTCAACTCATATTATGACTTGTAGTGTTATTTATTAATGTATATAATAGATTATTTCAATGTTTTTCTTTTATTCTTTCCTCACTTTATTAGCGTGGACTGTTAATATATGGAGAATAATATCATATACTAGCATTGCGGCCGGCGTAGCCCGAGTGTTTGGAGGTGCATGTTGAGCAAAAAGAAATAAAAAGCGGTCATTTTTTTAAACTTTTATGACCCCCTTAACATTTATTATTTTGGGCTCAAATCAAGTTATTAAGTTAGATCCATGTCCAAGGAACTTATATCTAAAATCTCAAGTGTTTGTACCCAAAATTGGCGGAGGAGTTTGGTAGAGTTCTTAAAGGACAAATCATTAAACTTTGACCACTTAATAGGCAAATTTCTGGCCGAAAATGGATTACAAAGATTTTCCCAACTTTCAGTACCCTGTATATCAAATTTCGAGTCAGTAGACTGAAAATTGGCAGAGTTATTGTGTAGGTAAATGTACATAGATAGACAGACACACATAAACACACACATAAACACACACACACACACACACACACACACTTTTATAGATTGCATTTAAGCGATTTAACTTCTACGAGAAATATAACCCGTTTGGTTACATTATTAAAATCAGAAAAAAATGAGCTTGTAAAGCCGATTAAATTTTTCTCTTGGCTTGATCTCGCGAACGAAGATCCTATGAAAGGAGCTGTTCACATCGACTGCAGGCACGCTTGCGGCTGACGAGTCCATTGCAGAGCAAGTAGGTTTGGCCGCAATGGCTCCAGTCAAAAGTCACGTCAGGTACAGCTGCTGAGACTTCCGGATCTTCCTCCTGCAGCGTTTCTCCTGTAGATTCTCTGTGCGGGAGACCTCAAAGGAGGTGACAGCTTGGTGGGCAGTACGTCGCCAGGTGTCATGGTGAGCAGCGAGAGTAAACCACTGGTGGTGGTTAATGTGGCAGTCACCGAGGAACTTCTTCAGAGAGTTTTTATATCGTTTCTTCAGTGCCCCTCTGTCATGGCGGCCAGTAAAGAGTTCACCATATAGGGCTATCTTGGGCAACCAGTGGAGAGTTCGTCATATAGGGCTATCTTGATCTTCCATTCTGGAGAAGTGCCCGGTCCAACGTAGCTGCGACTTCAGCAGCATGGCCTCCGTACTGGTGATCTCCGCCTGTTCGATGAGCTCAACACTGGTGACATAGTCTTTCCAGTGAACGTTGAGGATAGTGAGTTGACAGCGCTGATGGAAACGCTTGAGAAGTCGTAGTTGGTGACGGTAGCCCCATCAGCATTCCCCGTTAATGGTTCCTCAGGCTACTAGCAATAACCTAACCTATTCTCAAAGAGAGAAGACAAAGCCTGGCAAGGTGGACCACCTAGAACTTAACAGAACCAGAATTACACCGGGTCACTACAAGAATGGTTTAGTCTATGTTGATTGGAAGGGGCGAACATAAAAATCCCAAGGGGGGAGTAATATTAGACAACATATATGAAAGAGGAAGAGATGTGTTACTTGGTGAATTAGTTGTGAATTGCTACTAATTATAACAATTTAAATCGATATTTTTCAACTATAACTCAATCCCAAAACTAAGAAATACTTAAGAATGTACGTTATATGATTAAAATGCACAGCAAAAAAAAAACATAGCGAACCAAATGTTGATAAATTTCGTTTCAGTATAATAGTAGATATGTTATATATTGGTTGAAATTGGAATGGAGATGATATATTAAAACGTGTCTATTTATAAAGAATTGTTTGATTATCTTATCAGTGTTAATGTCGTTGTGTATGTGATCGTCTAGTGGTCTTTCTATTACATATGTTCATATGCTGTTAAGTGTGAATATGTGTGTGACATGTCATTTGAACATACCTTCTGCCATTTTGTTGGTCCATCTGGAAATTCTGGTCTGGGAGGGAGACTTGATACCTGTTTTTTGGGACGAAGATTTATTTCACTCCAAGACAAGAAATTGGTTCTATAATTTTTTTATTCACCTTCCAGTTTGTTCGCAGAAGATGTAAAAGTGAATTTGACCTGTTTTGTTTTTTTCTTCTAGGTCTTATTTCTACCACGTCAGCGTTTGTTCCCCACCCCTAGCGAAGGGGAGGAGACAACGGCGAAGCTGTCCGCTCTCGTCCAAGTCTCAACCAAATCTCCTCGATTCAGCTAACCTGATCACATGACTCACACGCAATCAAATTAGCTGATCTTGACTTCCGGTCAACGTGTCTACACTATAATTAACACACTCTCTCACTCTCTCTCTCTCTCTCTCTCTCTCTCTCTCTCTCACACACACACACACACACACACACTCTCTCTCTCTCTCTCTCTCTCTCTCTCTCTCTCTCTCTCTCTCTCTGCTATTAGTCAACTCATATTATGACTTGTAGTGTTATTTATTAATGTATATAATAGATTATTTCAATGTTTTTCTTTTATTCTTTCCTCACTTTATTAGCGTGGACTGTTAATATATGGAGAATAATATCATATACTAGCATTGCGGCCGGCGTAGCCCGAGTGTTTGGAGGTGCATGTTGAGCAAAAAGAAATAAAAAGCGGTCATTTTTTTAAACTTTTATGACCCCCTTAACATTTATTATTTTGGGCTCAAATCAAGTTATTAAGTTAGATCCATGTCCAAGGAACTTATATCTAAAATCTCAAGTGTTTGTACCCAAAATTGGCGGAGGAGTTTGGTAGAGTTCTTAAAGGACAAATCATTAAACTTTGACCACTTAATAGGCAAATTTCTGGCCGAAAATGGATTACAAAGATTTTCCCAACTTTCAGTACCCTGTATATCAAATTTCGAGTCAGTAGACTGAAAATTGGCAGAGTTATTGTGTAGGTAAATGTACATAGATAGACAGACACACATAAACACACACATAAACACACACACACACACACACACACTTTTATAGATTGCATTTAAGCGATTTAACTTCTACGAGAAATATAACCCGTTTGGTTACATTATTAAAATCAGAAAAAAATGAGCTTGTAAAGCCGATTAAATTTTTCTCTTGGCTTGATCTCGCGAACGAAGATCCTATGAAAGGAGCTGTTCACATCGACTGCAGGCACGCTTGCGGCTGACGAGTCCATTGCAGAGCAAGTAGGTTTGGCCGCAATGGCTCCAGTCAAAAGTCACGTCAGGTACAGCTGCTGAGACTTCCGGATCTTCCTCCTGCAGCGTTTCTCCTGTAGATTCTCTGTGCGGGAGACCTCAAAGGAGGTGACAGCTTGGTGGGCAGTACGTCGCCAGGTGTCATGGTGAGCAGCGAGAGTAAACCACTGGTGGTGGTTAATGTGGCAGTCACCGAGGAACTTCTTCAGAGAGTTTTTATATCGTTTCTTCAGTGCCCCTCTGTCATGGCGGCCAGTAAAGAGTTCACCATATAGGGCTATCTTGGGCAACCAGTGGAGAGTTCGTCATATAGGGCTATCTTGATCTTCCATTCTGGAGAAGTGCCCGGTCCAACGTAGCTGCGACTTCAGCAGCATGGCCTCCGTACTGGTGATCTCCGCCTGTTCGATGAGCTCAACACTGGTGACATAGTCTTTCCAGTGAACGTTGAGGATAGTGAGTTGACAGCGCTGATGGAAACGCTTGAGAAGTCGTAGTTGGTGACGGTAGCCCCATCAGCATTCCCCGTTAATGGTTCCTCAGGCTACTAGCAATAACCTAACCTATTCTCAAAGAGAGAAGACAAAGCCTGGCAAGGTGGACCACCTAGAACTTAACAGAACCAGAATTACACCGGGTCACTACAAGAATGGTTTAGTCTATGTTGATTGGAAGGGGCGAACATAAAAATCCCAAGGGGGGAGTAATATTAGACAACATATATGAAAGAGGAAGAGATGTGTTACTTGGTGAATTAGTTGTGAATTGCTACTAATTATAACAATTTAAATCGATATTTTTCAACTATAACTCAATCCCAAAACTAAGAAATACTTAAGAATGTACGTTATATGATTAAAATGCACAGCAAAAAAAAAACATAGCGAACCAAATGTTGATAAATTTCGTTTCAGTATAATAGTAGATATGTTATATATTGGTTGAAATTGGAATGGAGATGATATATTAAAACGTGTCTATTTATAAAGAATTGTTTGATTATCTTATCAGTGTTAATGTCGTTGTGTATGTGATCGTCTAGTGGTCTTTCTATTACATATGTTCATATGCTGTTAAGTGTGAATATGTGTGTGACATGTCATTTGAACATACCTTCTGCCATTTTGTTGGTCCATCTGGAAATTCTGGTCTGGGAGGGAGACTTGATACCTGTTTTTTGGGACGAAGATTTATTTCACTCCAAGACAAGAAATTGGTTCTATAATTTTTTTATTCACCTTCCAGTTTGTTCGCAGAAGATGTAAAAGTGAATTTGACCTGTTTTGTTTTTTTCTTCTAGGTCTTATTTCTACCACGTCAGCGTTTGTTCCCCACCCCTAGCGAAGGGGAGGAGACAACGGCGAAGCTGTCCGCTCTCGTCCAAGTCTCAACCAAATCTCCTCGATTCAGCTAACCTGATCACATGACTCACACGCAATCAAATTAGCTGATCTTGACTTCCGGTCAACGTGTCTACACTATAATTAACACACTCTCTCACTCTCTCTCTCTCTCTCTCTCTCTCTCTCTCACACACACACACACACACACACTCTCTCTCTCTCTCTCTCTCTCTCTCTCTCTCTCTCTCTCTCTCTCTCTCTCTCTGCTATTAGTCAACTCATATTATGACTTGTAGTGTTATTTATTAATGTATATAATAGATTATTTCAATGTTTTTCTTTTATTCTTTCCTCACTTTATTAGCGTGGACTGTTAATATATGGAGAATAATATCATATACTAGCATTGCGGCCGGCGTAGCCCGAGTGTTTGGAGGTGCATGTTGAGCAAAAAGAAATAAAAAGCGGTCATTTTTTTAAACTTTTATGACCCCCTTAACATTTATTATTTTGGGCTCAAATCAAGTTATTAAGTTAGATCCATGTCCAAGGAACTTATATCTAAAATCTCAAGTGTTTGTACCCAAAATTGGCGGAGGAGTTTGGTAGAGTTCTTAAAGGACAAATCATTAAACTTTGACCACTTAATAGGCAAATTTCTGGCCGAAAATGGATTACAAAGATTTTCCCAACTTTCAGTACCCTGTATATCAAATTTCGAGTCAGTAGACTGAAAATTGGCAGAGTTATTGTGTAGGTAAATGTACATAGATAGACAGACACACATAAACACACACATAAACACACACACACACACACACACACACACACTTTTATAGATTGCATTTAAGCGATTTAACTTCTACGAGAAATATAACCCGTTTGGTTACATTATTAAAATCAGAAAAAAATGAGCTTGTAAAGCCGATTAAATTTTTCTCTTGGCTTGATCTCGCGAACGAAGATCCTATGAAAGGAGCTGTTCACATCGACTGCAGGCACGCTTGCGGCTGACGAGTCCATTGCAGAGCAAGTAGGTTTGGCCGCAATGGCTCCAGTCAAAAGTCACGTCAGGTACAGCTGCTGAGACTTCCGGATCTTCCTCCTGCAGCGTTTCTCCTGTAGATTCTCTGTGCGGGAGACCTCAAAGGAGGTGACAGCTTGGTGGGCAGTACGTCGCCAGGTGTCATGGTGAGCAGCGAGAGTAAACCACTGGTGGTGGTTAATGTGGCAGTCACCGAGGAACTTCTTCAGAGAGTTTTTATATCGTTTCTTCAGTGCCCCTCTGTCATGGCGGCCAGTAAAGAGTTCACCATATAGGGCTATCTTGGGCAACCAGTGGAGAGTTCGTCATATAGGGCTATCTTGATCTTCCATTCTGGAGAAGTGCCCGGTCCAACGTAGCTGCGACTTCAGCAGCATGGCCTCCGTACTGGTGATCTCCGCCTGTTCGATGAGCTCAACACTGGTGACATAGTCTTTCCAGTGAACGTTGAGGATAGTGAGTTGACAGCGCTGATGGAAACGCTTGAGAAGTCGTAGTTGGTGACGGTAGCCCCATCAGCATTCCCCGTTAATGGTTCCTCAGGCTACTAGCAATAACCTAACCTATTCTCAAAGAGAGAAGACAAAGCCTGGCAAGGTGGACCACCTAGAACTTAACAGAACCAGAATTACACCGGGTCACTACAAGAATGGTTTAGTCTATGTTGATTGGAAGGGGCGAACATAAAAATCCCAAGGGGGGAGTAATATTAGACAACATATATGAAAGAGGAAGAGATGTGTTACTTGGTGAATTAGTTGTGAATTGCTACTAATTATAACAATTTAAATCGATATTTTTCAACTATAACTCAATCCCAAAACTAAGAAATACTTAAGAATGTACGTTATATGATTAAAATGCACAGCAAAAAAAAAACATAGCGAACCAAATGTTGATAAATTTCGTTTCAGTATAATAGTAGATATGTTATATATTGGTTGAAATTGGAATGGAGATGATATATTAAAACGTGTCTATTTATAAAGAATTGTTTGATTATCTTATCAGTGTTAATGTCGTTGTGTATGTGATCGTCTAGTGGTCTTTCTATTACATATGTTCATATGCTGTTAAGTGTGAATATGTGTGTGACATGTCATTTGAACATACCTTCTGCCATTTTGTTGGTCCATCTGGAAATTCTGGTCTGGGAGGGAGACTTGATACCTGTTTTTTGGGACGAAGATTTATTTCACTCCAAGACAAGAAATTGGTTCTATAATTTTTTTATTCACCTTCCAGTTTGTTCGCAGAAGATGTAAAAGTGAATTTGACCTGTTTTGTTTTTTTCTTCTAGGTCTTATTTCTACCACGTCAGCGTTTGTTCCCCACCCCTAGCGAAGGGGAGGAGACAACGGCGAAGCTGTCCGCTCTCGTCCAAGTCTCAACCAAATCTCCTCGATTCAGCTAACCTGATCACATGACTCACACGCAATCAAATTAGCTGATCTTGACTTCCGGTCAACGTGTCTACACTATAATTAACACACTCTCTCACTCTCTCTCTCTCTCTCTCTCTCTCTCTCTCACACACACACACACACACACACACTCTCTCTCTCTCTCTCTCTCTCTCTCTCTCTCTCTCTCTCTCTCTGCTATTAGTCAACTCATATTATGACTTGTAGTGTTATTTATTAATGTATATAATAGATTATTTCAATGTTTTTCTTTTATTCTTTCCTCACTTTATTAGCGTGGACTGTTAATATATGGAGAATAATATCATATACTAGCATTGCGGCCGGCGTAGCCCGAGTGTTTGGAGGTGCATGTTGAGCAAAAAGAAATAAAAAGCGGTCATTTTTTTAAACTTTTATGACCCCCTTAACATTTATTATTTTGGGCTCAAATCAAGTTATTAAGTTAGATCCATGTCCAAGGAACTTATATCTAAAATCTCAAGTGTTTGTACCCAAAATTGGCGGAGGAGTTTGGTAGAGTTCTTAAAGGACAAATCATTAAACTTTGACCACTTAATAGGCAAATTTCTGGCCGAAAATGGATTACAAAGATTTTCCCAACTTTCAGTACCCTGTATATCAAATTTCGAGTCAGTAGACTGAAAATTGGCAGAGTTATTGTGTAGGTAAATGTACATAGATAGACAGACACACATAAACACACACATAAACACACACACACACACACACACACTTTTATAGATTGCATTTAAGCGATTTAACTTCTACGAGAAATATAACCCGTTTGGTTACATTATTAAAATCAGAAAAAAATGAGCTTGTAAAGCCGATTAAATTTTTCTCTTGGCTTGATCTCGCGAACGAAGATCCTATGAAAGGAGCTGTTCACATCGACTGCAGGCACGCTTGCGGCTGACGAGTCCATTGCAGAGCAAGTAGGTTTGGCCGCAATGGCTCCAGTCAAAAGTCACGTCAGGTACAGCTGCTGAGACTTCCGGATCTTCCTCCTGCAGCGTTTCTCCTGTAGATTCTCTGTGCGGGAGACCTCAAAGGAGGTGACAGCTTGGTGGGCAGTACGTCGCCAGGTGTCATGGTGAGCAGCGAGAGTAAATCACTGGTGGTGGTTAATGTGGCAGTCACCGAGGAACTTCTTCAGAGAGTTTTTATATCGTTTCTTCAGTGCCCCTCTGTCATGGCGGCCAGTAAAGAGTTCACCATATAGGGCTATCTTGGGCAACCAGTGGAGAGTTCGTCATATAGGGCTATCTTGATCTTCCATTCTGGAGAAGTGCCCGGTCCAACGTAGCTGCGACTTCAGCAGCATGGCCTCCGTACTGGTGATCTCCGCCTGTTCGATGAGCTCAACACTGGTGACATAGTCTTTCCAGTGAACGTTGAGGATAGTGAGTTGACAGCGCTGATGGAAACGCTTGAGAAGTCGTAGTTGGTGACGGTAGCCCCATCAGCATTCCCCGTTAATGGTTCCTCAGGCTACTAGCAATAACCTAACCTATTCTCAAAGAGAGAAGACAAAGCCTGGCAAGGTGGACCACCTAGAACTTAACAGAACCAGAATTACACCGGGTCACTACAAGAATGGTTTAGTCTATGTTGATTGGAAGGGGCGAACATAAAAATCCCAAGGGGGGAGTAATATTAGACAACATATATGAAAGAGGAAGAGATGTGTTACTTGGTGAATTAGTTGTGAATTGCTACTAATTATAACAATTTAAATCGATATTTTTCAACTATAACTCAATCCCAAAACTAAGAAATACTTAAGAATGTACGTTATATGATTAAAATGCACAGCAAAAAAAAAACATAGCGAACCAAATGTTGATAAATTTCGTTTCAGTATAATAGTAGATATGTTATATATTGGTTGAAATTGGAATGGAGATGATATATTAAAACGTGTCTATTTATAAAGAATTGTTTGATTATCTTATCAGTGTTAATGTCGTTGTGTATGTGATCGTCTAGTGGTCTTTCTATTACATATGTTCATATGCTGTTAAGTGTGAATATGTGTGTGACATGTCATTTGAACATACCTTCTGCCATTCCGTTGGTCCATCTGGAAATTCTCGTCTGGGAGGGAGACTTGATACCTGTTTTTGGGGACGAAGATTTATTTCACTCCAAGACAAGAAATTGGTTCTATAGTTTTTTTTATTCACCTTCCAGTTTGTTCGCAGAAGATGTAAAAGTGAATTTGACCTGTTTTGTTTTTTTCTTCTAGGTCTTATTTCTACCACGTCAGCGTTTGTTCCCCACCCCTAGCGAAGGGGAGGAGACAACGGCGAAGCTGTCCGCTCTCGTCCAAGTCTCAACCAAATCTCCTCGATTCAGCTAACCTGATCACATGACTCACACGCAATCAAATTAGCTGATATTGACTTCCGGTCAACGTGTCTACACTATAATTAACACACTCTCTCACTCTCTCTCTCTCTCTCTCTCTCTCTCTCTCTCTCTCTCTCTCACACACACACACACACACACTCTCTCTCTCTCTCTCTCTCTCTCTCTCTCTCTCTCTCCATTCTCTAACAGATAAATAAAACATATTCTCTTTTTTATTATCAAATATATTTATTTTCAAGTAATGTAAACAGAGAAAGAGAGAGTCACAGAAGCGAGAGTTATATGGAACATATAAAATTAGAACTGGTTGATTGAGAGAAGAGAAGGTGTGAGAGAGCATCATGGTCTCGTGTGATAAACTATTAGCAGCAGACGTTAAAGCACCTATGCAAATTGACAAGCGTGGGCAAGTTTGTGTCACAAGAAAAGCAGAGAAAAATGCAGCGCGTGGTCGAGCAAAGGCAGCGATCGGACATTTTCCTTTTCCTTTTTTTTTTTTTCTACTTGTGTGCGGTGAGACGTGAGAGAGAAAAATGTACTATGTGAGGAGAAGCTGAAAGAAAAACACGCCGGGTGAGTTGAACGTGCGACCCCGTGGTGGTCGTGAGAGACTTTTAAGCGGATCTGAAGACGGCAGGGTTTTGTCAATCTCATGGCAGACGAAATGAACAGTAAAGAAAAAAAAAAGCAAGAAGCAAGCATTGTTTGGAAACTTGCGGTAATAAATGTTTGTTAAAACAGAAAAAACGAGTCAGATTTTTTGGGTTTTTTTTCCTTTTTTTATACGTTTGTTTCGTTTGTAGCGGGGCCGGGACAATTTGAAGACAGAAACTTATAATGCGAGGAGTAACTTGTTGGATGAATTGCAATTTAAAGTTATTGGATTTATTTTCAAACATAACTCCATTCAACATATATTCTTTCAATTAAAATGTATTTGAAAAACGATTTATGGAAACAAACGTTGATTAACTTGTCTTTAATATGATTAGATGGATTAAACGCCAAAGCGTAACACATTTATTGACCGACGGACGAAAGCTCGCGTAGATATACAAGGACGCATTTAAAACTAGAGACGGAAAGATTTTATTTTTAAATAAGGGGATGTAATTTATGCAGTCTTAACGCTACTGCGTGAACGTTATACACATCCTCTCTCTCTCTCTCTCTCTCTCTCTCTCTCTCTCTCTCTCTCTCTCTCTCTCTCTTTGCTTAGGTGAGCGGGCCGATTTGAAATTCATATGATGTTTGTTACGCGATATAAACGTATATCACACAATATATGCATAAACCGTTCGTCGAGCTAAAATATACGGGCATGCGACGCATGCGTGCGGTTTCGAACAGAATAATTGAATTTTAGTAAGCGATCCACGTCGCGGCAGTAGGAAGAAACTCAAGCAAGGCTCGCTTTTCGTTGGCGAGTGCCAAGAAAATTGAATTTGGGATTTATTCGAAAAAAAAAGAAGAAAATCAGCAAACTTCTTTTCTTCTTTTTTTTTTTAATTTTTTCTCTTCTTCTTCGTCTTCTCTTTCTTTTTCTTTGCCTTTTCTTTTTCTTTGCCTTTTCTCCTTCATATTCTTCATCTTCTTCATCTGGTTCTTCTTCGTCTTCTGTCCCCTCTCTATTTTCTTTCCTTGAGTGTGGCACATGGCCAAGTTTAATGGAGGTATAGCCAATAACTGAACATCACATGATCATATAACGTTCAGGCATTATCACTATCTTTACTATTATATAAAAGGAACTTTCTCTGTGTGTGTCTTTGTGTGTGCGTATGTGTGTGTCTGTTTGTGTGTCTGTGTGTGTATCTGTGTGTGTCTGTGTGTGTTTGTGTGTGTCTGTGTGTGTTTGTGTGTGTCTGTGTGTGTGTCTGTGTGTGTTTGTGTGTGTCTGTGTGTGTATCTGTGTGTGTCTGTGTGTATCTGTGTGTGTCTGTGTGTGTCTGTGTGTGTGTATGTGTGTGTATGTGTGTGTCCGTGTGTATCTGTGTGTGTCTGTGTGTATCTGTGTGTGTCTGTGTGTATCTGTGTGTGTCTGTGTGTGTTTGTGTGTGTCTGTGTGTGTTTGTGTGTGTCTGTGTGTGTCTGTGTGTGTTTCTGTGTCTGTGTGTGTCTGTGTGTTTGTGTGCGTGTTTGTGTGTGTCTGTGTGAGTTCATTTTTTATGGACTCGAAAACGGCTGGGCTGATTTTTATGAGATTTCGCACAAATGTACTTTATGTATCTGGTAGTGTTCTTGGATAGGTTTCGTGTCAGAATGTCTTTGCTAAGTATCGATAATCGAAAAAATCCGATGAAAGAAATAACAGCTCAATCCTAAATAATGATCAAATCAAACAAACGCTCGAACAACGATTCGCCTCTTCCCTTGAGGCTTGCATTTACAAATATCCGTGGACTTAGAACTAACTTAGATGATGTAGAATCATTTCCCCTAGCAAACTCCCCGGATATCTTAGCACTAAGTGAAACTAACTTGCACTCCTTTTAACATCCCTTTTAACATTTTTAACATGTCTGGTTAACTTACTTCCACTTTGTTGTAAGAACTCTGACAGACACCGGCACGGACTTGGAGTCTATATTCGTAAAGCCCCCCCCCCTTGTCTAGGGAATCTAAACTAGAATCAGATGACCAGGCCTTCATGTGCTTTCAACTAACTTTACAACATAGCGTTAGCTACCTGTATTTTCTTTATCGTTCTCCCTCGACCCAGGATTGTACACTAATCAATCATGTCTCTAAAAGCACTCTCCTTGACACTTGCGCCCAAATACATGTATTTGGTGATTATAACGCCCACCACAATAGTTAGCTTGGCTTCTCTAACTACAAAAATACAGATGGTAGCATCATCCATAACTTTTCTATATTCCATTCCTTGACACAGACATTAACACTCCCGACCCGACTCCAAGATCGTCAGGATCAGCAAACCTCACTTCTGGACCTACTTCTGACAACAGTTCCCGATCATTGTGTAACAAATACTCATTGCCCACTCGGAAATGATGATCATGATGTGATAATATTAAACATCACTCTAAACTCTCGACTCTAAGTTGAAGAGCCATTGCTCAAAACGAAAAGGTACTACAATATGGTTGGCAGGGATGTCATTAGAGATCACATCAGAGATGCCCCATGGGGAAATATATTTTCTCTTCCTGCGGAACAGTGAGACCACTGAATGGATCAAAGCAGTAATTGAAGCGCATGTTTCAACACGAAAGTTCTATAGTAAACCCTTCTCTCCCCAATAGTTAAATTCATTGACAATCTACTACAGGACAAAGGATTAGAGAGCGTGCAGGAATTGCAAACACTGATGAAAGACAGAAGTAATCAAACATCTCAACAAAAATAACCTTCTTAGTGACACTCAATATGGTTTCCGTTCTGCTAGATCTACAGCAGATGTCCTTACAGTTATATCGCATAGGATTAGCAAATCTCTCGACGGTGGCAATCTTTCTAGGGAAATTGCTCTTGACATATCTAAAGCCTTTGATAGGGTATGGCATAAAGGTTTACTTCATAAGATCGCTAGCTATGGTATAGCTGGAAAAGTCTTCTCAATTATTAAATCATTTCTTTCTGATAGGTTCATAAGAGTAGTAGTTGAGGGGCAAAAATCAGAAGCTCACAGTATTAATGCCGGTGTCCCTCAGGGATCCATCCTGGGCCCAACTCTTTTCCTGATCTACATTAATGATCTTCCAAATCATATCCTTACATCATTTGTAGACATTTATGCTGACGACACTACCATTTATGGTACCACATCTAAGACAGTAAACGACCAAGTTTTCTCCAATTCTCTCTCCTCTGATCTTGAGCACGTAGTACAATGGGGAAAGGAGTGGCTGGTTACTTTTAATGCATCTAAAACCAAGCTTCTCTCTTTACATCATCAACATTCTAATCCACATTTGTCATCAATTGAAATGAATGGCTCTTGTCTTCAGGAGGCCTCAGGTTTTGACAAGCTTCTTGGCTTGACCATTACTCTTGATCTTAAATGGAACACGTATATCAAATCTGTTGCCAAGGCCGCTGGAAAAATGGTGGGATCTTTCTATCGATCCAGTAGATATCTCACTACTGATGCTATTCTCTATCTATATAAGAGCCAGGTACGTCCAAGGATGGAATACTGTTGCCACATCTGGGCAGGAGCTGCTAGAAAGGACTTGTCCTGCCTTGATAGAGTTCAAAATAGACTTCGTAGCCTCGTAGGAGATGTCCTTTTCTCCTCCTTGCCACCTCTATCTCACAGAAGAGATGTTGCGAGTTTGTCTCTGATGTATCGTTATTTTCATGGAAAGTGTTCAACTGAGCTTCAATCTATGGTCCCCCCTCGCCAAACTTTCACAAGAAACACTCGTCTAGCTGTAAACACTATCAATAATTTCCCCCACTCTTTATCTGTGCCTAAACCTAAACGTAGATTCCATGAACAAAGCTTCTTTCTTAGAACTGCACGCCTGTGGAATTGTCTTCCGTTTTCCTGCTTTCCGGCTGACTACAATATGGTTGTGTTCAAGTCTAAAGTAAATAAGTTCTTGATGAGCCGTTCCATATAAGTTATTAAATTTACCAAATTTTCATTACTAATGATTACTATATTGGCCAATTTCTACTGTACACTCTTTAACCCTTATCCTTGAGTGGCCTCTGGGCCTTGATAATGTGGTGATGCCTTTGTAAAAAAAAAAAAAAGGAAACGTGCGGTGAAGCATCTTGAAGGACGACAGAGATGAAACGAGATTATTCTTTTCCTTCAACAATTTCTCCTAATATCACTTTTTCTTCTTCTTCACCTTAGTCGCCTATTTCTTTTCATCTTTTTCTTTTCATCTTTTTCTTTTCATCTTTTTCTTTTCATCTTTTTCTTTTTATCTTTTTCTGTTGCTATTACTTCTCCTCTTACTTTTATTTCTTCTCTTTTTCTTCATTGCCATACCTCTCCCTCTCTCTCTTTCTCTCTCTCTCTTTCTCTCTCTCTCTCTCTCTCTCTCTCTCTATATATATATATATATATATATATATATATATATATATATATATATATATTAACCCCAATGGCCTATAAGCTTATCATTTTTCCTTAAAATAAAAATATTCCTCTATTTTTAAATATTTATAGAAGCAAATGAAAACATTTGCTTAATCATGTCAATGAAGGGGCGCACATGTGTCTACCGTTGTGAAAGTTCACGTCTATGTTTATTATCGTGCAAGCAGGGTACGTATAGGGGTACATATATGTAAACGCGTATGTCTGTGCGACTGTGTATATGTGTTCGTATGTATGTGCATGTATATGTGTATGCGTGTATATGTGTGTGTACGTGTGTGCGTCGAGTTTTTCCAATGCAGGGTCATTTGTTAGTTTGCACTGCTATCGCTGCAGCAGAGGTTAGATACAAGGTTAGTTTATAGTGAGAATCTAGCTATCTTTCCAAGAAAGGACACCTGGATGGGATACGAAACAACCATGATCAATCCCGTTCAGATTTTCCGGTGAGGGCGCCTTATGTGATCAAACATAATCCAAAATGCCGAAATACTCCAATAGTTTCTTCCCTCTAACAGCTAGACTTTGGAATTCTGTTCCTGTTACCTGCTTTCTTGACTGTACTAACATGCAGCAGTTTAAATGAAATGGAAACCAACACCTTGCTCATCTCATCTAAACTTGGTTCTAAATAGTAGCCCTTCCGTCCACGTGGCAATATGCCTTGTATGGAGTAAAACAAAAAAAAACATTATCGAATGAAAAAGTTAAAACCTAGGATAATGACTCATCCCCTACCCCACAAGATCGAACATAACAGATGCGAAAATTACTTTGAATTATTTATTCGTAAATAAAAAAAATCAGTTTAAAATTAAGTATAAGTCCATCAGTAGTATCGAGGTAGAGGAATCATTTGTCTATCTTATTGTAGCGTACCGAAGCGGTATATACTGTTGTATTGTCAGAAGTTCTATATAACATGGCGGGGTATGTATATTACGTACGAGGGTCTAATACCTGTAACGTCTAGTAACATATACAAATTATGACAACAGATACATTTTAACAACGGACAAGGGACAAATAACAGTTCTCTGGGGTTGTAACATCGGACCAATCGGAGAAACATACCTGGTCCGTCCCTGATCTGGTTTAACTCTCTAGAACAGCTGCAAAGAAGGTTCGATTCCAATACATCAACAAATCTCGGGCTGTCTTTTATGCAATTTTTATTTCCGATGTTTCCGTAATTGAAAGCTGTCGCTGATCCTAGACTAACGCATTCTGATCCTCCTCAACTGGAAGCCATCACCGTTTGACTCCATTCGCTCTTTCTCTCTCTCTCTCTCTCTCTCTCTCTCTCTCTCTCTCTCTCTCTCTCTCTCTCTCTCTCTCTCTCTCTCTCTCACACACACACACACACACACACACACACACTCACTCACTCTCTCTCTCTCTTTCAATCCTTGACTGCGTCTGCTCTATCTCTCTCTCTCTCTCTCTCTCTCTCTCTCTCTCTCTCTCTCTCTCTCTCTCTCTCTCTCTCTCTTCCAATCTCTGGGTGCTTAAATCATCGTTTCTTTTCTCAAAACTCTACCTAAAATCCACGTCACTTTTTAATGAACTCTACGTAAAAGTCATAAAAAGTCAATCTATTTTAAATTACTGTTTGTGTTCTAACATTCTTTGATCTATTAAAACATCTTAACATAAACGATTTTCTCTGTAAATATTTATTTTTATAGGATAACATACTATTTTTACAAATATTACAACAATCATAACAATCCTCGACTAGTAGGGGTGCTCTTTTCTCTTCCCTGCAACATCTTTCTCACAGAAGAGCCATTGCGAGCCTGCCTCTGCTTTATCGTTATTTTCATGGCAAGTGCTCGTCTGAGCTCTAATCTTTTTTTTTTTTTTATTTACACAGTGATCACCACTTATCAAGGCCCGGAAGCCACTCAGGGATAAGGGTTATTGCAAGTACATTACGTTAGTGAGGAGATTTGATGAAGTGTTTAATTAGGGGGGCGATTCATTAGGAATTTGTTAACATTAGACTTGAAGACATCCAAGTTGTAGTCCGGAGGGAAGCAGGCAGACGGAACAGAGTTCCACAGGCGTGCAGTTCTAAGAAAGAAGCTTTGTTCATGAAATCCGCGTTTTGATTTAGGCACAGATATAGAGTGGGGGGAATTTTTCACAGTGGATTCAGCTAGACGGGTGTTTTTCGTGAAAGATTGGCGAGGGGGGCCAGGGATTGGAGTTCAGACGAGCACCTGCCATGAAAATAACGATAAAACAAGGATAGGCTCGCAACGTCTCTTCTGTGGGAGAGGGGTTGCAGGGTAGAGAAAAGGGCATCCCCCACTAAATCACGAAGTCTATTTTGCACTCTGTCAATGCATGATAGGCTGTTTTTAGCAGCTCCTGCCCAGATATGGCAACAGTATTCCATCCTTGGCCGTACTTGGCTTTTATATAGATAGAGAATTGCATCAGTAGTGAGATATCTTCTGGGGCGGTAGAAGGATCCCACCATCTTTCCAGCGACCTTGGCAACAGACTTGATGTACGTGTTCCATTTCAGATCAGGAGTAAAGGTCAAACCCAGAAGCTTGTCAAAACACGGGGCCTCACCCAGACGAGAGCCATCCATCACAATTGATGCCAGCTGGGGATCAGAGCCAAACTTTCGCGAGAAACACACGTCTACCTGAAACTTTCGCGAGAAACACACGTCTACCTGAAACCACTATCAATAATTTCCTCTACTCTTTATTTGTGCCTAAACCTAAACGTAAATTCCCTGAACAAAACTTATTTTCTTAGAACTGCACACCTGTGTAACTGTCTTCCGTTTGTCTGCTTTCCAGCTGACTACAATATGGTTGTCTTCAAGTTCAATGTAAACAAATTCTTGATGAACCGTTCTCCTTAAGTAATCCAATTTACCAAATTTCCACTACTAACGATTACTATGATATTATCCCATTGACTACTGTACACTGATTAACCCTTATCCTCGAGTGGCCCCTGGGCCTTGATTAGTGACCACTCCTATGCAAACAATAACAAAAAAAAAACATACAGAGTACATCTGGACCCCAAAGTTCAATACCATGCATAACGTCACTTTTTAATGAACAGGCTTTAATAACGAAGGTCGTGGCCTGGCCCAAGAAACTGAACAGTACAAAATTTTAAAAATAAAAGGAATAATGTTTCTATAAACTGGAAGCAGAAGGACGTGAGTTTTTGTTCGAGTTTGGTAACGACGAGTCTTCATGGCCTACCAAAGGCAACAAAGTCTACGCCATTATAGAAATGGCTTTTTCTGTATTGATTGTGACATTTTCCGGTCTAGTGCAGTTCTAGGAGGTTTACCTTTCAGATTTTGCCTTCTTTCTTAAAGAGGGTGTCCATTGCAATCCTCCATAAGGGACGCCTCTACTGGAAATGCCGACGGTGTTGCCTGTCACTTAAAGGGGTTAGAAACCTTCACATATTCTCTCCCGTAAGTACCCGATATCCTTATAGAAAGAATTCTTAACAGAAAGATATCGAGGAAACGAATGCCAACAAAAATCATCATCTAGAATAGTGATTAATAACAACAACCACACCACCAACCATTTGGCTCACTTTTTGCAACTCAAAGTCCTCTGCCTCTAGAGCGCGGGCTCGTCAATCCCATTTTACCGACCCTTGTGTCACATCTTCCTAATGTGGGAGAAAAATACATAACTTTCCTGATAGTTTGCTCATAAATTTTGTAAAGTGTTGTAGTTTTTGTTGTTTTTTTGATACATTTTCGATCAGAATTAACTACAGCTCCACCCCCTGTTAAGACGTTTAGTTTTTTTATAATCGAAAATAGTCACGTGATTATCAATCACAAAACCAAATGAATGTAACGTACAACGGGCAACGCTGCATGCGAGAATCCATTGTCCGAAGCTGCGCATTTCCTCAAATTTTTAACGAACAATGAGATACCAAAATAAAATTCATCCTAGGTTTTATTCGTTTTCGTAAAACGGGGGATTAATTATTACCACCTGAGTGTCATGTTTAAAATTTAATGTTTTTCACGTGTGAGGCTGACAGCCATTATAAACGTATCCGAAGGGAGACGCCATATTGTGTACTGAGACAGGAATGGCGCCTGGCAGCATTAAAAACGATAGTAGGAGTTCGTGAACAAACAAACGGACAAGAACTACAAATTTAAACTCGCGCATACCCACGCACACACACACACACACACACACACATATATATATATATATATATATATATATATATATATATATATATATATATATGATTAGTTTTTTTTGGAAAAAGAATTCCAGCAGAGTGCTCAATTAAAAGGAAAATCCAAATTTTAAGAGCGTACTTATATTTTGTGTACAGAAAGTTGTTAGTTGAGACAGGTCATTGGTACCGTCGGTTTCAAGCCCGATAATAAGGCCCGTTTAAGGTATCCTTATCAAGCTCTCTTCAGCCAATATTCGTCTCTTTTTTATTTTTTTCTCCATTTTATGGAAAAGGGTGTATTTTTTTCTTTAAGCTCCCACACGCGGGTAGCTAATGCTGTATTCATCCTTGTTTTAGCTCTAAAGGAGCTCATATGTGCATAATATCTTTGTTTAAATTGGCCTTTTGTCATACCTATATATATTTCCGGTATATTTGTGGATTGTTCCGTTACTGTGGCCTCATAGACAAGGGATTCAGTTTTACAATTACCCTCCAATGGACAGCTATTTTTGGTCCTGCAAGAGCAGCCTGCGTTATCTATCTTTTTTGGTTCTTTGGATATTATCGACTTTATTGATGGAGCTGTCGAGTAACTAACTTTCACCGTGTTTCTATTAAAAAGTTTATGTAGTCTATGTGTTCTTGGAAAATGTTTGTCTAGAAGGCTAAGAAAACAATGCCCTACTCTAGTTTTAGTGTTCAATGAAAACGGAGGTAAGAACCAGATTATTTTCCGTTTCCTCTTTCGTTTTATATTTTCTTTATTCTGGGTTTGTTGAAATTTTATGTTTTCATTGAACCCACTTTGATGCAGTGCGTCATTATAATATGGTGCTGCTTTCTCGAACACTTCAGCGTTCGAAGAAAGCCGTGAAATCCTTTGGCTAATGTTCGCTACCATATTTTTAAACACTGTGGGTGGGTGGCATGAACCCTTATTTATATACATGAGTTTTTCATTTAGTTTGTGAAAGGGTTTGTGTATTTTCTTCTCGAGATCTAGAGTGGCATCTAAAAATCTACTCTATCTAAATTTGTCTGTATTATTATTTTAAAGCCTAGTTCCTTAAAAAATTCAGTTAGGTCTTTTCTAAGCCTGTCTAGTGCACATCCATTGTAGTCACGCGATAGGCAAAGACGAATATTGGCTGAAGAGAGCTTGATAAGGATACCTTAAACGGGCCTTATTATCGGGCTTGAAACCGACGGTACCAATGACCTGTCTCAACTAACAACTTTCTGTACACAAAATATATATATATATATATATATATATATATATATATATATATATATATATATATATATATATATAAGCATAAATAAAAACTGTAAACGAAGATTTACATGTAAAATTTATTTTTCGAAAAAATATCTCCAAAACAGATAATTAATAAACAATTATTCCGCGGAGTTAAAAAAAATGCAGTTTTTCTCTTCAGAGGAAAGAAATAAGTTAGCAAATTTATACATATTGCAAAGCTAAAAATTTATACATATTGCAAAGCTAAAAATATATACATATTGCAAAACTAAAAATACATACATATTGCAAGGCTAAAAATTTATACATATTGCAAAGCTAAAAATTTATACATATTGCAAAACTAAAAATTTATACATATTGCAAAACTAAAAATTTATACATATTGCAAAACTAAAAATATATACATATTGCAAAACTAAAAATTTATATATATTGCAAAACTAAAAATTTATTCATATTGCAAAGCTAAAAATATATACATATTGCAAAACTAAAAATATATACATATTGCAAAACTAAAAATATATACATATTGCATAGCTAAAAATTTATACATATTGCAAAGCTAAAAATATATACATATTGCAAAGCTAAAAGTTTATACATATTGCAAAGCTAAAAATATATACATATTGCAAAGCTAAAAATTTATACATATTGCAAAGCTAAAAATTTATACATATTGCAAAGCTAAAAATTTATAAATATTGCAAAGCTAAACATTTATACACATTGCAAAGCTAAAAATTTATACATATTGCAAAGCTAAAAATTTATACATATTGCAAAACTAAAAATATATACATATTGCAAAGCTAAGAATTTATACATATTGCAAAACTAAAAATGTATACATATTGCAAAACTAAAAATATATACATATTGCAAAGCTAAAAATATATACATATTGCAAAGCTAAAAATATATACATATTGCAAAACTAAAAATATATACATATTGCAAAGCTAAAAATTAATACATATTGCAAAGCTTAAAATATATACATATTGCAAAGCTAAATATTTATACATATTGCAAAGCTAAAAATATATACATATTGCAAAGCTAAAAATTTATACATATTGCAAAACTAAAAATTTATAAATATTGCAAAGCTAAACATTTATACACATTGCAAAGCTAAAAATTTATACATATTGCAAAGCTAAACATTTATACATATTGCAAAGCTAAAAATATATACATATTGCAAAGCTAAAAATATATACATATTGCAAAACTAAAAATATATACATATTGCAAAGCTAAAAATTTATACATATTGCAAAACTAAAAATTTATAAATATTGCAAAGCTAAACATTTATACACATTGCAAAGCTAAAAATTTATACATATTGCAAAGCTAAACATTTATACATATTGCAAAGCTAAAAATATATACATATTGCAAAGCTAAAAATATATACATATTGCAAAGCTAAAAATATATACATATTGCAAAGCTAAAAATTTATACATATTGCAAAACTAAAAATATATACATATTACAAAGCTAAAAATATATACATATTGCTAAGCTAAAAATTTATACACATTGCAAAGCTAAAAATTTATACATATTGCAAAACTAAAAATATATACATATTAAATAACTAAAAATATATACATATTGCAAAACTAAAAATATATACATATTACAAAACTAAAAATATATACATATTGCAAAGCTAGAAATTTATACACATTGCAAAGCTAAAAATTTATACATATTGCAAAACTAAAAATATATACATATTAAATAACTAAAAATTTATACATATTGCAAAACTAAAAATATATACATATTGCAAAGCTAAAAATATATACATATTGCAAAGCTAAAAATATATACATATTGCAAAACTAAAAATATATACATATTGCAAAGCTAAAAATTTATACATATTGCAAAGCTAAAAATATATACATATTGCAAAGCTAAACATTTATACATATTGCAAAACTAAAAATTTATAAATATGGCAAAGCTAAACATTTATACACATTGCAAAGCTAAAAATTTATACATATTGCAAAGCTAAACATTTATACATATTGCAAAGCTAAAAATTTATACATATTGCAAAGCTAGAAATTTATACATATTGCAAAACTAAAAATATATACATATTGCAAAGCTAAACATTTATACATATTGCAAAACTAAAAATTTATAAATTATGTCAAAACTAAAAATATATACATATTGCAAAGCTAAAAATATATACATATTGCAAAGCTAAAAATTTATACATATTGCAAAGCTAAAAATATATACATATTACAAAGCTAAAAATATATACATATTGCTAAGCTAAAAATTTACACACATTGCAAAGCTAAAAATTTATACATATTGCAAAACTAAAAATATATACATATTAAATAACTAAAAATATATACATATTGCAAAACTAAAAATATATACATATTACAAAACTAAAAATATATACATATTGCAAAGCTAGAAATTTATACACATTGCAAAGCTAAAAATTTATACATATTGCAAAACTAAAAATATATACATATTAAATAACTAAAAATTTATACATATTGCAAAACTAAAAATATATACATATTACAAAACTAAAAATATATACATATTGCAAAGCTAGAAATTTATACACATTGCAAAACTAAAAATATATACATATTGCAAAGCTAAAAATATATACATATTGCAAAGCTAAAAATTTATACATATTGCAAAACTAAAAATATATACATATTACAAAGCTAAAAATATATACATATTGCTAAGCTAAAAATATATACATATTGCAAAGCTTTAAATTTATACATATTGCAAAACTAAAAATATATACATATTAAATAACTAAAAATTTATACATATTGCAAAACTAAAAATATATACATATTACAAAACTAAAAATATATACATATTGCAAAGCTAGAAATTTATACACATTGCAAAGCTAAAAATTTATATATATTGCAAAACTAAAAATATATACATATTGCAAAGCTAAACATTTATACATATTGCAAAACTAAAAATATATACATGTTGCAAAGCTAAAAAGTTATACATATTGCAAAGCGCAAAATATATACATATTGCAAAGCTAAAAATTTATACATATTGCAAAACTTAAAATATATACATATTGCAAAGCTAAACATTTATACATATTGCAAAGCTAAAAATGTTTACATATTGCAAAACTAAAAATTTATAAACATTACAAAGCTAAAAATTTATACATATTGCAAAACTAAAAATATATACATATTGCAAAACTAAATATATATACATATTGCAAAGCTAAAAATATATACATATTGCAAAGCTAAAAATTTATACATTATGCAAAACTAAAAATATATACATATGTCAAAGCTAAAAATTTATACACATTGCAAAATTAAAAATTTATACATATTACAAAGCTAAAAATTTATACATATTGCAAAGCTAAAAATATATACATATTACAAAGCTAAAAATTTATACATATTGCAAAACTAAAAAATATATACATATTACAAAACTAAAAATATATACATATTGCAAAACTAAAAGTTTATACAAAGGTAAAAATTTATACATATTACAAAGGTAAAAAATGTTACATATTGTAAAGCTAAACATTTATACATATTGCAAAGCTAAAAATTTATACATATTACAAAGCTAAAAATTTATACATATTGCAAAACTAAAAATATATACACATTGCAAAGCTAAAAATTTATACATATTACAAAGCTAAAAATTTATACATATTGAAAAACTAAAAATTTATACATATTACAAAACTAAAAATTTATACATATTGCAAAACTAAACATTTATACATATTGCAAAGCTAAAAATTTGCTGGTTTTAGCTTTGTATGAAACGACATCGTGTCACAGTGGTCATAAAATGCCAAAATAAATATGTGTAAAAGTAATAAAAATGAAAAACAAAACGAAATAGGTAATTCTACATTATAAAGCAGTCTTTTGGTGAGATTAAAAAACGAAGGTTCTTTAAAAAAAAAAAAGAAGAAAGAAGACGAAGAAGAAGCAAAAGAGAAGAAAAAAGAAGAACAGGAAAAAGGATGAAGAAAAAGAAGAAAGGAGAAGAACAAGAAGGAGAAGAAGAAGAAGAAGAAGAAGAAGAAGAAGAAAATTCAAAAAAAAGAAAAAAGAAAAAGAAAAACGATGAAGAAAAAGAAAAAAGAAGAAAAAGATGAAAAAAATGGAAAAAAGAAGGAAGAGAAAGAAAGAAAACGAAAAGAAGAATTTATAATCATCATAATAACAAATAATGACAATAAAAATATTAGACAATAATAAGAACGACAATCATAGAATAGAAGAAATATACGAGATACAAAGGATTTGAATGGATCAAATTACTAAACAAGTGGTTCTCCACTTGTATTCTGGCTGATATCCTCAACTTCTTTAATTATATATACGTGTGTGCAATCGATTTTGAAAAATAGATATACGAAGATTTATATAATCAATCAAATCCTTCCTTCTTTTGTTTTTTGTTCATTTGTCACATTACTTAAAGGCACGATATTCTACATTGCTAAAACCCTTCTTATACTCTTTTATTATATATATATATATATATATATATATATATATATATATATATATATATATATATATAGCACCAAAATTGAAAATTTGTCAGGTTTGCTTCTGCAGCCATCTTTACAATTGGCAGCCATCTTGAATTTTCTGATCGCTAACGTTTTTTTCTTAAAATGTATGTCCTGAATGTCATTTTTGTCAATTTTGGTGCTTGTATCACTAAGTGAAAGATTCTTATGGAATATTGAGATAACCTGCCCCACTATAAGGAATATAGGCATGGTGACAAAACTCGAAATTGGAAGAGAAGTTTGCAATTATTTTTCAATTTGTTACGCCATGTTTGAATTTAATATATATATATATATATATATATATATATATATACATATATATATATATATATATATATATATATATATATATATATATATATATATATATATATATATATATATATATATATAGTAATTTATGCCTCCGAATCCGAGCGTGGATGAAACGCGGAATATTGTGTAGCTTAATTGCCGTATATATTTTTATAACTTGTTACCTATCTCTACCAATGTATTGAGCACTGTTGAAGTAAATACTTAAAGGGTACGCATAAAATTATACTTTCGTATATTAATTTATGTGATCAAATGAAGTAGTCATATATATATATATATATATATATATATATATATATATATAAAAAGCTCTGTGTGTGTGTGTGTGTGTGTGTGTGTGTGTGTGTGTGTGTGTGTGGTCACGAATAGGTTCCTATATGGTTGACTATTTTAAAAAACTGATTACATATAATGATAGAAGATTATCGAGACACAGGAATGGGTATGTTTGATCTGGCATAATAATGATTCATTAAAATTGTGGGGTCTGCGTTCGTGCCTGGTCTACAAAGTATGGAAATAAAAAAATTGAAAATTTAAAAAGACGTTTACAAGTATTTTTGATACAGATGTACATAATAATACTTTGACAAATATGTTTTAACTTAAATAGGGATGGTATAATAAAATTGTGGGGTCTGTGTTCGCGCCTGGCCTCCATAGAATGAAAATAGGCACAAATTTTAATAAAGACTTTTCATATCTATCTGCATAAATATACTTTGATAATTATGTTTCAGTTTGAAGAAATATGGTATAATAAAATTATGGAGTGTTCGTTCGCACCTGACCTCCATAGAATGGAAATACGTCACAAAGTTTAACAAGGTGTTTTAATATAGATCCACAGAATACTGTGATAAGTGTTTCAGTGTGAACAGATATGATATAATAAATTATGGGGTTTATCTATTTTATTTTTACTTTCATCATATTTTGCTTTGGTTTTGATACCCTCAAATTCAACCCAAATTTACAACCCTTCCTTTTCATAACCTATCATAGTTTCATAAATTAGAGTCCATTTTCTGTAGGCTGTTTTTGAACCCAGTCAACGATGGGTACTTTTGCTAGTATATATATATATATATATATATATATATATATATATATATATATATATATATATATATATATATATATAAAGAGAGAGAGAGGGGGAGATTGTCGTTACTAGTTCAACGGTTAGAAGCGGCACACTAACGTATTGTAACACAGCGAAACCGTTTATCTGTAGATGATTATTTCAGTGACAAAACCATTGCCACGTTTGGCCACGCTGACGGATCGTGATACGATGAAACATTGTCAATGGATAACTCTGTAAACACCAACCTGTCAATCGTAACAAAATAGGATTAACACAGCAGATCGCTATCCCATATCAATAACATAATGTTAGCTGAACACGTTTTGCTGCAGTTTCACTGTGTCACCGATCATCAGAAGTGTACTCGACTGACTTTTAATATCTGTCATCAGTAGAATTAATAAATTATACAAGGAATACAGTAAATTATTAACCACCCCCTCTCGCGTCCGCAGATTTCGTCCGAAGGGTCTCTCCAATTGATGTTTTCTTCTTTCGATAGAGAAGACTTGAGGAAAAAAAAGCATCGGAAAGGGGAATAATTCACAAGGTCAGTGGGCGTGGTTTTATTATGCGTTACCGCTCACCTCTTTCTACCCACTCATCGTATTGATTGATTTCATACTTGAAGCCTACTCACGTTAGCCTCCACCTCATTAAATTGCTGTATAATTATCTTAGTTTTTCGTCTATATCAAAGAGCTTGAGATTTAAAAAGAATGTCTTAGTAAAACACTCGTTTCCATTTATTAAAGAAATTCCATTTTCAAGTAATTAGCATGTTTAGGGTTCGTGACATTTTGATTTTTAGAGATTCTTTCTGTCGGTTGGTCGTTCGGTCACGCTTCGGTTTGAAATGGACGTACGAATTGAATCGAGAAGCACGAAGCACGAAGTAATGAAGTAAAGTTGACGACCGTATACTGTTCGTATACTATTGGTATACATAACGTCATCTCTATGACGTCATGTATGGCGTCAGCTTCTATGACGATGTGTATTACGTCATAGCAAATATATACAATCATATTATGTCATCCGTGACGTCATTGTTAACAAACAAACAGATATACATAAGAATTGACAAATATGTTTTAACTTAAATAGGGATGGTATAATAAAATATATACACACACATCAAGTGAGCTTGATAGCCAAATCCAACGGAATATTAGGAAAATAAACGAATATTTTATTTGTTTGAAATTTATCACAAATATATTTCAGAGGTATGCTCCATCTTCAGTATGTTGTTTCTTTTTTCCTTTTCTTTGTCCTTACAATGTCTTTAATTTGGATGGAAGAAGCCTGTAAAGAGCCGCGCGTTGTTTCTAGAGGTTGTATTTTGAAATGTTTGAACTGTGCAGGGGCAACGCGAGAATAACGTCAAAGAATGAGAGTTCATAAAGAAACGTTGTTTTAATTTGAATAAAACAAAATACGCATCAAAAGCCAAATACAACGTAATATTATTTATTTTCCTAATATTACGTTGTGATTTGGCTTTCAAGCGCACTTGATGCGTATTTTATTTTATTAAAATTAAAACAACGTTTCTATAACTCTCATTCTTATATATATATATATATATATATATATATATATATACATATATGTGTGTGTGTGTGTGTGTGTGTGTGTGTGTGTGTGTGTGTGTGTGTGCGCGCAATAAATTTAACGGAATAAACAACAAAACAATGTGCTTTAATTAAATTGTTGGCGCTTCTACACTATTGGGACGAAATTTCGGAAATCGCAGAACTGAATTTCACATACAAACAATGTTATCTAAGTATTCTTAGTATTTTTAAGATGAGTATATCCAAAAATTACGAAAATCGATGAGGTAGAAAATTATTTATTAAAAAAAATAAATAAATAGAATTTGATGAAAACGATTGTAAAACACAGAAAATTACCTTCCTTTTGAACTTTTCTGTTTTGATTCAAACAAGATGGCATTTTTTAATCTGCTAACATGATTACATTTTTTTTTAATAATTCAGTAATATTCAGGTAATTTCGACTGCATAATTTGGAAGCTGCCATTGTGACTTATTAGAATTGACAAAAATAATCAATTGAAACCATTTTTTTTTTATCTGAAAACTCCATTTTTTTATTACAAAATTTCGTCCCAATTCTGTAGAAGCGCCAAATTGTTTGAAAAATTAGTTCTTTTTACCGTATATTTGGTTACCTTCTGAACATATCCAGCTCATTTAAAAGGGGGGGGTAGCACCGGTGCAAATGTGGTGACGTCACATTCAGATGTACATTTCTGTGACATTATAAAGGCATCATTTTTTTTTTACATTCGTCTAAGCATCTCTACTAAAGGTTTTGTCCGTCGGTCAGCCACTCAAGCTTACGTTCAAAATACCATTTTGCCAGTCTGTCGTGGTAAAATATTAAATATCATTTTCTTTCATCTGTCACGCTTCAGTTTGAAATTGAATTTTCTAAACTTGCAGATTGAATAGACGTATTTCATTTAAGATGTGTCCAAGCATCTCCGTAAGATAGTATGTCCGTCTCGTTTAATATCGAAATAGAATTTTAATCAGTCTGTCACGCTTAAGCCAAATTAAAATTATCTTTGGTTTCTCAGCCTTTAAAAAAGAATTTTAATAAGTTCGTTACGCTTAAGGTTAAAATAGAATTTTCGTATATCTGCTACGCTTAAGGCTAAAATAGAATTTTTCTTGGTTTTTCAAGCTTAGGTTAAAAATAGAATAATTTTCGTTAGTCTGTAACGCTTATGGCTATAATATTTCCGTTAGTCTGTTACGCTTAAGGCTAAAATAATTTTCATTAGTATGCCACGTTTAAGGCTAAAATAATTTTTGTTTGTCAGGCTTAAGGTTAAAATAATGTTCTATACTCTGTCATGTTTAAGGTTAAAATTTTTCCTTAGTCTGTTAGGCTTACGGAAAAAATAATTTTTGTAAGTCTGTCACGTTTAATGATAAAATTCGAACTATCATTTTCATTTCTAAACTAATTAGATTAAGTGGGAGTGTCTTTTTACATGCGCGTTCATTCATCCATATGAAACTTTCAGTTTGTCGGTTGGTCTGTCACGCTTAAGTTTAAACATAATTGTCATCGATAAACGTGTATGTTGAATGGGCGTATCTTAATGAAATTCTTGTCTTTTAATTATTTTTATTATATTTTTATTTATCTATTTTATTTTATTATTTTATTTTATTATTTTATTTTTTTCATTTTATTTTTATTTATTTATTTTATTTTATTTTATTTTTTTATTTTTTGGCGATTGTTTCCATGAATGCGTTAAATGATGATCCCCGTAGTGGAAGGCTGAAGTCTATTTGCTTCCTTTATTAATAGTTTGGGGTTTATTTCTGATTGCCAACCAACAAATGAGAAGAAAAAGAGAAATTTAAAAAAAAAATAAAAGGAAATTAAAGCAACATCTTTCCCCACGAAATAGAAATATAAATTAAAGACTCTTATAAAAAGAATTCTTTAATTTTCACAAGGAATTTTATAGAAGAAGAAGAAGAAGAAGAAGAAGAAGAAGAAGAACAACAACAACAACAACAACAACAACAACAACGGAGGAGAATGTTCTGCACTCTGTATATGCTACACAAAAACATGGACAAATTTAATGTCGACCTTTTTTATGAGAAGAACAACAACAATAATGAAGACAAGAAGAAGAAAAAGAAAATGAAGAAAAAGAAAAAGAAGAAGAAGAAGAAGAAGAAGAAGAAAGGTGGTCAAAGACTTGGACCATAATATTATGAAACTAATGATCATGTATAATATACCATACCCGAAAAGCATTACTGATTAATTCTGCGTTAAAATAAAAGAAGGGGGGAATACTACATAGGGAACACTGTGTGGATGGCATAAAAAACTATAAAAATATAGCTTGGGATTTTACATTAATGAACCTTGTGCCTAACTTTTCTGTACTTGTGAGATGCAGATGTGTTAAGCAGGTGCTTTGTGGCTGTGGGAAGGTTAGAGCATGTCGGCTGGGTTTGAATGACAGTCGTTTATTAATATTCAACTAAGTCAAAACGATTTGAAATCCTAGAATGATGGGAGACGAAAACAAAACAATGTTGAAACGTTATGCATGAATCTCTCTCTCTCTCTCTCTCTCTCTCTCTCTCTCTCTCTCTCTCTCTCTCTCTCTCTCTCTCTCTCTCTCTTTCTCTATTTTTCTCTTCCACTCCCATTTTCTCTCAACGAATACAGAGAGAATTAAATATAATTTTGTTGCTTTAAAACAGTTGAAGCTTGCATTCTGGTTTCATAAAAAAATAGGCTCCGCCAGTGTTAAATGTAAAATAAATTATATATTTTTATTTTTAAAAAAAATGCATTTGTTCGCTATTTTTTGTACAAGCGTTCGATTTCAGCATGAGCTCCCAGCCAGAAATGCCGACGATTGAAATGTTGCCTGTAACGATGCAATGAAGACTAGAGAAACGACCCATGCCAGCCGGTCATAGCCGACGACATATCGACCCGTTGTCTTCATGTTTCCATGTGCCTATCGTTTGATATTGTGTCTAAGACCTGGGGAGCTGGTTGCGTTCCAAGGACGTTCATATACTCATTCATATATATGCGAGCGACTTCATGAAAGTTAACTAATTTGCATATTCCTTTGAAAAACGATTGTTCATTAATTAATTATTAATTTTTATGTTTTCTTATTAGATGATTGGGTTCATTTAACTATTACGCTGAATTTTTTATGCGTAGTTTCTACATTCTGCATATTTGCGAAGAATTTAGGATGAAAACGTTCTAGCACATGTTATATTTGTGCGATGTCGGTGTGTGGTTTTTTTTTTTTTTTACATTTTCACCCCAAACAAGGCACATTGCCACTTTGGTGTAGGGGGCTACTATCAGGGGAAACATCTACTGGGGTACTATGTAGGGCTTTGGGCAGCAAGATGTTGGTTCACGTTGCACTTGAACTTCTGCGTGTCAGTACAGTTGGGGAAGCAGTGACCTGGAATGGAATTCCAAAGTCTAGCAGTTCTGGGGAAGAAACTACTGGAGTAGAAAAATCTTTTATATCTAGGGATCTCTACAGTGTGGGAGTGGGATTTTGCAGCTTGTCGGGTCTGTCGCGGGTGTTCACGTCATGGGGGCACAAGTGCTTGCAGTTCATCAGAGCATTAACCATTAAAATACTTTTAGAACAGGCAGAGGGATGCAACGTTTCGACGATGGGACAGAGGCTGAAGCTTAGATGCCAGTTTAGGGCCTATCAGATTTGCGATTCTCTTTTGAACCCTGTCAAGGAGCGAGAGACTAGTTGCCGATGAACCAGCCCAAATATGACAGCAATACTCCATACATGGGCGTGTGTGCGAAACGTCACTACCAAACTCCTCTATGAATATTTGTTCTACAAACTTGAAATTTGATATATCGTGAACACTTTCGATATGGGTTCAACCTGTAAAAATTGCCGCTAATTGGTCAAAATTTTTAAAAAAACGGTTCACCTTGAAAGGTGTCAATCGACCAACTTCTGAGTATGCGTACATGTACATTTTTATCTTGAAGTCGCTTAATTTTTAAACTTTTTCCTCTATCTGGTGATAGCTCAGACAGTGAAGGCCTAAACGCTAAATAAAGACCACGGCTAGAGCGCTGAATGTTTTGGTTTCGATTCCGGCTAATATCTTCGAAGTCATTTTTTAACTTTTGAATCATTACTGTATATATTGGGTACAATATAATAATCAATCAAGAATTGGCTTTCTAATAATAAATACAACATTTGCATTAATTAAAATATCATATTTAAGCGTATTTATGACCAGGCAACGCCGGGCGCCATGTTAGTGTTAAATAGTATGTTGGATAATTATTAAAACGCAGTTAGTTAAAAGTTTTGGAAATGCAATTTTGTGTTAGGACTTGGGTTATGATGTAAATCAACGTACAATGGACAATTACAACAAATAGGGTTTTCAAAGTAGGTCGGCAAGTTATAAGCGATTTGATAAATATATGATACTCGCAAAAATATCCGAATCGGAATTAACACAAAAGATGAGGCTGACACAAACGATAGAGTTATATATCTGGACCAAGAGATGGATGAAAAAAAATGAATAGCGGAAACACTGAAAGGCAGATTGGAAGAGAAATTAACAATTAATTAAATTAGCAATTCATGACCTTCTTCTTTTATTAAGAGTTTTGTGCTTATCTCGCATAGTCAACCAACTAATGAGAAGGAAAAATGAAGACTTGAAACATAAAAGAAAGTAATAATTTAACGGATAAAAAAAAAATTCTCACAACGAATTGTGCAATTTTACAAAGAATTTAATTTTGACGATAGGAAAATGTAACACCAACAATGCTGCTGCTGTTGTTGTTGATGTTGATGATCATCATAATGCTGTTGATGCTCATGCTGTTGTTGATGATGATGATGATTATGCTGCTGCTTTTGTTGATGCTGCTGCTGCTGCTGCTGATGATGATGATGATGATGATGATGATGATGATGATGATGATGATGATGATGATGATGATGAAGCTGTTGATGATTATGCTGCTGCTGTTGTTGTCGATGATGATGATGATGATGATGATGATGATGATGAAGCTGTTGATGATTATGCTGCTGCTGTTGTTGTTGATGCTGATCATAATGCTGTTGATGCTCATGATGATTATGCTGATGCTGATGCTGTTGTTGTTGTTGATGATGATGATGATGCTGTTGTTGATGCTGATGCTGCTGATTATGATGATGATGATGATGATGATGATGATGATGATGATTATGCTGCTGCTGTTGTTGTTGATGCTGATGATGATGATGATGATGATGATGAAGCTGTTGCTGATTATGCTGCTGCTGTTGTTGTTGTTGTTGATGCTGCTGCTGCTGCTGATGATGATGATGATGATGATGATGATGATGTTGATGATTATGCTGCTGCAGTTGATGATGATGATGATGATGATGATGATGATGATGATGAAGCTGTTGGTGATTATGCTGCTACTGTTGTTGTTGATGCTGCTGCTGATGATGATGATGATGAAGCTGTTGATGATTATGCTGCTGCTGTTGTTGATGCTGATGATGATTATGCTGATGCTGATGCTTTTGTTGATGCTGCTGCTGATGATGATGATGATGCTGTTGTTGATGCTGATGCTGACGCTGATGCTGCTGATGATGATGATGATTAGAAATTCTGCAATTTTCATAATAATAATTATTATTATGATTGTAAAAATTGCATAATAATGATAATAAAAACACAAAAAAAAACAGCAAATGCAGACTCAAACAGACGAAGCAATAAACCATATATTAAGTGAATGCGGCAAATTGGCCCAAAAGGAATACAAAAACAGGCAAGACCAAGTGGGGGGGCAGTACACTGGGATATATGCAAACAACTGCATCTCGAATGTACATACAAATGGTACAAGCATAAGCCGGCAACAGTACTTAAAAACGAGAATCACCAAATTCTATGGGACATGGACATACAAACGGATAAACGGATGTGTTGTCGCATAAACGTAAACAGTCAGACATCTTTGTAATCGACAATAAAAGAATGACGCGAATGATGCAGAGTCAGCCATTTAAGCGTGGAACGAGAATCATTACGGCGAACCTCAAAAGGAAATATTTCTTCAAAAGGAAAGAAAATGTAATCAAAAACAAAAAGGACAATGAATTGTCCAAAGGAAAAAACGACAAAAGAAATATCAAAAGAACAAGGCGCAGAGAAAATCGGGATATTTCGATAAACGACATTTGATAAAAATTGACGATACTACAATAACAAAATGGCGATCACATACGAATTTTACAAAAGGAAACATGAAGTGCTATGAACTATTATATCAAAGGAATGTCCTACTCATATGTGAATCCGTCTAAAAGTCAATTTTACATTAGATACGAAGTGCCTTCAATAATTTTCCAGACTTTTTCGTATAGGCACTTTTATTGGTAGTAGACACATGAAACTCTAGTTCCCTTCAAAGTGATCTCCTCTGGCTGCAATGCACTTGTTGTACCATTCCAACAACTAATGGGAATCCCCATGGAATCCTCTTGTGTAAACGTGTCAATGTCCTTCGCCACAGCCTGTTTCATCTCCTGAGCTTAGGAAATAACTAAAAGTCACAGGGAGCAAGGTCTGGACAATAGGGAGGGTGAGGAACTGTCTTGATGCTCATCTTAGTCATGACAATGTCCTTTTATGATTTTCTCTCAGCACTCTTCCATCAAACTTCGCGCATTTTCAGGTCCTCGCAAATAATTGTGTGTACATTTTCCACACTGACATCAAACTGTACACTTACCATGTCTATAGACACATGACAGGTTCTATCAAGGAAATTCTTTATTTGGCCAATCAACTCTGGTGTTGATTTCAGTTGATTTGGTGTTGATTTGAGTAAGTTACTTCCGTACTCCTCCAACACATCTTATTATTCCACACAGACTCCATGCGCTCCTTAAATCTCTTGTCACTCAAAAACTGATGCACGATTCATGCAAGATGGTCCAAAAGCAGTCTGAAGCATTCCATACGTTTCTGTTGCATTTTTTCCAAGTTTAAAAACAAAATTTTATTGCATATTGTTCTTCTAAAGTATCCTCACGTCCAGATTGCATTTTTGAAATTCACCAACTGTGACAGTTTTAGTAGGATGTATTCCAATTCCTGCTGTAGCTGTTTATTTGAAGCTGAAAACATAAAAAAATGTTCAGTCATCACATAACATGTATAAGATACTGAGTTTTCAAGAGTCTACGATAATTTTAAATGCCAGTGCAAAAAGGTCTGGAAACTTATTGAAGACACGCGTACATATCCAAACTGTACAATGGATTGCTTTGAATTATATAAATAACTTTAGGTCAGTGGAATTTTACGTCAGTTTCTATCCTAAAATATCCTTATCTAATTCTAAATGGCTATTTTCTTTTCATTAATATCAATTTATGTTGTTAATAAAGAAAAATACAATTCATCTTAATTTCTTTGAAAATGCGATTATTCCTACACAGAATTTTTTCTCGCGGGAAAGGCATCTGTCTTTTGTGTCGCAGTAGTAAATGGGAACCATTTTTTCTGTCAGCAGCAAGTTTCGTTATTATTGCAAAATACTTATATATTTTTTGTGTATTAATCTATAATATAAATCTCATCTGTCTGTTTAAATGTATGCATGTATGTATGCATGTATGTATGTATGTCTAAAACTTTCTACAGGGGCGACGGATTTTCACGAAATTGGTATCGTTTTCGGACGACAAATATCGAAAAATTGGCTAAAAACATTAATTCCTTCATCATAAACTGGACACTTTTCTACAGGGAGGGGTCCCTTTTTTTCGCCAGTATTTTCGAAAGTCATCCCATCTTTTTGATTAACTAGCCTTAATTTAAACCTACGCCACTTCGGGTTTGGCGATGGGCGCAACGACAAAGACGTCACTTTTTTATGTTCTTTTCCTCCTTCATGATACGGGCTCGAGCCTGCCTACCTACTACCACATTTTTTTTTTTTTTTTGCTCAACATACACCTCCAAACACTCGTGCAACGCCGGGCAACGCCGGGCAACGCCGGGCCCCTAGGCTAGTACTAAATAACTGTTAAAAATCATCTTTTCATTCAGATAGAAAGTACCATTTTAAATTGCTTTCAAACCAACAAGTACTGTATGGAAATAAATATATTATATACGAAAACTTTTAAATTTAAATGCGAAAAATACTCATATCACACATCATTCGAAAACGCTGTCTTTATTAGTAAGCATAAATTTAATCATCTAAGGGGGATAACTCATATATCAACTCGAAAAATATGATAAGAAATATATATCTTACACAAACATTGCTTTTTCCTATCTCTTCTCTATATCAATAGCTTTAACATGTTTTTGTGGGTATGTGTGTGTAATGTGTTTTTACATTTTTAACTCAGTCTCGGCGTTGTGTATAAAAGTCTAGTAAAGAAAGAAAGAAAGAAAGAAAGAAAGAAAGAAAGAAAGAAAAAGAAATTCGACGAGTTTTATTTTTCTGTTGAAAGAAAAGGTATTTATTGCCGGTCGTTTCATCACCAAGCCACTGATCCGTAGTTTCAAAGCCAACAGAATATGGTTACATTCCCTCTTGATCCTCTCTGGGTAAATTAACAGTTTCTTAATCTGCAGCTATAACTATCTGTTATGTGTGTCATTCGTTCAACGGTTCACGTTGTCCGACAAATCTTGCAAAGTTTCGAAGGATTAACGAGTCTTGCATCTTGTTAAGAGTGCTTTTCGCGCCGTCTCGCGCTTTCTCTCCTCTTTTTCTCCTTTTTATCTGATCCCGATGTCTAGATATCCATTTATTTCTGTGACGTCACGCTAGCGCCACGGCTTGGTCATTTGTACACGTGTTAAAGATACAGCAACATTATAAATTCTATAAGTAATATTTATCCAACTTTCTACTTCCCTATAAGTTGAACAAAATTAATTTGCAAAGAACGACATTATTTTCTTTGTTTTCTATCTAATAGGCATTAACTTTGATGTGGACGAATACAGAGTTACTTCTGTTATATATATATATATATATATATATATATATATATATATATATATATATATATATATATATATATTATTTTTTTAATATAATTATCCACTGACATGTGTTTCGTCCTTCAGAATAATTTTATTTAACAATCAGTTGGTATGAAAACCTGTGAGTATAAGATTTTAAAAATATTACTGGCGTTAATATTCTATAAGTTATCCCATCTAAATAAGAATTGCTCGATATGCAAGATAGAGTAAATAAATTAAATTGTGATTCACTGAATTTCAAAAAAAAACTAATTGAAATGAGGTGGTTTAATTTCATATCAAAGATTTTTATTATTCTAAACAAGACAAAGAATACTTTAGAAAACTAATCTCCTTAACCTATAGGGTTTCGATGTCTACCATCTCATCAGAGGAGAGAAAATATTAGCAAAATAATTTCTGATGAATTAATCATTTGACTTTGACTTTCCATGTCTCACCGACTTTAGCAAATAGGGTTCATACCTTTATAAATGTTTGCTAATATTTTCTTCGCCTCTTCGCTGATCCCGATGTATGTATATCGATTAATTTCTGTGGCTTCATGCTAGTTCCACGACTTGATCATTTGTATAAGTGACTTCCTTGCATCGTCTATACAAGGTGCGTTCAATAAGTTTCCAGGCTTTGTTTTTTTTTTTATTGACAATTCAATATGCTATTGCTATGCATGTTATGTAATTGAGCATCAGTTTGTGAGGGGCATAAGAGATTCAAGGAAGGAAAGGAATCTGTGAGGGATGATGAGAGGTGTGAGAGGAGTAAGGAAGTAAGAATACCAGAGTTGATTGGCCAAATAAAGAATTTCGTGGATAAGAACCGGCGTGCGTTTATAGAGACAATAAGGGCACAGTTTGATGTCAGTGTGGGAACTATACGCACAATGATTTGCGAGTAAGTGAAAATGCGGAAAATTTGTACGAAATTTGTCTCAAAGGTGCTCAGATCAGAAAGAAAACCAATTTCATGACAGCAGGTAGATGCTGAGCTGATCAATTCAGATCCTGCCGTTCTTGATGATCTGGTGGCCTACGATGAAAGCTGGACCGACTGCTATGACACAGAATCCAAAACACAGAGTTCCCAGTGGAAGCATGCTGGCTCTCCTAGACCCAAGAAAATCACAGAGAGCAAATGCACACAGAAACGTATGATGATCGCCGTTCTTGACAGCACGGGCATGATCTACATGCACTGGATTGCCACTGGACTGACAGTCAACAAGGAATATATGTTGAGGCTTGAAGGGAGTTCAGGAAGAGATTCCGTCAGAAGAGGCCAGAACTCTTACAGTCGGGTGAGTGACATTACCACCAGGACAGTCCACAACTCAAGACTATTTGACCAAGATGGGCATCAAGATAATTCCTCACCCTCCCTATACTTCAGCCTTTGCTCCCTGTGACTTTTGGTTATTATTGAAGGCACCTCGTACATCAATCGTAAAGGTGTCTTTATTTCTAAACCTGATTAAAGCAAGGTAAGGGAGATAAATCGTATTTGAGAGAATATAATGCATGTTGCAACTAAAATTGTATTTCGTTTTATGTATAAGTTTAAAAATCAGAACTACATTAAGTACATTTCAGAAGAAGAAGAAGAAGAAGAAGAAGAAGAAGAAGAAGAAAACAAAAACAAAAAACATCAGCAGCAGCAACAATAACAACAACAACAGCAACAAATAAAAGATAAGTCAATTTTAAATGGTAACCAGTGTAATCATCGTCTTCAAGAACATGAAATTTTAATTACCCGTCCTAAGAAAAGTATCCTAAACACATCGTCATTGCTAACGCGCAAGATTGACAATGAGAGATAGATAACGATTGGATTGAAAAAGAGCAATTTCTGAAATTAAAAAAAAAAATTAAAAAACACAAGTTCTTTGGTTTGTTTCGTTGGTTATTATGTTTTACGGCATATCAACCCTCGTTCGGCAATTTTCTGCCAAAATCCCGCACAGCTTTTCTACAATTATACGAAGATCCATTTATTTTATCGACGTTATATTTTGTAAATTAAAAACAGTAAACGACAAATTCTGTAAAACGTATACGTTGAATTTTGACAGGTACCAGCCCTCGAGGTCAGCTTGAACTTAGAAACAGTGCGAAGGAAGGCGCAGTTGCAACCCTCCTGACAGCTCGCATATTGGTGGCGTGTTGTTTGTATCGGTCAAGGAATGAATACGCGAAGAAATAAGAGACTTGTGGACGAATTAAAAGTTTAAACAGAAGAGAGAGGGGGGATGAGGAGAGAAAGAAAAAAAAGACATTAACAGATGAATAATGTCTGTAGCAGAATTGCAAAATATTACGAGTGAATAAATTCATGATTTAATATGAACATTATTGGATGACCACAAGTATATAGACATACAATAAAGACGCTTCTAGAATAATAAAGTACGATTTATTTCTGCTTGAATATATATATATATATATATATATATATATATATATATATACATATATATATATATATATATACATATATATATATATATATATATTAAGAGGTATATTTGGTAAAAATAACAAGAGAAAAGTGCTCAATACGTTAGTAGAGCTAAATATGCTTTTTTTTATTATATATATATATATATATATATATATATATATATATATATATATATATATATATATATATATATATATATATATATATATATATATTATTTCATCCTCGGGTGTATTAATTTAATTCATTAAATGTTGTTTCAATAGACGAGATAAAAATGATCCGCCTATATCGTAAGATGATTTAAGTTAAAATAAATTAAAGGAGAGATAATGTTTTTTTATTACATATAGATATTAAAAATTAATATACTTATATATATATATATGTGTGTGTATGTATGTATATATATGTATATATATATGTATATAAATATACTAGTATACATATATAAAGTATATATATATAAAGTATATATATATAAAGTATATATATATATAAAGTATATACATATATGAAGTATATATATATACTTTATGTATATGTGTGTATATATATATATATATATATATATATATATATATATATATATATATATATATACATATATATATATTATTACATTTTCACCCCAAACAAGGCACATTGCCACTTTGGTGTAGGAGGCTACTATCAGAGGAAACAACTACTGGGGTACTATGTAGGGATTTGGGCGGCAAGATGTCGGTTCACGTTGCACTTGAACTTCTGCATGTCAGTACAGTTGGTGAAGCAGTGACCTGGAATGGAATTCCAAAGTCTAGCGGTTCTGGGGAAGAAACTACCGGAGTAGAAAGATCTTTTACATCTAGGGATCTCTACAGTGTGGGGTGGGATTTTGCAGCTTGTCGGGTCTGTCGAGGGTGTTCACGTCGTGGGGGCACAAGTGCTTGCAGTTCATCAGAGCAATCACCATTAAAATACTTGTAGAACAGGCAGAGGGATGCAACGTTTCGTCGATGGGACAGATGCTGAAGCTTAGATGCCAGTTTAGGGCCTATATATATATATATATATATATAAAGTATAACTACTTCATTTAATCACATAAATTAATATACGAAAGTATAAATTTATGCGTAAACTTTAAGTATTTACTTCAACAGTACTCTATACATAGGTAGAGCTAGGTAGTAAGTTATAAAAATATATATGGCAATTAAGCTACACAGAATATTCCGCGTTTTATTCACGCTAGGAGTCGTTAGGCTTATGTATAAGCGATATATATATATATATATATAATAAATTCCACAGCCAAACAACGTCGCAGCCCACAAGAGCCATGACAGTCAAAGAACCGGAAGTCCAAATCTACTTTAACCCGTTGACAACCATAAGAGCATTTTACAACAGCGATTTACATACCGCTTTCATTTGGGCTCATCAGTTAGACACATCCGAACTCAGGATTCGAAACCCGAGCCTCTTGCATGCAAGGCAAGCACTCTACCAACTGAGCAAACGCCCTGCACACAAGAATTTCAATTAACTAACACAGATCAAGCAAACCGCGCCGAAATCCGACTGTGAAATGAACCTACTTCGTCTCAACAAGGGACGCGGTCATCCAACCAGCTAATAACCTCAAGCTGATGTCTCATTATTATAAACAATCTCTCACATTCTGAAAATCCTATCATAAGTTGCTCGCTTGGTTAGTATTGCTGGATGGCATCGTCCTTTCGAGTTAAAACTCCTACTTGTGAGACATCAGCTTGGGGTTACTAGTTGACCCCATTCCACTACAGACTGGGGTGTTCCTCTAGGGTTTTGGCCATTACCTTAGATATGTGCCCATTAGTTTTCCCCACGTGCCTGCTATAGAGCGTGGTGTCGGCGGCAAATATACCCATCTCAGAGACAATTTTATCAGGTAGGTCTTTTATGAATATCAGAAATAACAAAGGTCCAAGAATCGATCCCTGTGGCACATCCGCATTTATATCATACGCCCTTCAAGGACAACCTGGATTCTTCTCTCGTTTAAGAAGGATTTAATTATGCTAAGCATTCGTCCAGTAATACCATAGGATTTTATTTTCATTAGAAGAGCATCGTGCCATACCCTGTCAAAAGCCTTATATATATCAAGGGCTACTGCCCTCCCTTCCCCTGCCTTATCCAGTGCTTGGTATAGACGTTCAGAGATTACAGTTAAAATATCTGCAGTAGAACGGGCTTGCCTAAATCCATATTGGTGGTAGTTGACAAAAGTATTTGAAGTGTGAAAACATTCGTTGATCTTCATTCAACATCGGGAAACGTCGGGTCTTTCTACTAGTACATAAAACTGATAAAGATATAAAGCTCTACAATGTTAATTTATTTTTATTTCGGACTATTATTCTCATCTTTTTAATAGTTGTTGTTTTTTCACGACGTTTTTTAATAAAAAAAAAATTAGGATAATAGTCCGAAATAAAAATAAATTAATATATATAATGCTCATCTCAAAAATGAATTCCAATTAAGGAATAATATATATACCAATCGGTACGGACCCGACTATGGAAGATCAGATAATAAATAGACCTGGATTTATAAGATCAAAAAATCCAACCTTAATCGCCCTTCGGGGCCCGTGGCGCAGTTGATAGAGACTTTGAGTCTCTACGGTTCCAGATAAGATTTGTTTGAAGATAGTGGTTTCAATCCTACCCAAAGCCGGCCAGAGGTTTACTTGGCCAAAAAAACGTGGTGATACGACAACAACTATGGATGGCAGTGATTGCTGAGAATGCAGTTAGGAGATTCGAAGTTCCTATCCCGTCAATAATATATATATAGCTCTACAATGGTTAAGTGGTGAAATTAATATAAGTAATAAAAATTGCACTTAAATAAAACTTTATTACATCATCAAATAAAAAAGGAAAGAAATTTAGACCAAGACATTTCAAAGCCAAATCCTTCTTATCAGAAGCTAGAAATTGTCCTTATGAGTTCTATACTGTCACTCTAATATATATAAAATAAATAAATATGATGTTGACAAAAGAAAACAATTGTAAAATGAATAATAACGGATAATAAAAACATAATAAAGTAAATCGCAGGATATGTCTACAAGACGTATATATATATATATATATATATATATATATATATATATATATATATGTGTGTGTGTGTGTGTGTGTATATATATATTATATATATATATATATATATATATATATATATATATATATTGAGTAAAATGATTGATAATTTATATTTAAAATTAAAAATCGGTTTCACAAGGAAGAACAAACAAAATCAATAAATTGTACGATCGTTTCGGAAACGATGTTTTTATTGAGACAGACAATACGTCTTGAACAATAATTTTGTCATTTGATTTTATAAAACTAAGTCTCCTCAGCAAAAAGAGTGGATGGGGGTTTAAAGACACCAAAACTAAAACTAGCATTTTTTAAGTAAGGCAGATATATATTTTAATCGTCCGCTTTTAAAGTTTGTAAATAAAACTGCATTTAATAACATCCCAATGAACGGATTGACAATGATACTTACGGGCTTTAAAGCCGGATGAGTAAAAGATATATCTGCCTTACTTAAAAAATGCATGGTAAATAAATAGCGTAAACAAATTCCTCGATTGCATCCACGTCACAAAGTGGAGTGCTTAAGATTTGGTCGTGAATACCAAACCTGGGACGTTGAGAAGTGGAAAAAGTCCTGTTTTCTGATGAGAAAAAATTCAATTTAGATGGTCCTGGTGGCTTCCAGCGATACTGGCATTACAAAAATATACCCTTTAAAATTTTTTCCACACGTCATAGTGGTGGAGGGTCCGTAATGGTATGAAGTGCCTTTTCTTACAGAGGGACGATGGAGCTCCAGGTGGTGCAGGGTCGTCAGACAGCAGCTGGTTGTGTTAGCATACTACAAAAAGCATCTTTGATGATGGAGGGTCATCGCTTGTGTGGGGATGGACGTTTATTCCAACAGGATAATGCTGCAATCCACACTGCAAGAGCTTTCTGCAAGAAAATGGAGTCCATCTCTTGGGACATCCTGCATGCTCACAGGACTTGAACACAATTGAAAATGTTTGGGGATGGATGACAAGAGAGGTTTATTGAAATGGCAAACAATATTCAACAAAAAATGAACTTCGTGAAGCTATCTTCAGAAACTAGAGCAGGATCTCCGCACCTAAATGGAAACTCTTATTTCTAGCATGGCCCAAAGAATTTTTGAAGTCATCAAAAGCAGTGGAGGTAGAACTCATTATTAAGTTTGATTGTTGAATGTTTTCATATATTTTTGTACAATTTAATAGAATTTTTGTCTCTGGTCTTATAATTTTGATTGTGTGTAAAAAGCCTAATTTAATCAAATGTAAATTTTAAAAGGATGTCTGCTGTGGAACGGGCTTGTCTAAATCCATATTGTTTGTCAGTCAGTAGTTTAGCATCTGTAAGATGATGGACTAGAGCATGGTTAATTATGGTCTCAAAAAAAATAAAAAAGTAAAATTACCATACACATGTGCGCACTATAAACTATAAATAGATATAAAATCCGGGGAAAGGAAGTGAAGCCGTCACACTAAGAACAGGGTTACGCTCGCTGACAGACGCGACAATTTTGAAGATGGGCAAACAATATAAGCTAAGTTAATTTAACAAATCCTAATATTACCAAAATGGCAACTGCTTTTTTTTTTTTTTTCTTAATTTTGACTAATGTATTTTAACTATATGCGCATATATTGTCTTTAACTCTTTGCTTCCATGCGAGTCGTTTCTTCTATTACTTTATTTTTTATTTATTTATTCATTTTGTTTTTGTTTATTTATTTCTCTTTTTGCTTTTACCAACTGTGTATACCTTCTCTTTAAATGTATATATTTAATGCATTTTAATTACATATGCGTAAAAATGGTCTCTAACACTTCAGTCCCACGCGAGCCGTTTTTATGGTCAGAAGAACTCTACTCGATAACGAATCGCCTATGCAAGAATATAGAAGAGCTAGGACCACCTTTCTTTCTACTATAGAAGACAGAAGAATTTTATTTAAGTAGTATACTTAATATATGCAATCACCGTACGCTTGCTTGTATTAAAGTGTCCTCCATGATACCCATACCATACCAAACCACTGCACGTGGCTCATAATTTGACTGGCACTATATTTGTAACTGCAATATACATAATCCCAGCTGTGATACTAGGGCTAATTTTCTGAGTAGATGCAACACTCTGCGCCTGACCGTAATGACTACAATTCCAAATCCCAACGAACTAGCTGTCCCTATAACTGAGAGGGAAAAACCTAATAGCTAGCTACGAAATCTTATACATTTTACCTCCAAGACGACTGCGTTTGTCTTACCTGCATGCATAAAAAAAAAAAAAAAAATTTCCTCCCTTCTTCAAACTAAACCTTACCTGTAACTCAAAAATCCTAATGGAAATCCATCTGTAAATAAATAACCCCTCTTCTCTTGAACGCTAACAATCTACTCCTTCCAACCTATCCGCCACTAAACTCCCACATTGCTCCGCATCTGTAGTGGAATCGCTAACTTCAAGCCCCTTATCCCTCACATGCAAACTGTTTTAATAGCCATCACTAAACATCTATACATTTCTACCTCTAAGGCATGCATTACAGCTCATTCCTATCCAGTAAGGGACTTAACAGCCTATGCACACAAAGGCAGGTACTTAACAGCCAAAGTACTCAGAAACAAAGCGATATGCACTACACAACTGTCTCCTCGAGTTTTGCAACGATTAATTACGTTATTGAAACGACACTCCTTGTTATGCAAAACGCCCCATGACTCTTACTAAAAAATACCTACAACTTCAACTCTATTCGCACCTACTGAAAACCTGCCCATATATCTATTCACCTAATTACGCATGACTCAAAACTTGCTGTCTCATCCATGCTATATTGCACTTACATCTTAACCCTCCTATCATCTAAAATAGCTCGGGCACAACTCGTAGCTCAATTCTTAATACCTACTCATACTGTAACACTATACTAGACCTAAGCTAACATTAATAAAATAAAAAAAGGGTAAGACTAAAATCACATTATCTCCTCCATAACAAGCCCTCTTACAAACATAGACGCTTACACTGCATGAACTTCACCCACCCCCTTTATCCATTAACAAGTAAATAGCATGCCCCTAAATCACTTTGAGGAGTGTAACTAATCAGTAGAGATAAAATCCCCCACAAACTAACCCAGTAACACTAACAACGCGGGGTCGCAGAAATACCTGGATTAGAACCTAGGCGCGGAGAAAACGCTCTCAGGGCTGACGGACTCAGTAGGTCTTCCCAGATCATCCGTCTAGGAGAAGGAAAACTCTGAAACTAAACCAAAGGGGAGAGAGGCCTCTTCAGTCTTGGATGACAACCTTCCTAGAGCTGGTGACTCAAACAAATTCACCGGTTTGCAAACCTAAATTGCTTAAGGAGTAGATAGGCTCTGTCTATCGCCCGGCTTCCATACTCCTTCTATGCCTATTAGTCAAGCGCAGAGACACTATCTCAGTGATTCGACAGAAACACTCAGCGGTAGATCTTGTTTCCTGGCTAGGGCAATGAACGCCGTTCTTCCCCATTCCCAGCATGCCCCACCCCTAAAACTGAACATTTGGGAGTGCTTGAGTATAAGATATGCCTGAGCGATTAGATTGGGTTGACCTTCTTCTAAAGGGTTGAGGGTACCGGATTGACAGTTCCTGGCTGCTGTTCCCGACTGGTAGTACAGGAGCCCTAACTCTTTGGTGGCGCTTAGAGCGGCTGCTCCATCAACAGTTGAATAATATCGGGTTGTTTGCAGCTCCATGACGCGCATGGAAAGGGACCCTGCACTCATCCCCGGTGGGCTTTCCTGAGGCCACAATCCTAATTGGAGAAAGGTCAGCTGATGGTCTACTTGTGATGCATGTCTGAAGCTCCGCATAACCTCTTGTTTAGCTCCCCCTTACCGAAACTCTTAAAAAAAAAATATGACGACAGTACAATCTAAAAATAAGCTTAAACCAGGATTAGGGACAAACAAATTCAACTTGCCTCCTCCCTTGAGGCTCTCATTCACAAATATCCGTGGGCTTAGAACTAACTTAGCTGATGTTGAAGCATTTCTCTTAACAAATACCCCGGATATCTTAGCACTAAGTGAGACTAACCTACACTCCTCCATTCCCTCTAACCACTTTAACATGCCTGGATATCTCCCACTCTGCCGTAAGGACTCTGACAGACATATGCACGGACTTGGAGTTTACATTCGTAATACCCTTCCCTTGACTAGAGAAACAAACCTAGAAACAGATGATCAAGCCTTTATGTGCTTTAGACTAAACGTGCAACACAGTATTAGCTACTATTATTTTCTCTACCGCTCTCCCTCGACTCAGGACTGCTCCATAATAAACAAAGTATCTGACAGCATAGACACGGCACTGTCCCTCGACACTAGCGCACCAATACATGTGTTTGGTGACTTTAATGTCCACCACAAAAACTGGCTTGGATTCTCTACTCACACAGATGCAGCGGGCAGCACAACCCATAGCTTCGCTATATCTCACTCCCTATCACAAATTGTTACGTTTCCAACCCGTTTCCCTGACCAGGAAGAACAACACGCATCACTTCTAGATCTGTTTTTGACCACAGTTCCCGATGACTGCATAACGAAGGCCCACAGCCCACTCGGGAACGCTGATCATGCAGTGATAATGGTTGAAATCGCCCTAAACTCTAGACCCAAAACTGAAGAGCCAGTGCTCAAAACAACGAGATATTATAATAAGGCTGACTGGGAAGCCATCAGGGAACTAATTAGAGATGCTCCATGGAAAAATATTTTCTCTCTCCCTGCTGAACAATGTGCAAACGAGACCACTGACTGGTTCAAAACTGCAATCGAAGCGCATGTTCCCATGCGGAAATTTTATAGTAAGCCCCACTCTCCCCAATGGTTTACGTCGACTTGTGCAACTGCCATTACTCAAAAGCAGCATGCATACCGTAGGTTTAACCGACATAAGTCCAGTTCAAACAGACTGAAGTATATAGAAGCTAGAAATAACGTTAAGAAAGAAATAGCGACAGCTAAGAGAGAATTTACGGGAACCACTAAAAAGCGCATCGAAGCACAAAAACTAGGAACTCGAGACTTCTGGAAAATCTACAACAGTGTAGTAAATAATGGGCAATCAACAATTCCCCCACTAACCAACAATCACGAGGTTGTCTCCTCAGCAACCGACAAGGCTAACATGCTTGCCAGTCGGTTTGCCTCAAACTTCACACTGGACCCTTCCAACCACCCCCTACCTGACTTTCCTATGCGGACAGACGCCACACTAGACGATCTGAAAACCACCCCTGCTCAGGTGCATGCTATCATAAAAAACCTTGACGCCTCAAAAGCATGTGGACCCGATCTTATCCCAGCTGTGCTATTAAAAAAGTGCTCAGCCGAAGTAGCTCCAGTTCTCTCCAAACTCTACAACAAATGTCTTAATGAAGCTTGCTTTCCGGGCTGTTGGAAAACTGCTTCTGTTGTACCAGTATTCAAGAATTCTGGCGAAAGGATAGACCCATCAAATTATCGCCCCATTAGCCTCCTCCCACTTTTTGCCAAAATATTTAAGACCATAATTAACCATGCTCTATTCCATCATCTTACAGATGCTAAACTACTGACTGACAAACAATATGGATTTAGACAAGCCCGTTCCACAGTAGACATCCTCACTGTGATCTCTGAACGTATATACCATTCACTGGACAAAGCGGGGGAAGGCAGAGCGGTAGCTCTAAATATATCTAAGGCTTTTGACAGGGTATGGCATGAGGGTCTCCTCAGTAAAATCAGATCATACGGTATCACTGGTAGAATACTTAACATAATTAAATCCTTCTTAGATAAGAGAAAAATCCAGGTAGTCCTCGACGGTCGCACATCTAAACAATATGATATAAATGCGGGAGTGCCCCAGGGTTCTATCCTTGGACCTCTATTGTTCCTGATATTCATAAATGACCTCCCCGACAACATTGCCTCTGAGATGGGTATATATGCTGATGACACTACACTCTATGGCAGACACGACAGGAAGACGAATGAACACATTTCTAAAGAAATGGCAGAAACACTAGAGGAAGACCTCCAATCTGTAGTGGAATGGGGACAAAAGTGGTTGGTCGCGTTCAATGCTGCCAAGACTAAACTAGTTTCATTCAATAATTACAAGAAACCCTCTCTACCACCAATAGCAATGGCCAACGACTCTTTATCTGAGAGTCCATCTTTCAAACTCCTTGGCCTAACGTTCACAGGAAACATGAGTTGGAACAATTACATTGAAGGCATTGCCAGGGCCGCTGCAAGAAAGGTAGGCTCTCTCTACCGTGCTAGAAAACTACTAACACCCGAAAGTATCCTGTACCTCTATAAGGTCACCATTCGCCCATGTATGGAGTATTGCTGCCACATCTGGGCTGGTGCATCTGCTACTAGTCTCTCGCTCCTTGACAAGGTTCAAAAGAGAGTCGCAAACCTGATAGGCCCTGAACTGGCATCTAAGCTTCAGCCTCTGTCCCATCGACGAAATGTTGCATCCCTCTGCCTTTTCTACAAGTATTTTAGTGGTGAATGCTCTGACGAACTGCAATCACTTGTGCCCCCACGACGCGAGCACCCTCGACAAACCCGACAGGCTACTAGATCCCACCCCCACACTGTAGAGATCCCTAGATGTAAAAGATCTTTTTACTCCAATAGTTTCTTCCCCAGAACCGCAAGACTCCGGAATTCCATTCCAGGTCCCTGCTTCCCCAACAGTACTGACGTGCAGAAGTTCAAGTGTAACGTGAACCGACACCTTGCTGCCCAAATCCCTACATAGTACCCCAGTAGTTGTTGCCCCTGATAGTAGCCCCCTACACCAAAGTGGCAATTTGCCTTGTTTGGGGTGAAAATGTAATAAAAAAAAAAAATAATAAATAAATAAATAAATCTTTGGAATGTAGCTTTTTGTTTCCATAACCTTTTAGATTGTAGTATTAGTAACGTTAAGTCGGAAGAGTTTAAAATCTATCCTTAAAAAACGGGGGGGAGGGGTTAAGATATTTAGGTGGTCTTAAATTTTTGATCAGCAGTGTAGTTTTAATGGTTTAAAAAAATCCAAGAATATATATATATATATATATATATATATATATATACTTGGATTTTTTAAACCATTAAAACTACACTGCTGATCAACAATTTAAGACCATTAAAAAAAAAAATATATATATATAAAGAGAGATGATTTCAAATGTTTCCACCCACTCCCATTTCTTATGACATTCTTCCGTTTCTCTGTTCTTTTTTCCTTTTTCTTTTTCTTTTACGTTCTCCTTTTTTTCTTTTCCGTTTTATTCCTCTTTTTTTTTATCCTGTTAAGCTTTGACGTTCTCTTTCCCCCTGTTGCTTTCTATGTTTGGAGTCTAAAATGTCACTCAACCTATCACCCCCCTCCCTTTTTAAATTTAACGTTTTATTTTTATTAAAAAACCAATATACTTCATTTCTTCCATTCTTCAGAAATAAATAAGCTTTATTACGTCGAGGTTCAAACCGATAGACCTTTTTCTAAGATTCTAACCGTCTTTTTTAGTGCAATTGTTTGTATCTATCGTGCACTTGGTTCACCGGGTATATATGCCAAGTAGTTTTTTAAATTAATGTTCATGAGTCCGCTTGCTCCTTAACGCAACATCTGACACTGACTTCTACTAAGGTTGCTTCTTTTTCCTAGTTGTCCTACATCATTCTGTCAGTTTTTTTTTAGTATTGTGCATTCATGTGTCAGTTTATAACAGAAACATTTAGTTTGGGGTGGTGTTATGTTGGGCACTGCCAGGGCAACGCCGGGTGACCTCAGAAATTATTATTAATTGTTATCGAAGACTAGATAGTGAATGTGAAAAATGCAATAAGTGAAAATTGTTGTAAATAGAAAAATTTGTATATAGCAAGAAGAATTTTAACATGTTAGGAATTTCAGTTGTTAAATAAAAAAAAATAGATTAAGTGACAAAACATTTGATTCTTTGGTTACGTGTGTTGATAACGTAATTGCAAAGGGGGTAGTTTTTTATATACACGTAGAGTTTGGAGTCAGCAGAGAGTTTTTGAGGGACAGACGGGTAGGCGACCGATCGTAATGACTTTTAACCCCCGAAAAAGCTGTTGGGACAATGTCGATAGAATGTAGGAGTTAAGACAAGCGTACAAATTTCCAAGTGAGGAAACAATCTGGGAATAAAGTTGCTGGAAATACACCTGAGACTTCTAGTAATTACTTTGGGATAAATCGTCAGTTGCATCTTCCAATATCCGTCAAAACAAGACCCAGAGATGCACAAGGTATGTTTCCCTATTGGGCGGATATAAAACCCTACAGAACTGTGCCTATCCCTTTTAATTGGCCGTGTTTGTTAGGGTTAGGGTTATGGTTATATGCACTAACTAGACGAGCACGAAATAGAGAAACTAAAGATACACGAACATACACATACACATACACACACACACACACACACACGCGCGCGCGCACACACATAGCACTGTAAAAGTGCTGGACAAATGTTTGTTTAAATAGACATTTGTCGAGATAATTTACGGGCGCCGCTCCAGTGGGTCGATCGGTAGAACTGCTGACTGTTAACACGATGGTTCTAGATTTAATCGTCGGCTTGGGAGAAGTGCTAGTCTAGCGGCACTAATGAGCTGTGATACAACGAAACAGGACTGTATGTCGATGACTACAAATATATATATATATATATGTGTGTGTGTGTGTGTGTGTGTGTGTGTGTGTGTGTGTGTGTGTGTGTATAACGAGTGTATAAATATATATATATATATATATATATATATATATATATATATATATATTTATACACTCGTTATATACACATTCGGTATCACACCCGTCAACATATAAGTATGTGCACGTAAATACATTAACGTTAAACGCATTACATAAACACTTTATAGATACCCTGTTATATAGACTCAGTATGAAACATACGTCGGTTTGGTCATTCGTAAATATACACCTGACAATACAACAGTGGCAATTGCATTAGTTTTGCCATATTCTTATCCATTAGTTTCGTTTCATTGATTTCAAGTAGTGAATATGAAATAAATTGCGAAGAGAGAGGGTGAGTGTGTAAAACTAGTAATGCGTAAAAACAAGATTGCGTAAATCACATAAAGACGAGACACACACACACACACACACACACACTCACACACACACACACACACACACACACTAACCCTAACCCTAACCCTAACCCTAACCCTAACTCACACACACGGGTCAAATTGCCTCATAACTTTATTAATATAGAAAAAATTTGATTGAATGAATTCCAAACTGAAATAATTTCATTATCTTGAAAACGATGTTACCAAAATGAAGGATTTGAGAAACCCGCCGAATTCGAACTTTCAACTAGTATCGTGTAGGGCTAAACTATATTCTTGGGTGTGGCTTCTTCTAAAATCACGATATTCGTTGTCTGGTAAATTGACGTCATAATATCGTCGTTTGGAACGGAACGGGGGGGGGATGATGAGTATCGTATATGTACATACGGGGACATACGGGTGTGTGTGTGTGTGTGTCCGTCTGTGTCTTTTAGTCGCCTGGCAGTCGCCGTCTTCGATGTTTGCAGGTTTTGAATTCACATGTGCTCACCTCTTCACGTGCTTGCCAGTTTTGTGAATGACGTCGGCATTATTCGGCTCGACTCGGATAAACCCGACGGATCTCGGGCATTACCGGGCACAGCCAATTACTGAACGCACTCGGTAAATGGATTGCGTTGTTGTCAAAATTTCATCTTCTTCTTCTTCCTCTCCTTCTCTTTTCTCCTCCTCTTACTTCTCCTCCTCCTCCTCCTCCTCTTTCTCTTTTACTTTTCTCACGTCTCTCTCACTCGTTATATTCTTCCCATTTTCTACGGCTACTTCGCTGATTTTGTTGAACGCCTTTCTTTCTATATTTATAATAAATTAATGTTTTTTTCCCTTACTTTCTTCTTTTTCTTCATCTTTCTTTTTGTTCTTCTTCTTCTTCTTCTTATTCTTATTATTATTATTATTATTATTATTATTATTATTATTTATTGGTTATTACTATTACCACTAATATCATTACTAGTAGTAGTAGTAGTAGTGGTGGTGGTGGTGGTGGTGGTGGTGGTGGTGGTTGCAATGGTGGTATGTTTTTATTAGTTTTTATTATTACTGTAGCTGTAATGGTGGGTGTTGTTTTTTGCTGTCATTGCTATTGTTGTTTTTGCTGTTAATATTATTGCTACCGATATTAGTGTTGCTATTATCATTGTAGATTTTATTTCTATTGTTGTTGGTGGTGGTAATGGGAATAGTGATGGTGATGGAGGAAAAAGGTCGGGGGGGGGAATCTTTGACCTTGGTGGGGAACCCTCCTAGAGATAATGTCTCCATAAAACTATCGGTGGTGGTGTAACCTTAAATTCACTAACCCCATTTATGGGAGAATGTCAAATCAAAATATTGAAAATAACGACGTAAATGAGGCTAGAACATCTTGTGATGGTCTCACGTCAGGTAGGTGTCCCACTGGTCAACAGGGTGGGTCCTGTCGTCATCATACAACTGTTAGAAATTCTGAGGATGTGGCTGGATATAGGGGGAGTGAGAATTGCCAGAGAGGGTACCAAGACACAAAGGGAGTTGGAACAGGAAATGTAAAAAAACATGGACGGAAGAGGAAAGAAGAGTCCTGTGGGAATGCTTTGTAAGAAGTGGAAGTACCAAATCTGGTGGATATATCCGAAAAATGAAGGAAGAATGGTAATCGAGAGGAGGGGGACCTAGAAGTGTCACAAGTTTGGTATCCCAGTTAAAACAAATTAAAAATAACAACATGCTTTCAGTGATTGCAAGAGAAGAGGTTGAATGGATGGTTAGGAATGAAATGAATAACGAAAGTAAAATTGATGAAACTAGCTCTGATGAAAGAACTGAGAGAGTGGAAGTGCAGAAGGGAAATGTAAGCGATGATGGGAGGCGAACAACTGAGGAGGAATGGCATCCTATAGTTAAGGGAAGTAATGAGAAAGAGTTTGAAGGATCTAAGGCAGATGAGATCATTGACTCTGAGACAATGGAGCCAGTGAAAGGAGCAAATGTATGGAGAAGTGGCGATGAAGTTCGAACTTTGACTTCTGTAGAAAAGGAAGTACTTCAGAAGTTGAGAGGTTCTTCTTAGAGACAATATCATAGAGATTCCAAGTATGAAGAGTAGTGATAGGCGGAAGGTGAAAAACGAGGTAAAAATAATTCAAGGAGTAATTCACATCATAAAAAAAAAACATATCGATTACGGAACTTAACAGGCTTCTGTATGCAGCGTCATACGTTATTGCGAATCGCCTTGGCTTATTACAGAAGAAAAAGGGAGAAATGAAGGATAGAAGGCCACACTGGCTGAGGCGGCTTGAAGAAAGTATTAAACGGTGGCGGAAAGACATTGGTAGAATCGAAGAAATAAGAAAAGGAGTTAAACTAGGACAGAAAGCCAAGGACGAGCTTGAAAGGAGGTATAGACTGCTGGAAAAAGGAACGATGAACGTTCTAACAATGTTGAAAGAGAAGGTCCACACTGGTGGTATAAAAATTAGGAACTTTGTTGGAAAAAGTGTTGCATTTCGGCAGAACAACCTTTTCCGGAACAATCAGTCTCAGCTGTATAAAGAATTAAATGGTAGTAAACAGGCGGGAAATAACAACACTCCAAATGCAAAAGATGCAAGGAAGTTCTGGAGTGGGATTTGGTCTGTCGAAGGGCGATATAATGAGAAGGCTAGCTAGTTGGGAGAGGTCAGAGAAAGGCTATCAGAAATGCAGCAGATGAAGAACGTTGAGATAACCATCGATGACGTTAAAGCTGGCATACGAAGGATGACAAACTGGAAGGTACTTGGTCCAGATGGAGTGATGGGCTTCTAGTTTAAACAGTTTCCATGCCTTTATCCACCTATAGCTGCTGCTCTGCAAAGGGTTGTAGAGTCGGGAGATGTCCCTGATTGGCTTGTGAAGGGAAGAACAACACTGATTAGGAAAGATCCTGCAAAAGGAACAGATGCCAATAATTATAGACCAATTACATGTCTGCCATTGATGTGGAAACTGTTGACTGGAATATTTGCGGAGAAAATTTATGAACATCTAGAGAGTAATGGTGTTTTTCCTGACGAACAAAAGGGGTGCCGGAAAGGCTCGAGAGGTACTAAAGAGCAACTACTAATTGATAAAGCAATAATGCAGGATGTGAAGAAGAAGAGGAATCTGAGCGTAGCATGGATCGATTACAGAAAGGCTTATGACATGATTCCTCATCCATGGATACGTTGAAAAGTGTAAAAGATTATGTTAGAACCGAGGAGATGTCGTTGAAGGAGCATGTGGTTAGAAGTGGGGAGTGGATGCTTAAGGTTGTGGCTAATGAAGTGGAGGTATGTGAGATCAAGGCTGATTATGTGAAACGTATGGATAAAGA